>NW_012115932.1:15530850-15559042 GCF_000951035.1 Colobus angolensis palliatus | reverse complement strand
GAAGGAAGGAAGGAAGGAAGGAAGGAAGGAAGGAACAAGAAAACTGTAGCCGTTTTCCAGCTCAAATTCTGACAAGATTAAAAACAGACAACAGCTTTGGGGGTCAGACATTGAGACAATCACACAGATGAACTCAATCTAATTAAAGCTGTGGCCCAGCCCCATCTCAGCTTGATCAAGGAGAAATGTGAATGATCAGACATTTACTTTAACCATCAGTCATAAGAAAGAGTTTTCAGTCTGGGAAACAAACAAAGAAAAGCATCCTTTAGTCTTCATTGCTATTTACATATAGTGTTTGGAATACAATTTAAAAATTACAAGCCATCTGAAGAATCTGGTGGGGGCAGGGAATAATGATTACAATCAAGAGAAAGCATAATCAATAGAAACAGACTCTCAAAGGAAATAGAATTAGAATTGGAATTCTGTCATTGGAACTGGCAAATAAGAACTTTGGAAAAACCATTTTAATATGTTTAAAATTTTAGAGGTAAAGAAAGATATAATCATTGAAGAGACTGATATTTCTGCAGAGAATTATAAACTACAAAAATGACAAAATGAAAATTCTGGAACTAAAATACATGAAACAGAAAATTAATAGAATGAGGTCCTCTGGAAAGACAGTGAAGTAGAAAGCACCAGATATCTGTCTACCCACCTAACACTAGCAGACTCCGTCTGATGTAACTCTTCTGAAACTCTGGAGTTTATTGAAGGCTTGCAAATTCCAGGGGAAATTTCACTCTCAGCTCAGTAGTAGCTATTCATCCCCCTCCCCCAAGCCCATGGCAAGCAGCTGTGCACATGTTCCTGGAGCAACTCGCACATAGCTTGAGTGAGCCAGGGTAGACCAAAAGGACCCTATCCTCTACATACCAAGCATCTGTTGTCTGATCTCTGATTTCTGCTTCCGATCACAAAGATGCAGACAAAGAAAAAGGCAGCCATTGTTGTTGCACCTCCCCCAACTGTTGCAAGCCCCTGCTTCTTGGCTGAAATGACTTCCAGGGGATTTAAAGGGCTAGCACCCCTTTTTTTTCTATTTGTCTCTCTTTTTTTCCTCTTTTTCACCTGTTTGGGGCCAAACATTAAAGCCTAGAATGTTCAAAAGCAATCACAGATACAGGGAAATTAGAAAATGACCACTCATGTCCCAGGAAAGATGAAGGCTCAGAAAAGACTTGAGAAGACCTGAAGTTTATACCTCAGACTAATCCTTGGCATGGACTACAACAACCAAACACAAAATAATAAGAAAACAACAAATCCTGAGGAAGGGAGAGAATCTGATTTCCAGATTATTAGATTCAAATGTCCAGTTTTCAACAATAACAACAACAACAACAACAAAAACACAAGGCATATAAAGAAATAGGAAAGCATAGTCCATTCAAAGGACAAAAATAAATAACAGAAACTGTCCCTGAAAAAAACCTTATAGCATATCTGCTAGACAGACTTTAAAACAAATATTTTAAAAATGGTCAAAGAACTAAAGAAAGATATGGAGAAATTCAAGGAAACCATTTATGAACATAATGAAAATATTAATAAATAGAAACCTAAAAAGAAACCAGAAAATATGAAGGTAAAAACACAATAACTGAAAAGAAAACTTCACTAGAGAAGTCTGACTCAGAGGCAGATCCGGGCAGACAAAATCATGAGTGAACTTGAAGGTAGAATATTGGAAGTTACAAAGTCTGAGGAACAAAAAGAAAAAAGATTGAAGAAAAGCAAATAGAGCTTAAGAGACCTGTGGGACACCATCAAGCAGATCAACAAATGCATTGTGGGAGTCCTAGAAAGAGAAGAGAGAATGTTTGAATAAATCATGGCCAAAAACTTCCCAAATCTGATGAAAGACATGAATATAAACATTCAAGGAGTTCTTCAACAAACTTCAAGGAAAATGAACTCAAGGAACTTACACTAAGATTAGGGTTAGTGTCATAACCTAACCATTATAATCAAAACTTTACATTATAATATAAACTTTTGAAAGACAAAGAATCTTGAAAGCAGCAAGAGAGAAGTGACTCATCACATACAAGTGACCCTCAATGAGATTATCAGCAGATTTCTCATCAGGAACTTTGGAAGCCAGAAGACAGTGGACCAATATATTCAGTGCTAAAAACAATAATAACAAACAAACAAACAAACAAAAACAACAATAAAAAAACTGTCAACCAAGAGTCAAACTGGCTCAGAACTAACAAAAATGTCAGAACTATCAGACAAGGATATTAAACTAGTTATTATAAGTATATTCTAGTTGTTCAAAAGTTAAGTAAAGGCATTAAAGAGCTAAAAAGGTCACAAGTCAAATCTAGAGAGATGAAATCTACAATTTCTGAGATGAAAAAAAGAGTACCAGTCTTTAATGTTTGGTTCCCAAAAGGAGAAAAAGAGAGAATAGAGTGGGGGAAAAGGCAGACCTTAAGTTTCCCCATAAAGGGAGTGGGGGAAAAGGTGCTACCCCTTTAAATTCCCTGGAAATCTATCAGAGGAGAAGGACTTGCAACAACAGGGGAGGTACAACAACAATGGCTGCCTTTCTCTTTGTCTACAAGCACCTCTGTGATCAGAGGCAGCAATCAGAGATTAGACAACAGATGCCAATATGTAGAGGATAGGGTCCTTTTTAACTAGGATATAGTGAAAAAGGGCACATTAGTGTATTTGAAGAAGCGATTAAAACTATTCAAAATGAGACAAGGGGAGAAAAAATTTTTAAAGTGAAAAGAGCCTCAGTGAGCTTTTGGACAACGGTATAATACCCATAATCACATTAAATGTAAATGTGCCAAATATCCCCAATTAAAGGGCAGAGATTTTCAGATTGGATTAAAAAAAACAAAAAAAGAAAGAAAAAGACTCAATCATATCCTGTTTACTGAAGATGAATTATATATATAAAATAATTATATGTAATGTTGCACTATTGTCTTTTTGCTTGCATTGCTTTTGCATTGCTTTAAAAAGAAATCTGATGTCATTCCTATATTTGTACCATTGCGTGTAACATGTCTTTTTCTCTCTGGCTGCTTTTGAGATATTCTCTTTGTTACTAGTTTTGAACAATTTGATTAGGATGTATCTTGGTATAGTTTTCTTCATGTTTATTGAGCCAGAGATTTGTTGAACTTCTTGGACATTTGGCTTTATAGTTTTCATTAAATTTGAAAAGTTTCTGACCATTATGTGTGTGTGTGTGTGTGTGTGTGTATAAAATATGAAAGTAGAATGATGAGAAAAGATACCATGTTATCCCTAACCAAAATAAAGCTGGAGCAGTTATATAAATATCACAGTAGATTTCAGAGCAAAGAATATGACTAAAGATAAAAAAGATCTTTTATTATTATAAAGGGGTTAATTCATCAAATTATAATTCTAAATGTTTATGCATGTAATAACAGAACCTTAAAACACATGAAGCAAAATTAACAGAATTGAACTACAAGGAGAAACAGATAAATCTATCATTACAGTCAAAGATTTCAACATCCTGTCAAGAGTTGATAAAATAAGTAGAAAAAACATCAATAAGGATATAAAAGATTTGAATAACACTATGAACCAACTTGACCTAATTGGCATTTATATAGCACTCCACCCAACAACAGCAGAATATACAATCTTTTCAAGTGCACAAGCAACATTTACCAAGATAGACCATATTTTGGGCCATAAAATAAGTCTCAGTAAACTTAAAAGGATTCTAGTCTTACAAAGTATGCTCTCTGACCAAAGTGAAATCAAATTATAAATTAATAACAGAAAGATCTCTGGAAAATCCACAAATATTTGAAACTAAATAACACACTTCTAAATAATTGAAGGGTCAAAGAAAAAAATCAAAAGGGGAGTTAAAAGTATTTCAAACTAAGTGAAAGTGAAAAAGCATCAAAATTTGTAGGTCACCACTAAATCAGTACTTATAAGGAAATTTATAGTACTAAGTGCCTATATTATAAAAGAAAGGAGTTATCAAACTAATGACCTCAGCTTCTACCTTAAGAAACTAGAAAACAAAAGAGCAAATTAAACCCAAAGGAAGCAGAGGAAAGGAAATAATTAAAATTCCACCAGAAATGAATGAATTTTAAAACAGAAAAACAATAGAAAAATCAAATGAAACCAAAAGCTGGTTCCTTCAAAAGATCAATAAAATTTTAAAAACTTCTAGTTCAACTGATCAGGAAAAATTAAAAAGAATATAAAAATTACCAATATCAGAGATAAGAGAAGTTATATCAATACAGACAATATCCCTAAAACTATTAAAGAAAATGAATTTGCAGTTAAACATCGTCACAAAAACAAAGCTCCAGGCCCAGAGAGCTTCGATGGTGAAGAATATGAAACATTTATGGGAGAAATAATGTCTGTTAGACACAAACACAGGCATACCTTGTTTTACTGCACTTCACAGATACTGTGTTTTTTTACAGATTGAAGTTTGTGGCAATCCTGTGTCAAACGTATCAGCACCGTGTCTCCAACAGCACATGCTCACTTCATGTCTCTGTGTTAGCAATTCTTAGCAATAAAGTTTTAAAAAATTAAGGTATGTACATTATTTTAAAGACATAATACTGTTGCACACTTAATAGATTACAGTATAGTGTAAGCGTAAGTTTTTTTCTTTCATTATTAAACCTTAAGTTCTGGGATAAATGTGCAGAACATGCTTTCATATGCACTGGAAAACAAAAAAATTTGTGTGATTTGCCTTATTGCAGTGGCCTGGAACTGAACTTGCAATATCTCTGAGGTATGCCTGTACTTCTGAGAGTGGGAGCAAGAGAGAGAGCGACAGTGAAGGTGCCACACACTTTTAAATGACCAGATCTCATAAGAACTTTCTATCATGAAGACAGCACCAAGCCATGAGGAATCTGCCCCTGTGATCCAAATGCCTCCCATCAGGCCTCACTTCCAGCACTGGAGATTATGACTCAACATGAGATTTGAGTAGGGACAAATACCTAAACTATATCATGATGGAAAAATAGAAAACAAATGAATTAATGAAACACAATAGGGAGTCTAGAAATAGGCCCAAATATAAACAAACAACTGAGGATTTGGGGCAGGGGTGTTGAGACAAGGTCTCACTCTGTCACCTAGGCTGGACTGAAGTGGTCTGATCACAGATCACTGCAGCCTAAACCCTCCAGGCTCAAGTGATTCTCCCATCTCAGCTTCCCAAGGATCTGGGACTACAGGTGTGCACCACCACACCTTGCTATTTTTTTTTTTTAATTTTAATTAAGACAAGGTCTTACTATGTTGCCCAGGCTTGTTTTGAACTCCTGAGATCAAGCAATCCTCCCAACTCAGCCTCCCAAAGTACTGAGATTACAGGAGTGAGTCACCACCCCTCTGCCCCCTGCCATTAACAACTGATTTTTTATAACAATGCAATGCAATTTGGTGGAGAAAGGATGTTCTTTTTAAACAATGGTGCTGGGAAAATTGAACATCTTTAGGCAAAAAAAAAAAAAGAACTTGGATTCATAACTCACATGGTGTAAAAATTAACTCAAAGTGGATCACAAACCTAAAACTATAGAAATTCTAGAAAAAAAACATAGGAGAAAGAGCTTTGTGACTTCGGATTAGGCAAAAAAATTTTAGATATGATATCAAAAGACAAACCATACAAGAGTAAACTCATAAATTGGACTTCATCGAAATCAAAGATTTTTACTCTTTAAATGATACTTCTAACATAATAAAAAGAGAAGGCATACAATAGGAGAAAATATTTGAAAATCATACATATAGTAAAAGACCTGTGTCCAGAAGATAAAAAGAACTCTTGAAACTCAATAACAAAGTAAATAGGCCAGGCACAGTGGCTCACACCTGTAATCCCAGCACTCTGGGAAGCTGAGGCAGGAGGATCGCTCAAGCCCATGAGTTTGAGACTAGCGTGGGCAACACGGCTGATGTGGTTGGATTGTGTCCCCATGAAAATCTCATCTTGATTGCAGTTCCCATAATCCCCACAAGTGGTGGAAGGGACCCGGTGGGAGGTAACTGAATCATGGAGGTGGTTCCCCCATGCTATTCTCATGACAGTGAATAAGCTTTCGCAAGATCTGATGGTTTTATAAAGGGCTTCCCCCTTCACTCAGCTCTCATTCTTCTCTCTCCTGCCGCCATACGAAGAAGGATGTGTTTGCTTCCCTTTCCACCATGATTTAAGTTTCCTGAGGACTCCCTAGCTCTGTAAAACCGTGAGTCAATTAAACCTCTTTTCTTTATAAATTACCCAGTTTCGGGTATGTCGTTATTAGCAGCATGAGAATGGACTAATACAATGGCAAAATCCCAACTCTACAAAAAATACAAAAAATAATAATAATAGCCAGGTATGGTGGCAGTGAGTCATAATCACTCCACTGCACTTCAGCCTGGGCTATGAAGCCAGATCATGTCTCAGAAAAAGAAAGAAAGACAGAAAAAAAAAATACTGCTCATACCACAAGTTTACAAGAAGTTAGAGAAACTGGAAGTCTCATACACTGCTGACAGAAATGTAAAATGGACCAGCTGCTTTGTAAAACTGTTTGACAGTTTCCTTAAAAGTTCAACAAAGACATGCCATATGAGGAAGCCATCCTAATCCTACGTATTTACCCACAAGAAATTAAATATGACCATACAAAGACTTGTACAAAAAAGTTCACACCAGCTTTATCTTACTATTCAAAAACTGGAAACAAATGTCCACCAATCAACAGATCGTGGTATATCCACATCATGGAATACTACTCGGCAATAAAAGCCAATGTATTAATGCATGAAATAACATGGATGAATCTTAAAATAATTCCACTACCTGAATAAAGTCAGACAAAAAAAAGAGTATACATGCTATGATTTCATTTATACGCAATTCCAGAAAAAATGCAAACTAATCTAGAGTGACAGAAAGCAGGGCAGCGGTTTTTGGGGAATGATGGGTGGCAGGGAGAGTTGGGAAGGTGAGATTAGAAAGGGCATGAGGAAACGTCTGGAGATAATGGAAATGTTTACTATCTTGATTTGGGTGGTGGCTTCACTTGTCAAATTCTATTATTCCAACATGTGTACTTTATTATGTATTAGTTATATCTCAATAAAACCATTTGAAAAAGCAGAGATTGTTGATTAGATTTTTAAAGTGATTCCAGACTGTGCTGTAATCAAGTGACTCATTCTGAATATGAATACACAAATAGGGCAAAATGAATACACTTTCAGACATAAGAACTGAGAGAGCTTGCCACCAAGAGAGTTCCAAAGGACAGGCTTCTGACAGAATGATAATTATCTCCAAGGAAATTTTTGAAATGTTAGTAGAAATGAAAAAAAAAAAGGAAAAGGGAAAAACAGAGTAACATCTAGGTTGGGGAAGGAAATGAAATAGAACAAAAATGATCAAAATAACATATTTTAGGAGAAGGTGATTGGAATTACAGCATTGAGGATTATTTTACTACCAGTTGAAAGGCAAAGATAATAACTTTCTGTCTTATTTAGTTCAATTTGCATGTAAATTTTCTGGAGCAACCAATTAGAAAATTAAAAACAAATTTTAAAAACAAATTTATAAATAACTCATTGATCTAAGAGGCACTAATATATTAAAACACTTAAATGCTTAAAGCTGGGGGCTGGGCATGGTGGCTCACACCTGTAATCCCAGCACTTTGGGAGGCTGAGGAAGGCGGATCACTTGAGGTCAGGAGTTCGAGACCAGTCTGGCCAACATGGCAAAACCCTGTCGCTAATAAAAATACGAAAATTAGCCGGGCATGCCGGCAGGTGCCTGTAATCCCAGCTACTTGGGATACTAAGGCAGGAGAATCACTTCAACCCAGGAGGCAGAGGTTGCAGTGAGCTGAGACTGCACCACTGCACTCCAGCCCGGGTGTCATAGCGAGACTCCATCTCAAAAAATAATAATAATAAAATAAATAAATAAATGGTTAAAGCTTGGGAGCCTGAGGCAGGAGAATCACTTGAACATGGGAGGCAAAGGTTGCAGAGAGCCAAGATCATGCCACTGCATTCCAGCCTGGGTGACAGAGTAAGACGCTGTCTCAAAAAAAAAAAAAAAAAAGCTTAAAGTTAAATAATAAAATTTTTATGTATCAAAACTTATATAATGCAGCTGTCACTGAACTTTTGGGGAAATATGTAGCCTTAAATGTTTACATTTAGAAAGAATAAAGCTCACCATTAACAACCTAAGCACTCTACAGCACAAACCCGAAGAAAATAAAAGAGACATAAATAAGAAGAAAAATTATTGAAAAATAAAACATATAATAAAAAGAATCAGCTGGGCATGGTGACTTATGCCTGTAATCCCAACACTTTGGAAGGTCAAGGCTTGATCGCTTGAGCTCAGGAGTTTGAGGCCAACCTGGGCAACACAGCAAGACTCCATCTCTACAAAAAAGTTTTTTTAATTAGCCAGGCACCTGTCATGAGCCTGTAGTCCCAGCTACTTGGGAGACTGAGGTGAGTGGATTACTTGAGCCCAGGAGGTCGAGGCTGCGCACTAGCAGTGATTGCACCACTGTGCTCCAGTCCAGGTGACAAAATGAGAATGTCTCTAAAAAAATGAAATAAATAAAAAGGATCATCAAGGCCACAAGTTTTCTCTTTGAAAAGGCTAATAAAATAGACAATACAGATTGAAAAAATAGACAAATCTCTAGTCAGAATAGTCAAAAAAGAAAAAAGACACAATAAACATTAAGGAAAAAAGAGACATAAAAATAGATGATAGTGATATTAAACAAACAATACAAAAATGTTGCAGAAAAATTTTGACAATTTATTGGAAAACGTAGACAAAGGAGCAAACTTCTCAAATAATATAACTCATTAAACTTGATTCAAGAAAACAAAAAGAAATTTAAGAAACCCAATGACACCATAAAGAGAGTAAAAAGAAAAGCTACAAACTGAATGTACTTGCAGCACATATAACTGACGAGGGATTAATATACAGAACATATAAAGAACACTGATGGATCAACAAGGAAAAGTCAAACCATACAATAGAAAATGGAGAAAAGTCATAACCTCTTCAGAGAAAAGGGAACACCAAGGCCCCGTAAAGAATGAAAATATGCTCAACCTCAATAATCATGGAAATGCCAATTGTAATCATAACGAGATCTCATTAAACTCCCATCCAAAATGCTGGTAAGAATGTGGAGTCATGGAAATTCTTATATACTGCTGGTGGGTTTTACTTTTCACGTGTAAATGGCATAATCATAAAACACTCAATAGCATTGATCAGTAATGAACCACAGCTTCTGCATATGTACATATGAACACGGATGTGTCTCAAAATCATAATGAGAATGATAGAAGAAAGTCACAGAAAAATACACACAGTATGATTCGTTTTATAGGAAGTTTAAAACAAAGGAAAAAGAAATGATCATCACAAACTTTCAGGATAATAATTTCCTGATTGATAGGTACAGAAATGCAATTTGAGAACATGCCACAGGGAGCTTCAAAGGACCTGGAAATGTTATATTTCCCAAGGGGAGTGAAGGGTACCTGAGTATTCATTACATTATCATTTCTTTTTTTTTTTTTTCTTTTGAGATGGAGTCTCGTTCTGTCACCCAGGCTGGAGTGCAGTGGCGCGATCTCAGCTCACTGCAACCTCTGCCTCCTGGGTTCAAGCAACTCTCTTGCCCCAGCCTCCCAAGTGGCTGGGATTACAGGTGCCCACCATCACACTCAGCTAATTTTTTGTATTTTTGGTAGAGACGGAGTTTCACCATGTTGGTCAGACTGGTCTCTCAGGTGATCCACCTGCCTCGGTCTTCCAAAGTGCTGGGATTACAGGCATGAGCCACCACGCCCGGACCATTATATAATCATTCTTTCTATTGGATATAAGTGTTATCTACAATCTTCTCTCTGTGTGACATATTTTATAAAACATTTTACTTAAAATAATTTAAAAGAAGAAATGTGGGCTATTAATAAATTAAAAAGTTCTTAAAACTAACAAGAAAAAGATTAAGAGTCTAATAGAAAAGATGAGCAAAGGACTTTAATGGTTCAGGGAAAAATAAATAAAATGGCCTTAAACAGATAAAACGATGCCTGATTTCACTCATAATAAAAAGAATGCAAATTAAATCACAAGATACAAGTTTTTGCCTATCCTAGTGAATATATGTGAGAAATGTATAAGAAAAATAGGCACTTTTATACAAAGGTGATGAGACAATAAACCGCTACAGTGCCTTAGAAGGGCAATTTGGTAAAAGCTATGAAAATTTAAAATATACTTGTAAGAATTTATTCCATAGATATAAACACTCATGTGTGCAAAGAAGTGGACAAGGTATTTAATCTCTTCATGCCTTGGTTTCTTCATCTATAAAATAATAAGAGTACCTGCAATCTAGCTTTATTCTGAAGATTAAATGATTTAATATGGGAAAACATAAAATAGTTCCTAGTAAGGAGTCCAACAAAAGTTAACCATTATCATTATTATCAATAAAATAACATTTGCTGTGTTATTTGCAGGCATCGAAAGAGGAGAAACATCTTAAGTATCCATCAATTGCAGTCTGATTAAATAAATCATAAGACATCCATGCAATGGAACATTCTGCAGCTGTTAAAATGATTAAGGTAGATGTACGTGAAACCATCTCAAAGATACAGTGTTAGGTTAGAAAAGCACAGAAGAATGCATATGCCCTGCTAATATTTCTGTAAAACACATACCCACAAACCTGTACTTTTATATACATAAGCTTATAAGTGGTGGCTCCAGACAGGTAAACAGGGGAACTGGGAGTCAGAGCTGAAGGTGAAATTCCTTTGGAGGATCTAGCCTTTGTGCTGTTTGAATGTCTTGCTGTGCACATTGGATCTATGTCCGAAACAGAGGAGGAAGAGAGAGGAGCAGGGAGAGGAGGAGGTAAAGGAATGAGGGAATCCAGGAGGAGGGAAAAGAAGGAGAAGAGGAGGAGGGAGAGAGGAAGTAAGATGGGAAAAGTAGGGAAAAGGAGATAAAAGAGGAAGGGAAAAAGGAATGAACAGAGGAAGTGGAGGAGGGGGTGGCAGGAGAGGAGGGGAGAGGTCCTCTCTCCTGTAGCTCTGAGCCCATGCCCTAGTCTGAGCCACCTTCTGATTGTGCCTTGGCGTCCTGTGAAATTCTACTACCTAGGGTTCGTGCTGCTCAGGTCCCGGTGGGCATTAGGTGTGAGTGGCAGTGCTGATTCTCACCTGATCTGCATGAATCTGCCTATTCTCATTGAGGACGGAAAACCAAGATACTGCTCCTACAAGGTAGCACGATGCACCCCGGGCAGTGAATTGACCCTGAACAGTGGCAATCAGCTCTAGGTGAGTGTCCCCTGGTGGAGGTGGGGCTGGGCTGGGGGTGGAGGGTTACAAGTGGTCATATGCCAGCCCTTAGTGTCCACCCACAGACCCAAGGACACTCCCCCACCACCATGTCTTGTTTCTCTGACCTCTATCCCAGGGCTCTATGGCGCCAGGGCCCTGCAGGAATTGCCCGCTCCTCCTTCCCCTTGTGTCCACGCTTCCCTCTGCCATTCTCTCCCCAGCTCCTAGCCTTGCAGACCACAGTCTCTGCTGATCTTTTTCTAGAATAATCACAGAGACCCATCTTCTCTTTACCAAAGCAAAATAAGGATGGTATGCATCCCTTCCTGGGTGCCTACCAAGTGCCAGATCCTGTACCCAGCCACCTCCTATTCCAGCACTGTTCATTCCCTGGGCAACTTCAGGGCACATCTGGGACCCAGAGGGTCCAAATGACTTACCCAAGGTCACACCGCGAGGACGCAGTGGACTCGGATTTGAACACGGGTCTGTGTTTCTCCAGAGTTCATGCTTCTAAGTCCCAGGATGGAGTGCTTGCCCCAGCTGCCTCCCAAGAGGCTGGCAGTGGGACCATTCATAGTGGTCACTACTGGAGATGAGTAAGGTGGGGAGACATTGTGAAATTGTAGAGCTGGCTTCTCCTGTCAGAAGTATCTTTCTTGCAAAAACAAAAAAACCAAAGACACAAAACCAAAAACCTTGGTCCTATGATGTGCCTGGCGTGCATGTGGCTTTCCGTCTCACCGGTGCTGAAGGGCAGCACAGTCTTCCCAGAGTGGCCTGGGATGGTGAAACTCAGAGGGAAGCAACATCCTGTCATTCTGGAGCCAAACCTCCTCCCCACCCATCCATTCAGCCACCGTCAGAGTAGCATCCCTCATTGTGATTTCTCCCTGGTGAAGCGGGAAGGAGACTGGACCACACGACAATCATGTGCCTTCTTCAGTCTAATGAGCTTGCCCACCTCCTCCCTGTCACCAAATTTCACATGAATGAAATAGCTTGGTATCTGGGCACAGTCTTAGGCATGGCTCCCCAGTCGGAGAAAGGGACACCGTCTGTAATGGAGTGGCAGGAAAAAGAACTGAGCAAGGGGGCCATGTGATCAAAGGGAGGAGAGTCTGTATGCAGTCAGCATTAACCGCATCCCCTTCCTCCAAGCCCTGGAGAGTGCAAAGCTCAGGCAGGTTTGGGAGGGGCTGATTTGCTTGAACACCTTTGATGAGCCTCAAAACAGCTCCAGATCCTCAGTCTGAAGCTGGGGAGTGACTGGCCAGTGCGAGGTGGGAGGCCTCAAATCTTATTTTTTTAAACACCTCCTTTTTTAATATATATACTTTAAGTTCTGGGATACATGTGCAGAACATGCAGGTTTATTACATAGGTATACACGTGCCACGGTGGTTTGCTGCACCCATCAATCCATCATCTACATTAGGTATTTCTCCTAATGCTATCTCTCTCTTAGCCCTCCCACCCCCTGACAGGTCCTGGCATATGATGTTCCCCTCCCTGTGTCCATGTGTTCTCATTGTTCAGCTCCCACTTATGAATGAGAACATGCGGTGTTCGGTTTTCTGCTCCTGTGTTAGTTTGCTAAGAATGATGGTTTCCAGCTTCATCCATGTCCCTGCAAAGGACATGAACTCATCTTTTTTTATCTGCATAGTATTCCATGGTGTATATGTGCCACATTTTCTTTTTCTTTTTTTTTTTGGAGACAGAGTCTAGCTCTGTCGCCCAGGCTGGAGTGCAGTGGCGCGATCTCGGCTCACTGCAAGCTCCGCCTCCCGGGTTTATGCCATTCTCCTGCCTCAGCCTCCCGAGTAGCTGGGACTACAGGCGCCCGCCATCTCGCCCGGCTAGTTTTTTGTATTTTTTTAGTAGAGACGGGGTTTCACCGTGTAGCTCAGGATGGTCTCGATCTCCTGACCTCGTGATCCACCCGTCTTGGCCTCCCAAAGTGCTGGGATTACAGGCTTGAGCCACCGCGCCTGGCCATGTGCCACATTTTCTTTATCCAGTCTATCATCCATGGATATTTGGGTTGGTTCCAAGTCTTTGCTACTGTGAATAGTGCTGCAATAAACATACGTGTGCATGTGTCTTTATAGTAGAATGATTTATAACCCTTTGGGTGTATACCTAGTAATGGAATTGCTGGGTCAAATGGTATTTTCAGTCCTAGATCCCTGAGGAATCACCACACTGTCTTCCACAATGGCTGAACTAATTTACACTCCCACCAACAGTGTAAAAGTGTTCCTATTTCTCTACATCTTCTCCAGCATCTGTTGTTTCCTGACTTTTTAATGATCACCATTCTAACTGGCATGAGATGGTATCTCATTGTGGTTTTGATTTGCATTTCTCTAACGACCAGTGATGATGAACTTTTTTTCATGTTTGTTGGCTGCATAAATGTCTTCTTTTGAGAAGCGTCTGTTCATATCCTTTGCCCGCTTTTTGATGGGGTTGTTTTTTTCTTGTAAATCTGTTTAAGTTCCTTGTAGATTCTGGATATTAGCCCTTTGTCAGATGGATAGATTGCCAAAATTTTCTCCCATTCTGTAGGTTGCCTGTTCACTCTGATGATAGTTTCTTTTGCTGTGCAGAGCTCTTTAGTTTAACTAAATCCTATTTGTCCATTTTGGCTTTTGTTGCCATTGCTTTTGGTGTTTTAGTCATTCTTAAAAAGCTGGTAAAAGAGACTCTTCTGAGGTCTGACACAGGCTAGACTCACCTGGGTGACGGTGATGGTGACAGGGAGAAATACGTAACTCAGCCAGAGATTGAGCTAAAAGAATGAGAAGTGGAAAGAGTTGTGGAGCCTGGTGGGTGCCAGTTCAGCCCCCACACAAGCAGCCCTCCCGGCGTGGACTCCTTCCCTGCTGGAGTGGGTGGGAGAGCCCAAGGAATGACCTAGGGCTATCGGGGCTTCACCCCACCGCTCTCCACTGCCACATCCACTTCTGGGCAGACAGCACAGTCAGTCGCCAGATGCCTCTTCTGCACGGAGACCATTTACTTGTGAGCCTGACAGACAGGTAAGGTGCTGGCATCCTTAGCTGTGCGACTTAAATCCTCAGTCACCTCACCTCTCAGCTGGAAGCAAAGAGATCTTTCTGAGAGTTGCTGGAGGATTCAGTGAGATGGGGTGGTGTGGGCTTGGTGGGGGCCAGCAGCAGTAACCCCCACCATATGCACAGCTCTTGCCATTGTTACTACCATTCCTATGATTTGCCCTCCCCTTTCAACTTCACACCAGCCTGAGGAAGTGGTTCAGAAAGAAAATGTCAGTGTTTGTACTCATGACGGTCTTCAAAGAAATTCAGAAAGCACAGACACTGAACAGCGGTCCCTAATTCCCCCCCAACCCCAGTAAGCTGTGATCTACCCCAGAAGTAAGAATTATAAACACTTCGGATCTGGTAGGTCCTCTTGTTTATTTTGTCATTCTCATGATCTCCATGTGGCCTTCATTTTCTTTTCCTTTGTTCCTTTTTTAAAAAAATATAAGCTCTATTATTCACAGTAGCAAAGACATGGAATCAACTTAGGTGCCATCAATGGTGGATAGAATAAAGAAAATGTGGTATATATACACCATGGAATACTATGAAGCCATAAAAAAGAACAAAATCACCTTCCAGCGATATGGATGCAGCTGGCGGCCATTATCTTAAGCAAATTAATGCAGAAACAGAAAACCAAACACCGCATGTTCTCACTTATAAGTGGGAGCTAAATTTTGGGTACACACAGACATAAAGTTGGGAACAATAGACACAGGGGACCTTACAGGGGGAGAGGGAGGAAGGAGGACAAGGGTTGAAAACTCCCTATTGGCTACTATGATCACTATTTGGCTGAGAAGTTCAATCAAAGCCCAAACTTCAGCATCACACAGTATACCCATGTAACAAACCTGCACCTGTACCCCTGAATTTCAAATTTAAAAAGAAAAAATAAATTATAAGCTCTATAATATATGCTAAAAGTATTTAAAACATTATGTAATGAATCAATTAAGGTAGGTAAACCTCAAAATTCCAATGGCTTCACTCAAGAGAACTTCTTTTTTTTTTTTTTTTTGAAACAGGGTCTCACTCTGTCACCCAGGCTAGAGTGCAGTGGTGCAATCTTGGCTCACTGCAGCCTCCACCTCCCAGGTTCAAGTGATTCTCTTGCCTCAGCCTCCCGAGTAACTGGGATTACAGGCACCCACCACCACGCCTGACTAATATTTGTATTTTTTGTAGAGGTGGGTTTTCACCATGTAGGCCAGGCTGGTCTCGAACTCCTGACCTCAAATGATCCACCAACCTCAGCCTCCCAAAGTGCTGATACAGGCATGAGCCACCATGTCTGGCCAGAAGTCCAAGGTTTTAACCTGCATGATATACTACCCTGGGTATTGTGGGCATCTGTTATTCTTACCATCTAGCATTCATTCTCCTTTCTCGTAGTAAATATGCAATGAGGTCTCTCTAAAGAACTGCACTGTTGCCCGCTGTCAGTCCACATGGTTAATATGGAGTTCCATCCTTGCTCCAGAAATGCACACACGATGTAGGCCTAGCCATTTCTAACACTGCATTCTCTCGGCCATGGTAATGGGTCAGAATTGATGAGTTACAACTAGCCCCTTGCTGGGACTTGAACCTTTGCATGAGTGCTGGAATTCCTGGTGGCCAACTTGCTACCACAAGGGAAAGTTCATTCTGAAGACAGCACTGGAAGCAGAGCCAAGAAATGGAGAAAAAGAAACTGAGACCCAATCATCTTTTTCAATGCCCTGGATCAAGCCATGCCTGAAGCTCTAACTGTCTTAGTTTACATGAGCCAATAAAATTCTTTTTTAGTAAAGCCAGTTTGAATTGGGCTTCTGACACTTAAATAGAAATATCCCAAACTTTTACACAGACTAAATACCATCCACAAATGTTTGAGAAGACGCACTGCACTGAGGATCAAGTATTCTCAAAATGACTTCACAGTTAAAAGTATTTATTATTTGAAGACTTAGATCATTTCTTCTGTAACATAGCTTTCCATCCTTTCCTCTCCTAATTGCAGAGCACAAAACGACCCCTGTCCAGCTGCAGAACAGGACCACTCACCCTACTTTCATCCTGTGCTGAAGCAGGAGGAGAGAAAAGCCCCCTCCGTAAGGGTGGGCCAGTATGTCATCTGATCTCGGGAGATTTGAGGGTCTCAGTTTAAAATGATAACAAGCCAAAATTATTCTGAACCAAGATTTTTTAAAAAATCAAATGTACATCTAGCAGAACCCCATAAAAAGAATAATCACCCATCTGTCCCCTAAAATCATTTCAATGCTCTTTTTCAGCTACGACGTTCAGAATACAGGGATCTTGTCCTTCTTCATTTGAGACTACACTGCCCCTTTTCTCTCCTGGAGTTAGGAAAGAAAACATTCTTATTTCCAGTCGCTGGTTACCCGTGTAGCAGCCTCTGTCCACTGGCCCCATCCCACACTCATTTTTACGCTGGGGGCCTCCAGGCCATAAATCTACCCTTCAGCACAAGTGGCCTGTGGCTCACAGGGGCTCCCTGGGCTCCCTGAGCCAGGCCTGGCCAGCTCCTCTGCAGAGTGAGCTTCGGCCCAGGATCCAGATTCAGGGAGGGGCAGCTCGGCAGGGACAGAGTCCAGGTCCCAGGCCAGCAGAAGAGCACAGATGGCAGAGGGTGGAGGCAAATGGCTGTTAACTCAGGTTTCAAATATTTTTTTTAAATCGAAATATAATTCACAAACCATAAAATTTACCCTTTTAACGTGTACAATTCAGAGTTTTTTAGTGCTGTATTGACAAGGTTGTGCAACCATCACCACCATGTAATTCCAGACCATTTTCATTACCCCAAAAAGAAGCCCCACACTTATTAGCAAGACAGTCATAAAGGAGAAAGATGCCACTCCCACCTTCCTAATGCTGGCATTTCCCCCTTTCCCTATATGGAAAGGAAATGCCTTTCTTTTATTCATATTGGAAAGGATTAGATGGAGAAGATGCAATTATTCCCTCTCCCTTGGGCCTTGCCACTCAAACACAAGAACGGAGGCCGAAAGGGGCCAAGGAAATGACACATCGATGATGAATTCCAGCCCATCATCACTGAAAGAGAAACTGTCTCCTTCAATAAGCTGGTACTGTACCTTGGCATGGTTTTTTTCTTTTGTGTAAGGGAAGCAAGGTTCTAGGGTGAAAATTGTAAGGCGGTCCCCACTCTCAGAATCAGAGTCCATTACAAGTTGGCTGACCTTTATTTCAGATCATATAAACCACTGGAGATCTTGGGTAATTCAAGGGAGGAGGTACCCAGGAGGGAGACTGTGGGCTTCCTGTCCATCTATCATTTGAAGACTTGACTTGGTTTTAATTTCTATTGAAAAATAAAAAACAAACCTCAAGTTTGTGAATTCAGTCATAATCATTATTCCAGGGAAATCGGAATTGTCTTTTGTGTTCCATAATACAAACCTTAGGTGTATTGATGGGGACGAGGTAGATTCCGGGATGGAAACAGGTGACTTAGTGGTATAGGGTGACATTAGCAAAGAAATGTGTCTGTGTCTTTCCCCAGAAACTGCTTTCATTACTGTGGCTCAGCTTTACAAATCATTTGAAGTTTTTCTCTGATGGCATTGTAAAGCCAATTTTCCTTCTTTTCTGACCCTATTTCTTCATTCAATGAATATTTGCCAAATGCCTTTTATGATCTAGGCAGACTGCTGTGGATCGTAGAAGTGCTAGGCCAAGGGAACTCAGAAAAGAAATAAGATGTCCTTTGTTCTCAAGGAGGTCAGTTTAAAGGAGAAGATAATCTTAGGAACCAACCTTTGTGGTTCAGTTCAATGACAGATACATTTACAAGAACAGACGGATGTAAGGAACCAACTTTAAAAAGTTCATCACAGCACTATTTATAGGAACAACAACCTTGAAATAATCTGAATGTCTAATTATAGGGAAATGTCTGGAGATAATGTAAGGAAATAATATTGATTAGTACAATTGTATGGGAAAGCATGTTCTATTTGCAACTGAAGGAAAAAACTCCTTCACTATCCCCCAAACACACACACATACACACGCATGCATGCACACTTGCTCTTCTTACAGGTTCCAAGCATAAGTCTTAGACTAACACAGCCCAAGGTTAGTTGTGGCAGACATTTTGCTCAGATAGTGTTTTAAATTTGGCTTTATCCACCTTTTTACATGAAAGATTTCCCATTTTTCAGAAGATGAAATGGTTTTCTGGCTTCTTTTGAAGCATGAGATGATGGGACGCCAGTGAGCTCCTGTCCTGCACAGCAGTGGCCTCCTGGAGCTCCGTGGCGGGTTCCCCTTGAAGTGGGTCACATGCTGGCCAGGGCCACTGTCCCTACCCACTGGCCTCTTTCAGCACAGGCTGTGGGTCACCACTGATCGCCCTAGAGCTGGCCCTGGTATACTCGGTGATGTCAGCTTCCTAACCACTGCATGCATTTAAAGTTTGACCTCCTTGGGGAAGAAAAAGTTGTTTCTGGAATGAATGTCTGGTAGAAACATAACGCTGTGTGTGGTGTGCATGTTTATTGGTACGGGGGGATCAACCCAGCAGTTAGCCTCTGAATGGACAATCAGAAAAAGAATCATGTCCACAAATCACAGCGGTGAAGAAACCATAAAGAAGCAAGGCTGAATCATTCTACTATAAAGACACATGCACATGTATGTGGCAGCACTGTTTATAACAGCAAAGACTTGGAACAACAACCCAAATGCACATCAATGATAGACTGGATAAAGAAAATGTGGCATATATACACCATGGAATACTATGCAGCCGTAGAAAAAGAATGAGTTCATGTCCTTTGCAGGGACATGGGTGAAACTGGAAGCCATCATTCTCAGCAAACTAACACAGGAACAGAATACCAATAAATGGGAATTAAATAACGAGAATACATGGACCCACGGAGGGCAGCATCACACACCAGGGCCTGTCGGCGGGTGGGGAGCAAGGGGAGGCAGAGCATCAGGACAAATACCTAATGCATACAGGGCTTAAAACCTAGATGACGGGTTGATGGGTGCAGCAAACCACCACGGCACATGTATACCTGTGTAACAAACCTGCATGTTCTGCACGTGTATCCCAGAACTTAAAGTAAAATTAAAAAAAGAAAAAAGAAGAAGTGAGGCTTAATGGGCCCACAGCAGCTTTGGATGGTTCTGCAGAGCACAGCATGTCAAAACCACATGGTGTCCTGTTCTGTGGAGCCTGGGGGCTACCATGGCATTACTTCCAGTCTGGGTAAATTAGGCTTGTGGAAATCCCCTGCTGCGGGAAAGTGGGATGAGTTCGGGGACAAGGTCAATATCTATGGGTCAGGGAGATAATCTTCCAAAATCCAGGCGAGATTTTGAAAGGAGGACGTGTGAAAGAAACCGGGGAGATCATTGTGAGGGGTTTATCCCCTGCACAGTGGGTCTTACCTTTCTTTCTCACAATCGGTCAGTCGAGTCAGGCACACCTCCACAACTGTGGGCCATTATGGGGGGAGTACAGGACCCTGGCATCAAAAATTGTGGGGTTTGAGCACCTGGAATGGGAGACTGCCATCCCAGAATTCCAGGATGTGGGCCGGACAGCTTGAGCTGTGGCCCTCTGAAGAACAGAGACCCGGGTGGGGGACAGTGAAACATGGTGGAGGGCAGTCAGGTTGTCAACTCCAAAGCAGAAAGGAGGCCCTGCCCTTCGCTTTCACACATAGACTTGAGGCCGACATGGCTAGTGTTTTCCCAAACCCTGGTCTCCTCTTCCAGACGACGTCTCCCAGCCTTGTAGCTGCTTGTGCCATGTGACTGAAGTTTGGCCAATGGGATGAAGGCAGAAGTGATGTAGGTACATGATCCCCAGGCCGTGCCCTTAGCACTTGCAGCTCAACCATGCTACCAGGCTCCCCAAGGTGGCCCAGGTAATATTTCCCTTTGCCCCTCTCAGGGTGAACAACACTGTTCTGGACACACCGCTGCTCCGTAATGCCGAGAAGTTAGAACCCTAGGTTTTGGATCGAGACCAGCTGACTATGCGACCATGGGCAAGGAACTGACCTTCTCTGAGTCTCTGGTCCTCAATGGTAGAAGAGCAATGATGAGCTTTCCTCAGAGCCGCGCTGCAGCTACAGAGGCAGTGCTCCCTCCCTCGTCCAGAGCCCCAAGAGAACTGAGCCACCTGGTGCCTCCAGGACCTGGTGAGCCTCATAGAACACCTGAGCACTTTTCCCCAAGGTCTCTCAACAAGGGGCTCAACTGTTGAACCCAGCTGGAGGGCCCATGGTCCCCAGGCCATTGGGCCTGAACAAATCCCTGCTCCTCTGTGGGAAATGGGAGGAAGCAGGCCGGGCCAGGGCGGGAGTGCATCCCTCTTTGAGACGGGGAGGGGGCCCAGTAGGGAGAGGCGGAGGACATGACTCACTCTGCAGGCCAGGGAAGCTCCCAGGAGGAGATGTTCAGGAAGTGGACCCACCCTCCCGCCGCTCCAGAGAGGATGTCTAGCCCAATCCCACTCACATCCCCAAGCCCCATACAGGGGTGATGGCAGGAGCTGAGCAACAGGAGCCAGTGGAAGGTTACGTGGGGACACGAAGGGTCCTGCTGGGGTTAGGGTGGGCAACTCATCAGGTGTTGATGGACCAGTGGAAAGTCAGCTCTCAGGAATCAGTGAGGCGGTCCTTAGGGTGAGGCGGGGGGGGGGTGAATAATGAGAGGGAGTCTTAAGGGAGGTTATCGAGGCCACTCAGAGGGCAGGGTCACAGCTGCCACAAGCCCCTGTCCACATACCCTCCTCACTCGCCATTACCCTGCATGTTGACCCAGAGGTGACCAAGGGAAGCCCCGATGACCTATCAGAAAGCTAACTACACACAGGACAAGCCAGAGGTATGGGGAGCTAACATCCCCTGCAGGGCCCCTTAGACGATGGCCATGGGCCGGGCGTGGAACACCTTGCTCCCACTTCCTGGCAGGCAGCCTGAAAGGCACACTTTCCACACCACTCCCAGAGCTGGGCAGGCTGAGTCTCAGGGGCCCACACCACTAACAACCCCCATATGGACCTCCTGCCCTTCTCTGTCTCATAACTCTGTTCCCCTTGCCAGCACTTTCTGGAATTACCTTTCAAATAAATACGTGGGCTCACATCCTCCTTTCAGAGTCAGCTGTGTGCGGGCTGGAGGGGTTAAGTGGTGGGCCATGGGAAGAGGGGGTCAGCCTTTCTGCCAGGACTGATGATGTGAAGACATGACCCCAAGGCTGGTGATGGGGCCGCCTGGGCCAGCCCTGCTCTTGTCTCTCTCAGCGTCAGTCTACAACTCTGTAAGGCGGAGCTCATCCGTCTGAGTACCGGTGAGGTGGGGAGGGTGAGGAGCCTCCACTGGGGCCCTAGGACTCAGTGTTCCAGAGAACCTAGGGACAGAGTTCCCTTCCCAACTTCAAAAGCCCAGTTGGAGGAGTCTTGGGGAACAGGGTGGTTAGGATTCCACTCCAGTTTTCCGGATAGCTTCAGTCTGGGTGAGGGGCTCAAGCGCCGAAGCCTTTGAACTGGTGCATGGGGTCGGGAGTGGGGAGGTTCCTGTCAAGGGGGCTTCAGAACTCAAGCTGCTGCCAAGAAACTGGTGGGCTTGCTGAGGGAGCCTGGGCATGACCTGCAACCAGAGATCGTCCAAGAAAATCCCCTACCCATGTGAGGCTGCCAAGGCTTCATTTCTGCAGTCTTCATCCTCGCGTTGATTGATTCAGCAAGTACTGACTGAGTGACTAGTAGGTGCCAGGCATCCTGGATGCCCCTGAGGACATGGGAGAGAACAAGACAAGCATGGTCTCCGCCTCCAGTGACCTTTTGGTCTCAGTCAAAACAGACTACAAACAAGAAGGTGAACCAAATAACTGCATGTTGAGAAAAGCCCTGTGGCCGAAAAAAGATGGCGTATTAGGATCTGAAAGGAAAGCGCATTTTGAAGGTTGGCCGGGGAGGGCTTCTCTGGTGATGTCCCTGTGATGTCTGAGCTGAAACCTGGAGGTGCAAAGGAACCAGCTGATGGAATACTACCTGACCAGAAACGGCATCTCCACCCAGGGCTGACGGATTCAATGCACGCCCTGCCCCCAAGTCAGTGCCAGGCACTACTACAGGCATGATCTCACTTAATCCTCATAACTCCAGGAGACGGGTGTTAAGATTCCCATTTGCACATGAGAAAACCGAGGCTCAGAGAGTACAGTTACCTGCCCAAGGTTGGCACAGCTGGCACGCAGTGCTGCTGGGATTCTTGCCCCGCAGGTCTGGATCTTGCCCTGAGGTCTTTGCCTGTGCTGTTCTTTGACCAGCCTTCCCTACCCTTCCTTCTCAGGTCCTGACTAAAGTCAACTCACCCAGCTCAGAGGTTACCTCCCAGGTCTTCCAAGAAGCTTCCCTGACCTGCCAAGCCTGAGTTAAGATCCTTTACTGTGTTTCCACAGGTCCCTAGCTGAGCAGTGACTGCATAGTGTTCAAACCGTCCCTTGACTTCTTTTCCTCGTGTCATTCACATGGTTCTAGCAGAATAGCCATGCTAATAAAAGGCCCCGCCCCTGGCGCTGTTGACTGGTCTAGAGGCAGGCGCCTGGTAGAAGCTAAGTCCATTAGAAACCTTCCCTAGGGCTTTGGAACTGGAACCCAGGAAGAAGAGTCACGCTTTGCACAGATGGCTGAAACGGAGTCCATGTGAACAGGATCCCGGTTCTGCTGTGGTGACCGAGGAGCAGAAGGGCCCAGAGACCCAGAGAGAAGAGTTGAAACCCAGCTAGGAGAGAAGTAGGGGCAAGAGATAAAGAGAAAGCACTTCCGGGGCTTCCCACCATGTTTGGTTTGGGACTCCAGCCCATCCCTGGCTGGAGTCTGACTCTGGGAGGCCAGGCGCTCCCACAGTATCCTCATTTCTGTTACCACCAAAAGACTCCACATACAGGATGCTCAGTCAATGCCTATTAAATGAATAAAGCAGCCTGAACATGGTGCTGATTCCCGTCTCACTGAGTCTTTCTTTGATGTTACATTAATTTGGAGAAAAATAACAATAAAGATAAAACAGGCCAGTCTAGCTGGCAGGCTCTCTGAGCCCAGAAGAGAGGGCAGCAGGACATGCCCTGGCAAGAGGCCCCAGCACATGGCCCCGGGGTGTCCGGCCCCTCTTCCCCTCCAGGAGGAGCTGCCCTTACACTCCCCTCCACAGAAGGTCACAGGCGTGAAATGGGTCCCTCCCAGTGACCTGGCCAGGCCTTGGGTGTGAGCTGGAAGAGGCAGCATGGCTGGCTCGGGAGCCAGAGGTCACCAGTCAGAGCGGATGCTTTGAATTTAGACCCAGGTTTATGAGCCGCAGCGGCCGCCAGCAAAGACCGGACCCAGCCCTTCCCAGGCCAGGGGCCGTTGGGAGGAAGGCGCACTTTTAATGGGAGTGTTTTCTCCCAAATATTACGCTAGGCAGGGAGTTTGGACCAGAATGAAAGCAGAGGGTCTAATTTTAGACAGTACCTATGAATGAAACTTGACCCAGGCTGGGGAGGAAATACCTTCCACCAGCCCGTGCCAGGGCCAGTGTGTATGATTTGCTGCTAAATTAGGCAGCTCCTGCAAACAGGTTACTGCGGGGACTTGGGTTTTTTTCCCTTCTACTCTCCATTAACTTGGTCAGACTCTTTATTTCTAAATATACATCCCTCCTCCCCTTATCCCCTTTCTTTTATGAAAGCTCCAGGTCACCCCATCCCTGCATGTTCCAGCTAGTTAACCATCTGCCCCTCCTTTTCTGTTTGCCCCACCCCTTCCCAATTCAGCCCTGCCTAGAACCAAGAGCCCAAGACATTATGTCAAGCGACATGGGACTCTAGGGCCTGGGGTGCCACACTACCAAGTGCCAGCTTGATTGGGGTCAGCTGGTAGCCAGGCTTAGACTATGGAGTTGATGAAGGCAAGGCCCACATCTGTCCTATTCATGGCTGTCTCTCAAGTCCCCGGCAGAGTCCAGCAAGGATCCACACTCAGTCAATACCTACCAACTCTTAAGGGAAAAAGATATTTGCCCTCTTGGTTGCTGCATCCGAACCTAGTTTGGGTAGATGAGAGGTCATCTTCTGACCCAAAATATCTACTCTCCTTGTTTTTGCTTTTTTTTTTTCTTTAAAATGATTTGGCAAACATCACATGAGAGAAAAAGAAGAGTATGACTTCCATCTCCGTAGATAATGACCTACAGCAGAGAGGGAAAAGGCAGCTGAAGAAACCAACAGGCCAGGGCTCTGATTCCAGCCCTGTCTCTTCCTGTCTGTGTGATCTTTAGCGAGTCTCTTGTCCCCCATAAGCCTCAGTTTCCTCATCTATAACATGTGATAGCAATCCCAACTTTTCAGAGTGCCCTGCACCTGTGATTCTTTCCCTAGAATGTTCCCCTATCTCTCTTCCCAGCTCCAGCTCCAACCGGGGCCTGGCTAGACTTGGGGGCGAAGGCGGAGTCACGTCAGCCAAGCAGGACAGAGGCTGGAACGCAGCTCCGTTCCCAGTTTGGGGCGAGGCCCTGGCCAAGCTAAGGATCCAGTTCATCTGTGGCTGGGCTCTGCAGCTTTGGAGCAAAAGCCCAGGGAGCGTCCCAGGAGGCCCTTGGGACCAAGCAGCCCTGGGGCAGGGACAGTAGTAAGGACCTCAATGGTGACAATTGTCATTCCAGCCATGAGACGGGGCCGTATGGGCTGGCCATGGAGACAACCTGAGTGCCACCCGCACTCCCTCCCCAGTCAGCCCTGACCATTTGCTTGTTGTATGTCGAATGACTCAGCCATTTGGGACCCATTTTCCCTTCTCTAGAAACCTTCCCAGCAATGTTCCTGGGGAGGGGAAAGAAACTTCCCTAGAAGATGTGTTTATCTCCAAGCGCTTATTTTCTTTTGGGGATTTGGGCTGAGAATACTTAGTGGGAAAAAAAGACACACTCAAAAAGACTTACACTGGCTTATTAAAAGGTATACTGTGCCTGTCTCTCCCTCTATGCCACACTTCCCACAACAACCTCCAAAGACTCAACTACCTCTGTCTAATAGGGTTTTTGGCCATTCCTTCATCCTTTCTTCCTTCTTTCTTTCCCCTTTCTTTCTGTCTTTTCTTTCTTCATTCTCCTTCCTTTCACTCTCTGTCTTTCTGAATTCTTTCCTCCCTCCCTCCTTCCTTCCTCTCCCTCTTTCTTTCAATTCATTCCTTCCTCCCTCCTTCCTTCTTTCCTTTCTCCTTTCCTCCCTTTCTTCCTTACTCAAGTTAATTCAGCAAACCTGTTTTTTTTTTTTTTTTTTTAATTTTAGCTTTTATTTTAGGTTCAGGGGTACATGTGCAGGTTTGTTTCCTGGGTATATTACATGATACTGAGGTCTGGGGTATGAATGATCCCATCACCCAGGTCAGTAGCCAATAAGTAGTTTTTCAGCCCTTCCTCCTTCCCCTCTCTGGTAGTCCCCAGTGTCTAATGTTCTCATCTTCAGCAAATCTTCAAATGCCTACTACAAGTCAGTACTCGGTTAGATGTGGGTAAAGATGGTTACAGTTGGCACACACGGCAAATGCAGAGCCATCTGACTGGCATTGATTCAGCACCCACGACACTCACCCTGCAGGGGGAGAGAGGCACAGCAGCAAATGAACGCACTGGCAGCAGGCAGGGGCAGCACAGGGGAGTTGGTTCTGGGCTCTAGTGCAGGTTCATGGAAGGGGTCCTCAGGGAAATGATGTCTGAGCAAGGCTTTGAAGGTTGAAGAGGAGTCTATCAGGGAGACAAGAAGGGAGTCTTGGCTAAGCATCCTAGGAGAGGAGGTAGACTGCACAGTGACAAAATATGGCCCATATTAGCATGCACAGAGGAACTTGTGGAGTACAAGACACACAAGAGCCGAATACAATGCCAAGTTAATTGAGGGCTCTAAGAACAGAGCAGTGGGCAACGGAGCTCTGAGTTGTAATAACTTAGAAGACCTTGGTCAGGGAAGACAGCCTGGAGGAGGGGCCTGTGAGAAGTCCTTTAATAACACAAGTATTTCCTCAGGGAAGGACAAAGGATGGGGGAAAGAAGAAGAGTGTCTAGAGCAGCGTTCCTCAGGAGCACCTGGGGTGCTTTTAAGAACACATACCCCTGGGCCGGGCGTGGTGGCTCATGCCTGTAATCCCAGCATTTTGGGAAGCGCAGGCGGGTGGATCACTTGAGGTCAGGAGTTCGAGACCAACCTGGCTAACATGATGAAACCCTGTCTCTACTAAAAATGCAAAAATTAGCCAGGTGTGGTAGTGCAGTCCTGTGGTCCCAGCTACTCAGGAGGCTGAGGCACGAGAATCACTAGAACCCAGGAGGTGGAGGTTGCTGTGAATCATGCCAGTGCATTCAAGCCTGGGCGACAGAGTGAGACTCCATGTCAAAAAAAAGCAACAAACACAGATCCCTGCCCTACTGCCAGACAGTGGGATTCAGTTGGTCTGGGGTGGGGCCCAGGCATCTGTATTTTTTTAAAGCTCTCTGGGATTCTGATGTGCAACTAGGGTTGAGATGCGCTAGTCTGAGCAAAGCAGACAGTAGGGGGAGGGATTTGGGGGGAAGAGCAATGGAAGCCACACATGAGAAGACACAGGACAGCAGGCCGAGGACCTCAGGGTCAGGCTCAGAGGCCTCATCTCCATTCCATTTTCACGTGGAAGCATCAAAAGCTTTTGAGCAGTGGCACTTGCGGGGGCACAATCAGAGTGAAGGCTGCCGGAAGAAGGAAGGGGTTGGAAGTAGGGTGCCTGCTATGGCTGTTGGACAGGGGAGAAATATACAGCCCTGACCTGGAGTGGTGACAGGAGACAGGTTTCTGGACTTGTGGACGAGAGCGGGGATGTCATCAATCCTGGATCTCTGCTAAGGACACTGACCTAGTGCGTCTTTGCCCATCCATCTGCTGAGCACTTGTCAAGTTCACTGTCATCACTGTGACAACATTATGGCGGGTGTGATGGTTAATGCTATGTGTCAATTTGGCTGGGCCATGGTGCCCAGATATGTGGTCAAACATTCTGGATGTTTCTGTGATGGTGTTTTTGAGATTAACATTTAAATCAGTGTCTTTTGAGTAAAGCAGATTGCCCTCTGTAATGTGAGTGGGTCTCACCCAGTCAGCTGAAGACCTGAATGAAACAAGAAGTCTGACCACCCTTGGGCAACAGTAAATTCTGCAGCAGATGGTCTTCATACTGGAACTGCAACATTGGCTCTCATCTGGGTCTCTAAACGCTGGCCTACCCTGCAGATTTTGAACTTGCCAGCCTTCATAATCATGTGAGCCAATTCCTTAAAATAAATCTCTCTTCACACACACACATGCACACACACACATGTATGTGTATACACACACACATGTAGCCTATTGGTTCTGTTTCACCGGAGACTACTACAGTAGTGATAGCTCCATTCCTTTACCACCCCGCAGCTTCAACAGAGCCGAACTCTCTTATCCAGCTTTGGCACAGGGATACCTCTTAGCCAGTCCATAACAAGCATGGTGCCACCTTCCTTACCAAAGCCCTATCTCATTTCTTGCAAGAGCCTGGTGCTATAAAACTGGGTATATGGGCCGGGCGCGGTGGCTCAAGCCTGTAATCCCAGCACTTTGGGAGGCCGAGATGGGCGGATCACGAGGTCAGGAGATCAAGACCA
>NW_012115932.1:15524765-15530303 GCF_000951035.1 Colobus angolensis palliatus | reverse complement strand
AAAAAAAAAAAAAAAAAAAAAAACTGGGTATATATCTGGATTTTCTTTGCATAAACTAAAATCTCTTAAGTAAACTCAGAGTATCAGACAGGATGCTTTCAGCAAAAAACCAAAAACCCCAACTCGTAAGTAAATATTTAGCTTACATATTAGGAAGTCCAAGGGTAGGTCAAGCTTCAGGACTGGCACTGTGGCCAACTGAGCATTGCCACCAGAGTGGGCTCCTTACAGCCATCCTCCCCGTCTCGGTGTTAATTTCATCCTCAGCCTGGCAGTAACATGGCCACAGTCGTTCCAGATGTCTCCACCAGACACTGCAGCATCAAGGCAAAGTGGCAAATCCTTGCTTCTTGTGGCTGTCTCTTAGGAAAGAGGAAACTCTCCCCAAAGGTCCACAGTAAATTCCCTTCATATATCATTAGCCAGAACTGGGCCACATGACCACTCCTGAACCAATCACTACCAAGGAGAGTGAAATCATATGAACTGATTTAGACTAACTACCTTGGATGGGATAGGTGTTAGAATAAATGAAGACCACCAACTTCATTGTCCCCCCATACATGGGACAAACTCTGTTAAAAGAATCTCTCTGGACTCACATCCATTTGATAAACGTTCAGTTGATTAGGTGGGTTCTGACTGGTCAGATGGTTGCACAGTTGACAATTATTCTGAATCATGTTTTACTATGATATGCCCCTGTGAGTATTTCTAGAAGCCACTAATTGTCTTGCAAATGCCACTACCAACATGTCACTCTGTTCTAGTGAGGCTTTCTCCAGCCCTGGGTAAGAGATCACACTACATGCAACAAGGATCAGAGAAGAGGGTGACGATGAAGTACCTAGCACAGTGCATACAACACCATCTAATTCCCCCAGGAGCTCTAGAAAGTAATCATCATTCCTTATGTCAGCTAAGGATGCTTCAGATGCGAGTAACAGAACACCCGAAGACGATCAAAGACTTAATTACTTCCTGTCACAAAGAGTCCCAGTTTGATGCAACAGTTCAGTGTTGTCATCAGGATCTTTCTCTCCTTCCCCTGTGTCATTCCCAGTGCAGGGGCTTTAATTTATAAGCTCATCATTTCATTGTTATATGATGATTGCTTCAGCTGTGACTATCACATTTTTGCACAAATGAATTCAAGGCAGGAAATAAAGGGAGAAAAAATGTTTTTCATAAACCTCCAACCAGATGTCCTATTGGTCAGAATTTGGTTACTTGTCAGCTTTTAAAACAATTACTGCCTTAGCCCAAACATGACACATCCTCAGGGTAAGCACATCATCAACATGGATGAACCCAGGGCTCGATTAGATGGAGGTGATAAATATTCAGTGGGCAACGAACAGTGTCTGCCACATGCCTGTTCTACAAATGATGAAACAGGCTCCAAGGGGTTAAACCAAATGCCCAAGGTCACCCAACCTGCAAAAGGCAAAAGTATGGCCAGGCGTGGCGGCTCACACCTATAATCCTAGCATTTGGGAAGACCAAGACAGGAGAATCGCTTGAGCCCAGAAGTTTAAGACCAGCCTGGGCAACATGGCATAAAACATCCCCGATCACCTCCACAAAAAAAGAAACAATTAGCCAGATATGGTGGCATGTGCCTGTGGTCCTAGATACTCAGGAGGCTGAGGCAAGAGTATCGCTTGAGCTGGGGAGGTAGAGGCTGCAGTGAGCTGTGTTCATGCCACTGTACTCCTGCCTGTATGACAGAGTGAGACCCTGTCTCAAAACAAAACAAACAAAAAGAAACACAAAAGCAAAAGCAGAATTCAAATCCAAGTTGAGATATTCCGAATCAAGGGTCTTTCCATAGTGCCATGATAACAGGTGAGGATGTATGCTGTGAAGCTCTTTTCACTCACATTCCTGAATCTTCTGCTGGCCAGTTACACACTTCCTGCTGAGCTCTACCTGGTTACCTTGGTGTGGATGACACTCCACACTCACTGACTGACGGCCCCATAACAATTGCAACCAACTGGACAAGGGCTTCCAGTTGCTGTTTGGGGGATACCCAGACACAGCTCCCCGCTTTCAGTGTAGTCATTAACACCCAGCTGTTAAAGGGAATGGCTCCCTGTTTGCACTGAGCCAATTTTATGACATCCAGTGAACATGAGAGAACTGCAAGCAGAACCATTTATAGACTTAATCTTAGGGCCTGCAATGATATAAATGTCTAATGCTTTTTCCAGGTGTGGGCTGGGGGAGGCTGTGTGCATAAACCTTGGGTTGAAAAAGGACTGATGTAGGAGGGTCGGGGTCACAGGAAACGTGGCTCAAAACTCTAGTTGGGGAAAAGGACACCTTCCTCTAGTCCTATCATGATCCTGGGTGGACCATCTCTTCTCTCCAGGCTTTTCTGCTCACCCTCCTTGCTTTTTCCCACAAATGCCCTGGAATAAAAGAACTAACTCTTACTCATCTTCATTTCCTTATTAATGGTTAAGGATTGGCACATAATGGGTACTCATTCATATGAATGAATGAATGAATGAATGAACAAGTAAATAAACGAAGTGAATGGATGCCTCTTTTCTTGAGGGAGGAGTAACATCTGATTTCTTCATTCCTATCTGAAACAGAGGAGGAGCTCAACTGCAAGTCTGTTGGGTGAAGACGTGAATGAATAAAATGTTTCAAACATGGGGTTGCATTTACTGAGTTGACTTAGCTGTTGTACTTGATAGTCCCTCTGCCCAGAACCTTCTTCCCCTGACTCACTCAGGTCTCAGCTCAAATCTCCCTTTCTCGGAGCTGCTGTACCCAATCACGCCATCCAAGATTTACCACTCCCTGTTCCAGTGCCTCCTGAAGCTTCATCACACTCCTTGTTCATTTTCCTTCCTGGCACTTTTCTTAATATGCAATTATTGCATTTGTTTATAGTCTGTCTCCCCCCACTACAAAATAAGCTCCTTGAAAGCAGGGACTGTGTCTGTCTCAGTCACTGCAGTACCCCCATTAAAATGTCTGGCACACAGTAAAAGTTCAATAAATATTTTTTGAATGAACGAATAAGTGAATATGACTTCCAACCTTTTCTCTGGCTGCCAGTGTCCCCATCTCCAAAGCTAGAGGCTCCTTCCCATTTATTCAAATTTTCCAGGGCCTCTCACAAAATAAAGCATCTTACAAGTCTTTCCAGCCTTGGCTTTAGTAACCCCACACCACCTTGGCCCCCTACTCCTCTGACCATATTCCCCATCCTTCTCCTGCCCCCACAGTCCTGTCCCCCATCCTCTGAATTACTGGTCATGCTTAATTATGGTACAACCAAACAATACAATAGACACTTAAAATGATGTTAAAGAAGCATGTATATTGACATGGAAAGTCATTCACAATATATTGCTAATTAACAAGGTCATTTTATACAGTAGTTAAATTCCATTTCTATAAAATCTCCGTGTATAGGTACATGTGGATGTATCACATAAAAACAGAGGTTTATACAAAAAAATTAACAGTGATAACATTTGTGTATATTCTTTGTTTATGTCATCCTTATTTTCATGATACTTCTGTATCCCTTAAACAATTTCCGAAAATTTTAAGTTAAACCACATGAAATTGCCATTTTGATAGATCAAAAACAGTAAAATATCTTCTATTTCATACGATTAGTTGAAATAAACAAAAAGAACAGAGAAAACATAAAGACTAAAAGAGCCAAGATCGCATGCCAAGGGAAACTGCATGCAGGGAAGCCAGCCCCACTCAACAGGACCAGGTTTGCGGAAAGAGAAATGGGGCAGATCTTTGAAAGCCAAAATACTGAGTCACCATGTCCAGTATTAGGACACTGAAGGTCCCTGGTCACTGCTGACTGACAGGTGTCAGGGATTATTGATTAAGCACTGAGACAGCTGGTGGTGATGGACACAGTTGGGGGCTGTGTCTGAGGACTTTTTTGTTCCTTGCCTTGACTCCTCACATCAAGTACCCAATTTGGGGATCATGGCACCCACTTACCATGTGAGCAGAAGTCAACTCTGTGCCACTGTCAGTACCCTGGGAGGCTAAGTCAAGATTCATCAAAGGAAAAAGAGGAAGAGGGAGAAAAGGAGAAGAGGAGGGAAGAAAGGATATTTCTATTTCCCAAGGCCAAGTGTCAATGGCAGGTGCTTTTCCCTGGGTGCCAAGCCTTTCACACCATAGCTTCTGAAAGAGGTAGTGACACCAACATATCTATGACACTCATTTAAGAGTACTGAATGCTCAATATGGAAGGAAGATCACTGATGTAGATGTTCAAAGGAGCCTCTCATGAAGTTTCACAGCAATGACTTTGACATGCTATAGCATGTCAAAAGGTTTTGTTACAGATAAGACACCTTGCTCAGAAGTCGGAAGCCAAAGGTGAGGAAGAGTGGGGAGAAGGTGGAGTCTCCCAGGCGTTGGTGGCTCAGGGTGTGTGTGTGTGGTCACAACCAGCCCTCAGGCCACATACCAATGCTGTCCCAAGGCTTTGAATGGCTAGTGTAGGCTGTCACTCACGGCTAAAAAAGGGGGCTCCACCTGCCACTGGAAGGCAGTGACAGTTTAAGCTTAGATACATCTGAGGAAATGACAAGAGGAAAAACAAATAAATATATCCGTACATGAAAAAAAAAGCCAAAATGAAAATGAAAAGACCCACAATTTGGGGGGCAGGGGACAATAAATTCAACCAAAAATAACCAAAGGGCTAAAATCTTTATCAAGGGCAAATTAGTTAAGAAAGCACAAAATCAAAAAATAAGTGGGCAAAGGATATAAATTATTATGTCATAAAAAAACCTGGATTTAACAATAAGATACCATCTCACACCAGTCAGAATGGCTATTGTTATTAATAAAAAGTCAAAAATAACAGATGCTGGCAAGGTTGTAGACAGAAGGCAACACTTATACACCGCCGGTAAGAATATAAATTAGTTCAGTCATTGTAGAAAGCAGTCTGGAGATTTCTCAAAGAATTCAAAATAGAACTACCATTCTTCCCAGCAATCTCATACTGGGTATATAGCCAAAGAAATATAAATCGTTCTATGACAGATACATTCACACATATGTTCATCATAGTTCACAATACCAAAGACTTGGAACCAACAACCTAAATCAATAGCGAACTAGATAAAGAAAATGTGGTACATATACAACACGAAACACTATGCAGCCATAAAAAAGGAGATCATGCCCTTTGCTGCAACATGGATGCAGCTGGAGGCCATTATCCTAATCGAATTAATGCAGGAACAGAAAACCAAGTACCACATGTTCTCACTGTAAGTGGGAGCTAAATATGGAGTCCACATGGACACAAAAAAGGGAACAATAGACACTGGGACCTACTTGAAGGTAGAGGATAGGAGGAGGGTGAGGATTGAAAACTACCTATCAGGCCGGGCGCGGTGGCTCAAGCCTGTAATCCCAGCACTTCGGGAGGCCGAGACGGGCGGATCACGAGGTCAGGAGATCGAGACCATCCTGGCTAACACAGTGAAACCCCGTCTCTACTAAAAATACAAAAAC
>NW_012115932.1:15444118-15524305 GCF_000951035.1 Colobus angolensis palliatus | reverse complement strand
AGACAAAGAAAGAAAGAGAGAAAGGAGGGAGGGAGGGAGGGGAGGGAAGAAAGGAAGGAAGGAAGAAAAGAAAGAAAGAAAGAAAGCCTACCTATCTGAGACTATGCCGATTACCTAGTTGACAAAAGTATCTGTACACCAAACCCCCATGACACGCAGTTTACTCATGATGCACCAAATCTGCACATGTACCCCTTGACATAAAATAAAAGTTGGAAAGGAAAATAAATCTGGATTTAACTGATTTTTTTAAAAAACAGGGAATTCAACTTCACCAGCAATCAAAGAAATATAAATTAAAACAAGAAGATGTCAATTCTCTGTTGTCAAATTAACAACAGTTTTAAAGTTTAAAAGTATATAACAGCCCGTGCTGATGAGGATGGAGTCATATAGGCATTCCCAGTATTTACATGTAGACATGTGAATTTATGCATACAGGAAATTAACAATGTATAACAGAATTTGTTAAGAGTATTCAAGACCTTTGGCTCAGTAATTCCATTTCTGAACATCTGTCTTAGGAAAGCGATATTTTTTTAAAAAATTAAATTTTATTTATAATAGTTTAAAAATTGAAACAACCTTAATCTACAATAATATTGGGATGATTGGAGAGGTGACAACCTATTCATTCACTTAAAATAATATTACAAAGATTTACAGTGATATGTAAAAGATATATTAATAAATTCAAACAAAAACACATAAAATGCTTATCACCTAGTATTAAATGAAGAAAAATCAGGAAAAAAACTGCCTATATAGTGGAATCCATAATCTATAATAATCAAAATGAAACAGAGTAAAAAAGACGAGAAAGAAATAACCCAAAATGTAAAAATTAGTGTGATGGGAACATCAGCTATTGAAGGGTTTTCTTCATATTCATCTTATTATCCAGTTTCTTTACTACCTTATAACGAGAAAAAAGTAAGTAAGCTATACTCTTAACAGACAGAAAAGAACAAAGATGTCTGCAATTTCTATATCATAAATAACAAAGTGCGATGAAGACAAGCACACGCCCAACCTGTCTGCCCCACCCTTTCTTCCTTCCCCTGAAAGCAGTTCTGGCTCACTCTGTCGGCATGGAACAAATTCACACAGTGCACAAATGTCAGCACACCCAAACTGAAGAAAAAGAAGGAAAAAACACACACACAAAATAGAGAAATCGAATGAAACATACGAAGCACCGTCAACTTGATACTTAATAGAAATGCACAAATAAGATAAAAGCATCTGGTCTTCCTGACCTGGGCTTTTTTGTTTAATCTAGAAATATTGAAAAGTGGGCAAAATAGAAAAGGATGCTTGAAAAGGGGATTTTAAAAAAATCTCAAGGGTCTCAAGGGGATTGAAATATTCTTATCTCAAAAGAAATATAAATTTGATACATAAAAATTTCTCTGTGAATTTGGGATGGGTCAATGGAGGCTGCTGTCCTCAGACAAAAGAGAACCAGCCTTGGGAGTTTAAATCTCCACTCCTTCCCTGGCTGGCTGGATGCACTCTGTAAGACATATCGTCCTTTCCCACAGGCTCAGTCTCCTCACCTGTAAAATAGGCATGCCGCCTGCCTAGGTTGTAACCAGGAGTCTCTGCTCATTATGACTTCTCCTTTTATTAATTTGTGTATTTTATTTTCTTTAGAGACAGGGTCTCACTCTGTAGCCCAGGCTGGAGTACAGCGGTGCAATCATAGCTCACTGCAGCCTTGGACTCCTGGGCTAAAGCTATCCTCTCACCTTGGCCTCTTTGAAGCACTGGGATTACAGGTGTGAGCTACCACATCTGACCCCACTTCTCTATTCATTAAGCAGCTCCTCTCAGCTGGAGCTGGGCAAGGTGCTCATTATTATCCTAATGAATCAATAATAAGATAGCAAGTGTTAAAGGTGTAGGGGTTACATGTATTCTACTCTACTTTCCCTTGATGAATTGCTTTCAGATAAAGTTTGCACCCTGAATGCTAGATCCCAAGTAGCAAGGGTCCAACATGGGTTTTTTGATCCAACTCTGTACTCAGGCAGGTCTTGAGTTCTCCAGTCCATCTAGTATGGCTTCCTTCAATCATCAGGCATTTATTGAGCACCTACTCTATGCCAAGCACTGCGCTGGGTGCTGGAGAGGCACCCATAGACAAGGCAGCCCTGGGCCTTGCTGTCCCGGAGTTTAGGACAGTGACGGAAACAGACCAGGAAAATAGGTCTTTGCAACACAGACTGGTATGTGAACCATAACAAATCCCAGCTTTACCATTTACTATCCATGTGACCTTGGACACGTGACCCCACCTTCTCTGTACCTCACTTGTGAAGGGCAGACAATAATAGTTCTCACCTCAGAGGGCACTGAGAGGCTAAAGGGAACTAATATGTATTGAGTGCTTAGAACAGTGTTTGGCACATGCGGACACTATGGAAGCACTTGCTATGAGCGTTAGTGTTCACTAATATTTGTATTAGTGTTAGTATTGACATTAAACTTAGTACTAGCCCTAAGGATGGGCATTGGGGCTCACGCCTGTAATCCCAGCACTTTGGGAGGCCAAGGTGGGTGGATCACTTAAAGTCAGGAGTTCGAGACCAGGCTGGTCAACATGGTAAAACCCCATCTCTACTAAAAAAAAAAAAAATTACCAGGGTATGGTGGTGCATGCCTGTAAGCCCAGCTACTCAGGAGGCTGAGGTGGAAGAATTGTTTGAACCTGGGAGGTGGAGGTTGCAGTGAGCCAAGATCGCACCACTGCACTTTAGCCTGAGCAACAAAGGGAGACTCCGTCTCAAAAAATAATAATAAATTAATTAATTAATTAAATTAAAAAATAAATAAACTTAGTACCAGCTTTAAGATGAGCATTAGTACTATCGTTAGTAGTATTTTTAGTAGTTATAGTACCATTGTTAGTATTAACATAAACAAAGCTCTGGGGATACAGAGCAAAGCTACCTTATCCAGCCAGGAGATGGGGATGACTGCTGGAAGACTTCCTGGAAGAAGTAACATTTAAACTAAGATCTGAAAAATCAGTAGAATTCATTTGGTCAATGTGATGGTGGGAAGGTGTTCTAGGAAGAGAAGACTGTGTGGGCAAAGACCCAGAGTGGAGAGAAAGCAGAATGCATCTGTACAGTTAACTCCGAGAAGGCCCTCTGAAGTACAGAGGGCACCGGGAAACGGGGGCAGAGATAAAGCTGTCGAGTGCAGGAAGGAGAGGCAGGTCCTGCAAGGTCGGTGGGCCAATATGGGGAGTTTAGACTCTACCTTGAGGTCACTAAGGGCTCCTGGTAGGGACATTACATGATCAGATTTGGCTTTTAGAAAGACTTTTCAGGGGCCATGGGGAGGGATTGAAGGGGGGTTGGCTGGAGGCAGGGAGCTCAGGGCAGAGGCAGCTGTTGTCATTCGGGGGAGGGAGGATGACGACCCACCAAAGCCTTGGCAACGAGGTGGAGAGAAATGAGCGGGCCCAAGAGATTTAGAGGATATAGCAGGATGAACCCGCTGTCCGCTGGGATGAGGAGGAAGCCAGAGGAAGGCAGGCTCCTGGCCTGAGTGGCAAGGACGTGGTTTTGAGATGTTTTTAACTTCTCGGATTTCAAGTCTGAATTCATACTGAGATAATGAAGTTCTTGGAGGGTCCAGGACTGTTTAAAGCATCTGTGAATCTCAGGGGCCTGGTACACAGTGGGTGCTCAATGAGTACCTCTGACTCGGGCCTTTCCCAGCCACCAGCCCTTCCACTGGGTTGAGCCACTGCCAAGCCCTTTACCACGGAAAACCAAACCGCAGTGGGTTTCCAGAAATGTGGAAAACATCCCCTTAGGAATCCAGACGTCCCCACGGCTCTCCTGTGTTGCAGAGAAGTGGCAGGAGTGGGGAGCCAGGCTGGCGAGGAAGGCTCTGTGCTGGAGGCCTTGCTGCTCAGGAGAGCCGTAAGGAACTCTCGGGGAAGGCTTGGAAGAGGGTGAGGGAGGGAAGGGCTGGCCTAGAGTCCAGGCCTGTGAAGGATCCCACACACGGGCTCCCCAGCTCTCAGGAGCCACGAGGTAAGGCCAGGACAGGAATGTGAAGGCAATAAAAATCTCCAACCTACTCAAAGCCGTCCACACCACACCCTCCCCACCCAACACACACACACAGAGACCACCTCCTCACCACCATTTATCCAGCATCTGTGAGGGGCCGTGTGCCCCATGGTTCTTGTATAGCTCTGAGGCACAGGGTGACTGATAGGGAGGTGAACTCACTTGCCCAAGAGCCAGTTGGGAGGGATGGAGGATTTGAACCCGGCATATGTGATCCTTGCTTGCTTTTAACCACCATCCAAAAGGCCAAAGTCTGGAGCTGGTAGCCATGAGGTCAACTCAGCAAGCACATGTGTTTTGTTTGGACCCAACACTGTTTTAAAAAGTGGGAAATTTCACATAAAAATCCAGGTTTCCGGCTTCTCTTTAGAAACCAGATCTGGCAACCCTAGGCGCACATTTCCTCAGGGCCACAGTTGGCCGGGCTGAGGAGCGGCTTTCCCTTAGATGAGGCTGTACACTCTGCTCCCCAGCCCACGTGCCTCACTGATGTCCCCTGCCTGGCCTCGGAAAGCATTGACTTTGACTGACAGGCCCAGGAGCTCCCTCCCAGGAGAGAGCCCTATATCCTAAAGTAAAGATTCTGGCCCGGGTGTGGTGGCTTACGCCTGTAATTCCAGCACTTTGGGAGGCCAAGGCTGGCAGATCACCTAGGTCAGGAGTTCGAGACCAGCCTAACCAACATGATGAAACCCCATCTCTACTAAAAATACAAAAATTAACCAGGCGTGGTGGCAGATGCCTGTAGTCCCAACAACTCGGGAGGCTGAGGCAGGAGAACCTCTTGAACCTGGGAGGCAGAGGTTGCAGTGAGCCAAGATCGCACCACTGTACTCCAGTCTGGGTGACAAGAGCGAAACTCCACCTAAAAAAAAAATGATTCTGAGTTCCCTTTCTCAACAGCCCTTTGCACCCCCTTTTTTCCCATGTTGAGTGCATGATCTTTAAAGTCAGGCCTGAGACCAGTGGCTTCCCGCTTCTGGCCTCAGTTTTCTCATCTCTAAAATGGGGATGTTAACAGTACTAATCTGACAGGGCTATGGAGAGAATGAGATGAGCTTCCAAATTCTAAGTTTGGGCCATGTGAATTCCTCCCTTCCCCATTCTATGGAATAGAGTAGGTTCAGGGGCTGCTAACAGCCACTGGGAGCCCCAGGTAGGACAACATCTGTCAGAGTAGAACTGGAACAGGCCACGGTAATGGGTTCCCTGGGCTGGATGAGATACCATCCCTGGGCTCCCACAGTCCTGAGGCTGACCCCTTTCTACAGGTTGTTGGCCTGGTGAACTTGCTGGTTCCTTCCACATGCATCGCCCTTTTTAAAACACATACTCTGTGAAGGCAAGGCAACAACCAAGTTTTCTTCATGTCTGTACCCTGAGGGTTCACTATATATTAGGAAAATCTCTAAGTGATGGAAGGTCCTGGGCTCAGTCCTTGGACCTCTTCTCTGTCTACACTCGCTCACTTTGTGATCTCATCCAGTCTCAAGGTTGTAGACACCATTCCTGTACCAGATTGACGCCTCCAGCCCAGACCTGCTCCTGACCCCAGACTGGATATTGAGCTGTCTTCGTGGTATCACTGCTTAAAGATCTAATGGACGCCTAAGGCTCAACACATCCAAAAGGAGCTCCTCATGCTTGTTCCCCCCCAACAAAATCGGCTCCACCCACAGCCTTCCCTTCCACCCCAGCCTTGCCATCAGGTGATGGCAATCTTTCCAGTTGTGCAGGCAGAACAAAGGAAATCATCCTTGATTTCCACCTCACATGGAATCCTTCCTCCTCCACCTCACATGGAATACTGATGGTTCTTGCCACCTCCACTACTATTACCCTGGTCCAAACCAACATTGTCTCTTGCCTGGATGGTTGCAATAGCTTCCTAACTGGTCATCACCCTGCTTGGACACTTACCTCCTGATGGGCTATTTTCTACACAAGACCTGGAGTGATCATTTAGGTTTGTTTGTTTGTTTGTTTGTTTTTGAGGCAGAGTCTTGCTCTGTTGCCCAGGCTGGAGTGCAGTGGTGCCATCTCAGCTCACTACAACCTCCACCTCCTGGGTTCAAGTGATTCTCCTGTCTCAGCCTCCCAGGTAGCTGGGATTACAGGTGCACACCACCACACCCAACTAATTTTTGCATTTTTACTAGTAACGGGGTTTTACCATGTTGGTCAGGCAGGTCTCAAACTCCTGACCTCAGGTGATCCACCCGCCCTGGCCTCCCAAAGTGCTGGGATTACAGGCGTAAGCCACCACTCCCAGCCTCTGGAGTGGTCATTTTAAAACTATATTTAGATCATATCTTCTCTGCTCAAAGCCCTGTAATAGCACCGTTTTTACTCAGAGTAGATGCCAGAGCTCTTTACAATGGCCTACAAAGCCCTACAAGGCCTTGAGCCCTCTTTGACCTCACATTTCTCTCCTTCCTTTACAGAGTTTCAGTGACTTGCACAAAGTCTCTCAGCTAAGAAGGAAACAAACTGGGCCTAGAAGTCTGTGTGAGCTTCAGGATTCTCAATCTTTCAGTTACAAAGCACAACTTCCCAGCAAGTCTCATTGCTTTTCTTGGCCTGCAGTTTTCTCATCTGTAAAACAAGATACTTCCTCCCACCTAGATTACATCTGAGGGGGTGGCATTAGACACTTTATAATATCACATTCCACCTCCAATATTTGATGAACCTGAATGAGGCCTGAGCAGGAGCTGTGTTCTAGTCATTTCTACACCTCCGATGCCTGGCAGTTAGTAAACATGGGATGGGTGGGTGAATGGATGAGTGGATGGATGAATGGACAAGTGGATGTAGGTAGATGAATGGATAGATGGATGAATGGATGGGTGGATGGATAAATGGATGGATGGGTGGGTGGATGGATGGGTGGATAGACGGATGGATGGGTGGGTGGGTGGATGGGCGGGTGGATGAATGGATGGATGGATGGATGGATGGATGGATGGATAAATGAATGGTTCAATGAATAAATAAATTAATTAATAATTAATGTTTAAGGAAAATTCTGAAAGCTTAGCGAAGGAGAAAAGGGAGAGAAAATATTCCTGAAGGAGTGGTTTTTAGGAGCTCTGATTTAGAGTTGGAGGATTGAGATGATAGCCAGGACAGCAAAGCCTTCCTTACTTACCAAATACTCTGTAAGAGACCAAACTCTGAGCTAAAGGGTCATATGAGAAGCAGGTTGGAACAGAAGACAGGACACGGACTTTAGGATTGAGGGGCCTGGGTTCAAATCTTGTCAGTGCAGCTTTCTATTTGTGTGACTCTAAGCCCTGGTTTTCTCAGGGGCATGGGGGATCGTATAATCCTTTTTTCTTGTGGTTGTTGTGAGGAGTAGATGAGATATTAACATATATTTTTAAGTGTCTGGCACATAGTAAGTGTGTAGCAATGGTGCTGCCATCACGGCTAGGAAAGGCCTCTACCAGAGACAGGGCCTCAGCCAGACACCTCAAAGCAACTCCTGTCTTGACGCTGCCCGAGAAGCTTTGATGAAGGGTGCCAGAGGCAGAGGCCAAATGCTGTCTATATCTGCCGATCTCTGGCCATTGGCTAAGCGGCCCAGCTGGCTTGAGGCCTTCTAGAGTATACAGGATGGGCCAGCCTCACACGGAGTGGGCCTGGCCGCATCCCTCCCTGACAGGTTCAGAGGGCCTTGTGAAAGAGCCAGCCACCTGCCCTGCCCCACCAGGCTTAGGGGGAGAACTTGGCTTCAAGCTCCAGAGCCCCAACTTCTCAGGAAGCTCTCAGACATGAGGAACTTTCCATCCACATTGCAGGAATTTTTTGCAGCAAGGGAAAAAACTAAAAACCTTCGTCCTTTGGCCTCTGGGAGAATATTCCTTTTATGTGAAACTGGCAGGGAGGAAAATTCAAGATTCCTTCTCCTTCGCCTAATTGATATCAACATGAAATATTCTGGTGTTGTTTTAATAAGACTTCGGTTTTCCAGCAAGGGTAGGGGAAAAAAAGAAAAAAAGATCTTCTCCTGGACCAGAATATTTTTAGCGAAAATATTTTGCTTGCATCCTCCCTGCCCCCTCCCTTCCCTGTTCCTGCGTGGCTTCAAAGGCACAGCAGCGCCGTTCTGGGGTGCTAAACAGCGGCCCACACTCAGCAGCCCCCTCCTCCCATTGCATGGCAGGCCGGCCAGCCAGGGAGTGCCAAGCCAGGAAGATATTTTTTCCAGAAGCGGCATCTGGCTGCTTGGCAGCCACACAAGCAGTTGTGCTGGCAGCCGGGGCTGGCCGGGGTCTGCCGTGCGTTTAGGCTGCTGCCTCTTCTGACTCTCTCCCACAGACACAGTGTTCTCTCTCCCAGGCTGGGCCCCTCCTGTTCTCACCCCTCACGAGGATGGGGGGAACTTAGAGCACCTGGGGGCTTTGCCCCTGGCCTCCCAACAGGATCTGACACGGGAGGCCCACCTGGGCTTGGTCTCTTGCCAACTTGCCCTTGGGCAGGTGGTTTAACTCTTCTGAGCCCTCAGTTTCCTCGAGTGGGAAAGGGGAGTCATCAGCACCCACGTAAATGAGGCTGTCTGTCTGCTCTGGCCTCTGCCTGACTCCCCGAGAGAATCTCTTATATGCTTCCCATTGCACGTGAAAGTCCCTGAAAGCATGGCCTCTGCTTTCTCAGGCTTTCAAAGCCTTTGCCATCCCAGAGCCTTTGCACTTGCTGTGCCCTGCCCACCTCTGCTCACCTTTCAAACAGCTGACTCCTGGCACTTCAACTCAGAACTCAAAAGCCACCTCCTTCAAGAGGCTCCCTGGCTTCCCCATCTCCAGCAGCCCCTCCTGACCTGCTATCCCAGCTCCTGGCACTCTCCCGCAGAGCAGCTATCACAAACTGCTCTGTGCACCTGGTCCTCACTCCTCTGCCATCCCAGGCGCAGGGCTCCATGAGACCAGGTTTCCCATCTGTCATGTCAATCATCCATCCCAAGCACCTTGCGTAAGACTTTCCCAATGACATGTAGATGAATGAAAGGGCTCCCAGGCCCACTGGAGATGCCTCTGGCATCTCCCATGGACAGCCCTTGGGGGTCACGATGTCCCCAGCCCACCCCCTCAGAGAAGGGAAGGAAGGAGGCCAGCTTCCCGTGTGTGCCTCCTCCCCACAAAAGAGGAATTATTATCGCTAATATACAAATGTGAATGCTGAAAATTAAGGGGCTAGCCCATTGTCACACAGCCAAAGTGTGGCCAGTTCTGCCCAACCCCATTGACCTCTTTCTTCCACTCCCCACAGCTGGTCCTGCCACTGTGCCATGTGAGCTGTAGGCTCGGGTGCGATGCTGTAAGGAACACTGATGACAGCTCCCATGCAAAGTCCTTGTGCCATGCTGGGTGCCCTCCACCCATCATCTCATTAAACTCACAACAGCACTACAGACGGGGATCATTAAACCTCATCATATAGGTGAGAACACTGAGGCTCACAGGGATGAAGTGGTCTCCCTGGGCACACAAAGGAAGTAGGGGAGTTCCTTAAGTGCTGAATGGAATGGACCCACTGCTAAAGTGAGATCCCACCAACATGTGTACCATGCTTTCTAATGCACCTTCAACATCTGCTATTGACCACACAGCTAGCATGCACCTGCACTCAATAATTAGTCATTGGATAGATGAATGGATGAATGGATGAATGGATGGATGGATGGATGGATGGATGGATGGATGGATGGATGGATGGATGGATAGATGGACGGGTGAATGATTGGATAAATAAATGAATGAATAGATCCAGAGCTGAGATATGAATCTTGATCCATATTAAAAACCAAAGTCCGAGCTGAGCATAGTGGTTCACATCTGTAATCCAAGCAGATTCACATCTGTAATCCAAGTGGTTCACATCTGTAATCCAAGCAGATTCACATCTGTAATCCAAGTGGTTCACATCTGTAATCCCAATCCTTTGAGAGGCCGAAGCAGGAGGAATGCTTGAGGCCAGGAGTCCAAGGCCAGCCTGGGCAACATAGCGAGACTTTGTCTCTACAAAATAATCTTTTAAAAAATTAGCCAGGCATAGTGACTCACAGGTGAAGTCCCAGCTACTCCAGAGGCAGGGGCAGGAGAATCACTTAAGCCCAGGAGTTTGAGAGTTTGAGGCTGCAGTGAGCTATGATCATGCCACTGCCCCCTATCTTGGGTGACAGAGCAAGAACTTGTCTCAAAAAAATAAAAAGAACCAAGGTCCCAATTCTGGCTCTACTCCCCAACCAAGCCTGGACTAGGGTCTAAAGCCCATGGAGGCCCAGATGCCAGCTTCAAGGTATACAGACTCCCCAGGAGCTGGCCCCGTAATGAAACCATTGCAAGCAGCCCTCACAATCCTGTCTACCATCCTCATCACCCCATAGAGGGACCAGGGGTCAGAAATGACAATCACGGCTAATCCAGTGAGTTCTCCAGCCACCTTCTAAGTGGTCACCCAATTCTACCTCTCCTTGAGTCATCTGAATGAGAATGTTGGAGAGCACCCTGAGACTGCAGGGAAATGGAGGCACAGAGGAGGGAAGGGACTTGTCAAGGTCGGTCAGCCTTGGTTCCTGGGGTTGAGCTTGGTCTGCATGGAAGGAGCCTCAAACACCGTTTTGTGCCAGCTCCCTGGGATCCTCGGCCTTGAACACATTTTTCCAGCTCCTTCTTTGCAGACGGAGTGCTTGGGGCCCAGACATAGTCCTTGTGCCCGTGGAGGTGCAAGCTGATCCGCCTCTAGACAGCCTCCAGCTTCATGGGCATCCCTGACAGCTTACCAGGCCCAATCAAACACACATCCAAAATGGTTTTCCAGGGCAGGGAGGAGGGTGGAATATTCATCCAGTCAAGCAAAGTGTCACATTGGTTGTCCATACTCTCAGCCTGGTATTCAGAGCACATCTCGTTGGGTTTCAGTTCATCTCCTGGCTTTATACTGCTGGCCTTCCAGCAGGGTTATAGCCTTTGCAAATATTATCTGTCCTTTCTGCCTGGAGGTACTTTTCTACTTTATCCCTTGCAGAATTCTCACTCCTCCTATAATGCCAGCTTGGAGGTCCCCACCCTTGAACTTTCCTCCTACCTGGCTCCTCCCCGCTCTCCATCCCAGCATTCTGTTCCATCATGGCCTCATGATGGAGTTGTCTCGTGCCCTGGTCTGTGAGTGATGTGCAGAAGAAACCTTGCCAAATAATCTTGTTATTCGTCCCCTCACTGGTCAATCCCAGCACCTGGCACATTTAAGGGTCTATCCCTGATGTCCTGACTCTCTGACGGCTTGACCTCTCCTGTAATCGCCGAGCTCTATTCTGAGATGTGATTTGTTCTGAAATGTTCTTGCTAACTTGGGTGAATCCTCTGTACTGCAGAGGAATGCAGCCCTTTAGCAGCTTTTTCAGATGACTCACTAGGGGCTGAGGATGATTAAGGGAGCATTAATGTTACTCTTTTCTCTCCAGTTCCTAAAACCTCCCTGGCCTGCTCACAAATGTATTCCCAGCACCCGACACCAGGCTGGCACAGGCCTTGTTTCTTGCAGGAGGAAGAAATGAATAAAGGCAGCTCTCAGCCCAGGAGCCCCTAAGTTGTCTACATCTGCAGCTTTCCCTATCTCCGAGGGTGACATAACACAAAGGTCACAGATTGCAAGCTGAAGAGGCCTGGGGTTGAATCTTAGTTCTGCCTCCTCCCATAGTGAGAAGGTGGGCAAGTCGCGGGAGTGACAGTGTGGAATGCTGGAGCTTGCTGGAGACTTAAAGGTGCGACTGCACAGAGGCAGGGGACATGACTGCAGCTTGGGAAAGGTCTGTCCCGCCCTCCCCCGATCGCCCTCCCTCATACCTCCCCCACATCTCAAGGGCCTTTGTCTGTTCCTATCTGCCTCTGCCCTGGCAGTGGCTGCCTTGCCTGCCTGCAAGTTCTGCCTGCTGTTGCAGGGCAGGTGGGTCTGGGAGGGCCAGGCAGGGCCATTTCCTCCCTTCCCTTCCAGCCCAGCCCGCCTGCCTGCAGCCAGCTGTGGGGCAGACATTCCTAGGCCTGCTCATTGATATTCAGGAATGGAACTTGAGCCGGCTCCTGGTGCCCAGAGCGGGCAGGCGCTCAGACCCTCTGCTTGGGTTCTTCTGCCCATATTGGGAGGACCTCAACAGCCTCATCAGCCAGAAAGAGCATCCCAGGCCACTGACTCCGGCAGTTGGATGGCCGGGGAAACTGCACCCTGAAGTGGGGACCCCTCTACAGCCCCAGGGCACACCAGAGTCTGGGGGTGTGGGTGACTGAGGTCTCCTGACTCGCTGTGCAGTGCTCATTCTCTGCCAGCCGCCTGAGTTGCAAAGTGTCCCCAGAGCTTCCTGCTCCTCCAGGTGCTTCCGAGTCCTTCCCAGCCCCACACTGCTCTCCAGAGGCCCTGCCTGAGGCCCCACGGAGGGAGGGGGCTGGATCCCAGGCTGGGCTGGCGGGCCTTCCCACACTGTCTCAGCAGGAAGACAGGAGGCTCCTCCCTCCCAGCCGCAGATTGCCAAGCCTCCACCTCACACCTCTGGGTTTTTGCAGATGGGCTTGTTTTTCCTTGAGGTGTGAAAGAGCTGGTTGGTCATCGAAGGGGCCTCCTCCCCTCCAGGCAGCTGCTCAGGCCAGCCACAAACTCCCATCTCCCCAGGGGACGGCCCCTGACCCAGGGGTCACAGGGTGGGGAGGAGGTGGTGCCCTCCCAGGACCAGCTGGGATGGGCCTTAGGGGGCCCAGCTCCAAGGACTGAGGCTCCCACCCCAGGAGGTGGCAAAAAGGCTCCTCCATTGCTCCTTGGGAAACAAGATAAGCACCTCCCCACCATCCTGTAGCTCCTGCTCACACTTCTCAGCTTCAGCTGAATCCTGTTGGACCCAAGTGTCCACCAGAAGGACCCAGGGCAAGGCCTCACATCCCTGTAAGGGGGTCCATCCCCTCATGTACAACTCTACAAGCTCCTATCCTCACGCTTTCTGCACAGTCTCTCCCCTGGCCCAGCTTCCAGCTTTCCCTCCTTCCAGAACCTTCTCCCAGGACCCTGAAGAACCCCAGCCCCATAAACAGCACATTCCCTCGGCTTCCTCCTCTTCCCAGCAACTCCCTTCCATGGCCTTGGGGAGCCGCCTCTGCCTTGGGGACATCATTTCCTCCCTCCCTCCCAAGGGGAGGCTGGCTTTCCTCTCTCACCTCAAGACAGGAGATAGAGGAGGTGTCCCCTTGCTTCCATGGCCACTTTCTGGCCTATGCTGCCCCACGCCTTCCCAAAAACACCTGCTCTCTCAGGACACAGGCTGTTTGCCGCATCTCACCGCCCTCACTTGTCCACAGCCTCTTGGGCACTCTTCACTCCCTGAGGAGCCCCCCAACTACAACTCTTGCCATTGCCCTGGGTCGCTTTGACACCCTCATGGACATCCCTCCCGATGTCCTGGCCCCTCTATCTTGGACTTCCTCATCACCAATGCCCCTCCTCCACCCTGAATCAGCCATCTTGACTCGTCATCACAGAAACTGTACTACTTCCACCATCAAGGACCCAGTCAATACCTTCTTCACCGGCAGCCTTCTCTCTGTCTCTGGGGCTCAGGAGCTCCTGTACTGCCCCCTCCGTCCCCAGACTGTTCTCAAACACACCTCTCTCTGTCCCTGAGAGCTTCCATCCCACGGCTGCAGCCCAGATTCCACAGCCAGCACGGCCATCCCTGCCTGCCCTCTCTGCCTCCGCCACCCCCACCTGCCTGAGTCGCAAGCCTGGGTGACCCTCCAACCCACGCCCCTGCTCCTGTGCCTAAACAGCTGAGCTGGGCCAGAGACACTCACTCTGAGGGGCAGCTGGCCTCTGTGCTCCCAGTCCCAGGCCCACACTGGGTGACCCGCATCACTGGCAGCCTTTCCCTGGGCCCCAGCCGGCTTACTTTCCCTCTCTCCACCATGGTCGCTGCATTGTTCCTTTCCTCTCCTCAACCCTCCCTCAACCTCAGCCTCAGCAAACTCCTCCTGACCCTCAGGAAGTGGTCTGGTCTTGTCTTGATCTTCATAAAGAAAATGGAGGCCTTTAGATGGAGGTCCCTGGATCTACCCAGCTCATCTCCCTGCCCTGTGACTCTCCCTTCATCTCCCCTCACCGTGGAGATGGTGGCCCAGCGGCCATCCCCGGCCCTGGGTTCCCGACTCCGTCTCTTCATCCATCTTGCTCTCACTGATGCCCTTTCTCCAGAATCTCCATGTCCTCCTTCTCTGCAGGGTGCCCCCCATCCGCTTTTTTTTTTTTTTTTTTTTTCTGAGACAGGGTCTCGCTCTGTCACCCAGGCTGAAGTGCAGTGGTGTGATCTCAGCTCATTACAACCTCCACTTCCTGGGCTCAAACCATCCTCCCACCTTAGCCTCCTAAGTAACTGGGACTACAGGCACTTGCCACCACACCCAGCTAATTTTCATATTTTTAGTAGAGTTAGGGTTTCACTATGTTGGCCAGGCTTGTCTTGAACTCCTGGCCTCGAGTAATCCACCCACCTTGGCCTCCCAAAGTGCTGGGATTACAGGCATGAGCCAGTTTGCTTGGCCATCATCAGCATTTTTTAACGTTCTAGTCTCTCCCATCTTAAGACAAGAAAAATGTCCTGGACTTCATTCCGCTTCTCAAGCAAATTTCTCAGAATTGTCACTCTCTCCTCATCTCTCCTCATCTCCCTTCCATTTCTTCAATCGACTTCAGTCAGACTTGCAGCCGAATACTCCAGGAGACTGCCAATGACAGCCTCGCCACCAAACCCGGGGGCCGCATGTCTGCTGCGGCATCCTTGGTCTCCCAGCAGCATTGGAGGTTACCACTCCCTCCCTCTTCAAAGCTTCTCCTCCCCTTCCTGGTTTTCTCCTGCCTCTGGCTACTCCTCCAGTCTCCCTTGGAGCCAGGGTGACAAAGGTCCAAGCTTGCCCAGGACGGAGGGGCTGTTCGTCCTCCTATGTGGGGTGCCACCTTTTCTGTCCATGTTGCTTTCCTAGAGCTTGGTCTTCAGCAACTTTTCTCCCCGCTTTGCTCTCCTGCTCCAAGTGTGAGCTCCCACCCCTGTGCACTTAAATAAAGCCCGTGTGCCAGTGACTCCCAAAGGCAGGACCCAGCCCAGCCCACCCTGCCAAACTCTCTATGTCACCCTCTCCCATTGTGTCCAGAGCCCCTCCAAGGCAGGGCTACATGTTACGCCAGTCTGTATCCCCACAGTCTGAAAATCTGTAATGAGAAAGTCAGTTACAACAGCAACTAACAGAAATTGAGTGCTCACCACGTGCTAGGCTCCGCTCAGTGCCTTATATGAGGATATGAGGTCACTCATGCAATTCTGCCAACAATCCCATCAAAGCCATTTTAGAGGAAAGGAAACTGAGGCTGTAGAGGAGCAGTAACTTGACCAGCATCACATCACTAGGAAGCATGGAGCCAAGACCTGAGCTCCACAGTCCATGCCCTGACCTCACCGATGAGAACTTACCTTGTGAGGCAGGAGCCCATGACCCGTCTATTGAGTCAAGTTTTACTGGGTTACCTCCCACCCCAGAAGAAGTGGAGATCTTAGAGACTTCAACCAACCTCCTCCCGTTCTTGGAACTGTAGCCAGAGGTACCATTTGCCAAGAACTAAAGAAACATGTAAGGGAATGGTTAGAAGCTTAATCTGGAGTGAGACTTGCTGGTTTGAATGCCAGTTCTTTCTCTTGCTAACTCTTGGGGCTTGCTTGAGCAAGTCATTTATTTTGTACCTCAATTTTCTCATTTTTAAAATGGAAGATGGTGACCAGGCGTGGTGGCTAACACCTGCAATCTCAGCACTTTGGGAAGCCGAGGTGTGCGGATCACAAGGTCAGGAGATCGAGACCATCCTGACCAACATGGTGAAACTCTGTCTCTACCAAAAATACAAAAATTAGCCGGGCGTGGTGGCGGGCACCTGTAATCCCAGCTACTCGGGAGGCTGAGGCAGGAGAATCGCTTGAACCCAGGAGGCGGAGTTTGCAGTGAGCTGAGATAGCACCACTGCTGTCCAGCCTGGCGACAAAGTGAGAATCTGTCTCAAAAAAAAAAAAAACCAAAAAAACCCAAAAAGGAAGATGATAATAGTAAAGATTAAAGTAAGATAACACAGTAACGCACATAGCACAGCAGCAGGCACAGAGCAGACGAGCCACAAATATTTACTGAGCCTCTACGGTGTATTAGGGACCAAGCTGGATGCTGGGATACAGAACTGAAAATGTAGACAGGGCGGGGGCTGAAGGGTGTTTACAATCATGGGTGTAGGAAAAGAAACCCTGTGAGATTTGGTTTCTTTGATAACTGAGTTGCTGAGCTGTGTCTAAAACCAGCTTGTGCTTGGGGTGAAAGAGAAGCCATGCACTTATTCACTCTCATACCTCTCTGCCTATTCCCTCTCAAGCACAAGCTATTCCCTGTCCTAGCTCTCACTAGAAAACTCCTACTCAACCTGTAACACCCAGCCTGATTATTAGCCTCTTTCTGTGGAGCTGCCTCTGATTCCCACGAATAGAACCAGTGTCTCTTTCCTCGGGCTAACCTTAGCATCTTACATATCCTCTTACCAGAGCCACTCATTCATTCAGTTTCATTAAACAAACACATTTGCTAAGTACCCAGGTACCTATTACGGGCACTGAGGTTACAAATAATAACTAAATGCTAATGTCTATTGAGTACTTACTATAAACCAGGGAGTTTTCAATGCTTTATGTATAATCTTCACAGCAACCCTGAAAGACAGGAGCTGTTATTTTCTCCATTCTATGGATGGGGACACTGAGATGCAGAGAAGTTCAGTTACCCAGGCCTCACAGCTAGGCAGTGGGGAAGCCAGGATTGCTACCTGGGCCCATACCCACCCTGCCATATCACCTTGCAGAAGCCTGAGGAAGTCACATTCCTTGCCTTCTCTGAGGTTCGTCCACTGTTCATTTCTAGGGTGACCCCCAACCCGGTTTCCCCAGGACTGAGGAGTTTCCCAGGATGTGAGACCTCCCATGCTAAACCTAAGAAAGTCCCAAAGAGGGACAAGTTGGCCACCCTAGTCTTCCCTTGAATTGTTGTGGAACCAGATTCATACTCACATCTGTCAGATTCCGTACTCGCCCTCCCAAGCAACCTCCAAAGGAAAGAAAGCAGCTCCTGGCTGCTGGTCCCAGCGCTCCCGGTCTGCAAGGACCACAGGCTGGTGGAAATGGGGCTGAGGAGGGGCCAGCTGGAGGCCAGCAGGTAGGGAGAGGACCTCAGAGCAGGGGCCGGGCTCCCTTCATTCTTAGAGCCGGCCAAGTCACCACTGGCGGGCACCACTCCTGCCTGGCCCCTTCCCCTCTCTTGGGCCTTCTCGCCTCTCTCAGCAGAGGGAGAAGCTGAGGTGATGCTTTTCCCCATCCAGCCAGGAACTGAAGAGGACTCAGGCCTCCTTTGTCCAGCCCTTTCTGAGGTGAGGGAGGGTGGGCCACTCAGACAGGTGAAAATGTCTCCCTACGCGCGGTGGCTCACGCCTGTAATCCCAGCACTTTGGGAGGCCGAGGCAGGCAGATCACGAGGTCAGGAGCTCAAGACCAGGCTGGCCAACATGGTGAAACCCCATCTCTAATAAAAACACAAAAATTAGCCAGGCATGGTGGCAGGCACCTGTAATCCCAGCTACTCGGGGGTCTGAGGCAGGGGAATTGCTTGAATCTGGGAGGCAGAGGTTGCAGTGAACCGAGACTACACCACTGCACTCCAGCCTGGGCAACAGAATGATACTCTGTCTCAAAAATAAAAAACAAAAAGCATAAGGAAAATGCTGTCTCCCCTTGCCCAGTTCCTCTTCCTTTTTGGCCTGGTTCTAGGGATCCACTCAATATGGTCTCCCTCTAGAGAAAGCAGTTTCTGAACAGCAAGGGGAAGGACAAAAGCATTGAAATGGATGAGAAATAAGAATGAATAAAAAGCACCATTCTTGAAAAGAGAAACCTTGAGTAAATGCTGAATTAATCTCATTAGTATAAAAGTATGGCAACTAGTTCCCATGTTAAAACTTCCTTTATCCCCAAATCCCCATCACCCCACTTTCCTTCTCCACTTGCAGTCAAATGCCTCAAAATAGTCTGCGTTCACTCTCTCCACCTCCTCTCTTCCCATTGTCTTGAACCCACTCCAACTACCCTCTTCCCACCACTACCACGTTCCTGTAACCCCAAGACCTCTAGCTGTCAGCTCCCACAGTCAGTTTGTAGCCCTTGTCCTCCTCAATCCACCAGCGGCATCCATTTGACACAGGTGACCCCTCCCTCCTTCTTGAAACCTGCTTCATGCTTAGCTCCCAGACCCTGCTCTGCCTATTCCCCTCCTGCCCTCGGGCCACTCTTTTCCAGCTGCCTGGTTGGTTGATCTCCATCCTGTTGCCCCGTAAATGTAGGAGGGCCTCAGGGCTCTGCCCTCAGATGTGGACTTGTCCATACACCAACTCCCTTGGAGATGGATCTCATCAGTCTTGCTTCTTTAAATATACCCTTTGCACACCCACTACTCCCAAATTTATATCTTCGATCCAGACCTCTTCCAGACTTGCCACTCTTTGAATATCCTCAACACCCACCTACATCAAGATCCTCAACACCTACCTACATCCAGATCTTTGCACTTTCTCTTTCTGTACATTCATCAGCAGAGCTACTCCAAGACACCCTCTCTCGCCACTTTATATATAAAGTAGCACACTTCCATAAGCATCATCCACCCCCCAAATCTGCTTTCTCTCACTTCATGTCATTTATCACAATTTGTCATGTATTTATTTGCTTATATCTAATAGACTATAATCTCCTTCCATGCTGGAACTTCTTTACTTTGTTTACTGCTTTATCCCCAACACCTTTAATAAAGGCATATAGATAGATAGATAAAGGTGTGTGTGTGTGTGTGTATACACACATATATATACGCACACACATCTTTATCCATCTATCTATATACCTTTATTAAATATACGTATTTATATATACACAGATATATATGCTATGGTCTTATACCAAAGCAATATCCGGCATAGAGATAGCACGCAGTAAATATTTGTGGAATGGATGAATGAAAGAATGAATGAATGAACAAAATTGTAAATCATGAACAAGCAAGTAGCTGAATAATGGGTGAATACATTAATTAAAAGCTACATGAGTGGGAAATAAAAGGTCATGTACTATGGAATACCAGTTAGCAATACAAAGGAATGAATTACTGATGCATGCAACAACATGGATAAATCCCAAATGATTCAGCCAAGTAAAAAAGAGGCCAGACACAGAAGATGATATAATATATGATTCCATTGACGTAAAATTCCAGAAAATGCAAACAAATCCACAGTGACAGACAGCAGGGTGGTTACCTGGGTGTGGCACTGGAGGGAGGGATGGACTGTGAAAGGGCACAAAAAATCTTTGGGGAGTTGGGAATCGTCCATGTCTTGATTGTGGCACGGGTAGATATGTGCAGCTGTTGAAACTCATCAAATTGTTCATTTTAAGCGGATGCAATTTATGGTATAGAATCAGACCTCAGTTAAGCTGATTTTTTTAAAAAGAAAAAAGTGAATAAATAAATCAGTCAACTTACTCAACATCCCTCTCCTTCTCACTACTCCCACCAGGGCTCCAAATACTTGGATGGAACCTGAAGTGACACAGTTTGGGTCTTTCTTTCCAAGAAAAGCTTTTCTTCCAGTGCAAATGGGATTGGTATCTATTTAGTGCCTGCTGTGTACCAGACACTGTGTCCATAAGTATTTGAATTCTTCCTAACAAAGGTCTTGTGAGGTGGGCCATATTATTCCCATTTCACAGATAGGAGCACTGAGTCTCAGAAAAGGAGAGAGACATCTCCAGAATCATACAGCCCCAAAATGGCAGAACCAGGATTCAAACCCAAGTTTCTCAGACTCCTAAGCTATGCCACAAACTTCCTCCCCACGAAGGTCCCCTGTACAAACCTCGTGTGTGTGTGTGTGTGTGTGTGTGTGGTCTTGTACATGTCTCTGATCTCTCAGCGAGAAAGTGTTGCTGCCACCAAGGAGACCAAATGTGTTTCTCATCATGTCTGAGTTGTCATGAGAAGATTCAAGGAGAAGCAGTAGCCAGGCCAGATGTTGTCTCTAGTCCACTGAGGACAAAGAAATCATCCCAGTTGAAGCAAGAGGGTGAGGCAGTGGTGTCCCTTTTGGGGTGAGGGAGGTGGAGGAGGCTATTCTATGTCCAAGTGTAGGCCCCAGGAGGTTTCACCAGCCATGTCAGGGATGTGTTTCTATTAAAGCTGGGGTGGGGGACACAGAGGAAACCTTGGTATGATTTCGCTCGATAAAACATAACCTGCCACCTACAGACAAGGAAGAAGGAGAGGAGAGGCCAAGGAATGCAGAAAACTGACATTTTTAAGAATGCAATAATATTTAAGGCACTGTACCAGACACTTGCACACATACCTCACTTGAGCCTCACAGCACGCTGCCAGGTAAATAGTATTTGATTTCCCTTTTATTTTTAGATGAAGAAATGGAGGCTCAGAGAAATAAGGCACATCTATCAATCACATAAAGGGTACATGATATGTTGCTTCTCTTCTACTAACTCTTTCTTCCATAAAACAAACTTGCCGACTTTAGCATTTCCCCAATTTCTCACTCCCAAAAAGATCTATAGATTCCCAATACATCTATTCACACACCTATCTACTCATTCACCCACCCTGCCATCCATTCCTGCCTACATCTAATACACTTAACCTTTCAATTATCTGCCAGTCCACTTGTTTACTCATTACTCAGACTCCACCAGTCACACAGCCATCCACTGGTCCATGCATATGTGCGTCCATCAGCACTTCATCCAACCACAGGTCTTACTAGACAACATCCAACTATCCAACCAACATTCCACCCTTATCATCCTGTCCACCCACATGTTTACAACTCAACCAGTCACTCACCAATACATATGTTCACCTCTCTACCTATCTGCCCACCCACCTACTCACACAACCAATCACTCTATGATTCATCTACCTATTCATTCACTTATTCATTCATTCATTCATCTGGCCTCTAAACACATAACCAATCATTTATATACATCATCTCATCCACATATCCAGTTACCCACTTGTCCATTCATCCCTCTGTTCAGCTATCCAGCTACCCACATTCCATGTATACAAAGACACACAGGCTGTGATAGATAATTTCATGGCTCAACTTGATGAAATTGCACTATCCAGATTTTTCGTCAAACACCAGTCTAGATGCTGCTGTGAAAGTATTTTTTAGAAAATTTAACATTTAGACCAGTAGACTTAGAGTAAAGTAGATGACCCTCCATAATGTGAGTGGGCCAGATCTAATCAGTTAAAGGCCTTAAGGAAAAAATGACTGAGGTCCCCCAAGAAAGAAGAAATTTTCCAGACAGTCTTTAGACCGTTTAGAAGAATTGTAGCATCAACTCTTCCATGGGTCTCCAGCCTGTCAGTCTGCCCTGCAGATTTTGGACTTACCAGCCCCGACAATCACATAAGCCAATTCCTTAAAATAAATCTATCTGCATCTATATATCTATACCCACATCCTATTGATTCTGTTTCTTTTTTTGGTTAAAAAACAATTTAAGTCAGCCACAGTGGCTTACACCTATAAATCCCAACACTCTGGGAGGCCAAGACAAGCAGATCATTTGAGCCCAGGAGTTCGAGACCAGCCTGGGCAACATGGCAAAACCCCATCTCTACAAAAAACACAAATAATAATAATAATCATAATAATAATAACTGGGTGTGGTGATGTGCACCTATAGTCCCAGCTACTAGAGGAGCTGAGATGGGAAGACCAATTGAGTCTGGGAGGTCAAGGCTACAGTGAGCCATGATCACACCACTGCACTCCAGCCTGGACAACAGAGTGAGATCCTGTCTCAAAAAAAAAATTGTTTAATTAGGTTATATAAAAGCCCAACATAAACACTTTATGCAAGATTGAAACGCATCTTCAGGTTCAGGTTTTATAAAGATCCTCTGCATATAAAAGCTGCTTTTAGTCCCTCGTGCCCAAGAACGTCATACTTACCTGGCAAGGGAGACACCATGATCACTAAGAATGTTCTCTATAAAACTGATAGCAATAGTAATGGCGAATGGTAAGTTAATTTGCCATTAACATGATTTAAAACATGATTTAAAAACATGATTTAAAAACATGATTTAAAAAATGGCTCAAAGTTGGCCCGGTGCGGTGGTTCACACCTGTAATCCCAGCACTTTGGGAGGCCGAGGCAGGCAGATCACAATGTCAGGAGTTCGAGACCAGCCTAGCCAACATGGTGAAACCCCATCTCTACTAAAACAGAAAAATTACCTGGTTGTGGTGGCATGCATCTGCAATCCCAGCTACTCAGGAGGCTGAGGCAGGAGAATTGCTTGAACCTGGGAGGCAGAGGTTGTAGTGAAGCCAAGATCGCACCATTACACTCCAGCCTGGACGACAAGAGCAAGACTCTGTCTCAAAAAAAAAATAAAATAAAATGTTCAAAGTTTAAATGCTTGTGATCATTACAAACCAGAATGTTTAAATTCACAATACAAACTTCATCAATCTTGAGTGTTTTTGTATTATTAACATAACTTTTAGAGGACTTTTATATGACTTCATCAAATATTACATTTGTTTCAATATAAAAATATTGGCCGGCTCACACCTTTAATCCCAGCACTTTGGGAGGCCGAGGTGGGCGGATCACCTGAGGTCAGGAGTTCAAGACCATCCTAACCAACATGGAGAAACCCTGTCTCTACTAAAAATACAAAAATTAGCCTGGCGTAGTGGCGCATGCCTATTATCCCAGCTACTCGGGAGGCTGAGGCAGGAGAATCACCTGAACCTGGGAGACTACAGTGAGCCGAGACTGTGCCATTGCACTCCAGCCTGGGCCACAGGAGTGAAACTGCATCTCAAAAAAAAAAAAAAAAAGTTGGCTTTTCCTCAAAATTCTCAGGTAATACTGACACTTAGAGAGATTCCTCACATCTACCTGTGACATTGTGTACTCCCTCCGATGCCATCAGGCATTCAGCTTGAGAAGCACAGCTCTGGCCAATGAGGAGAAACTGAAGTGGTTTAACCCAGGGAATGATATGTTCTGATTAATGTTTCTAGAAGCAAAGGCCCTTTGGAACATGGTGGGTGTGATGGAAATGGAAAGAAGTCTCTAGATGTGGTTGGCATTGTTAAAGTGGCACTGGCGGGACGTAGTGACAGAAAGAAGAAGATGATGGGGTCAAGGAAGACTCCTGCGTCTGGCTTGAGAGAACGGGTAAGTGGAGATAGCATTGCCTGAGAACAAGGAGATGGGAGGAGAAGGGGAAGCAGTGAGCAGTTCATGTTTGGGCCTGCGGGGTTGGCAGTTCCTGTGGGATCCCTAGGGAGACATTCAGCAGGTGGCAGACATGAGCGGCTGGAGCTTAAGGAATAGAGAACTGAGGGTAGAGTCTTGAGTTAGTAGGAAAGCATAGGTGACAATCCTATTGGAATTGAGGGGCCTCAGGGCCATAAACGAGCTCTGTAGGGGGAGCAGGGAGGGTCCTCCAAGCTGCTCCCGCTTTATCCGGGGCTCGTGGAGGGTTCACAGGAGCAGGCGGGCCCCATAGGCTCCTGTCCTGCACAGATGGGCAAAGGGATCATCTCAGGCTCCAGCTAAGGGGTGGGCCCCGGAGCTCCAGCTGGAAACCCCATTTGGGGGCTGCAGGGGTGTGTGTTAAACTGCTCCCTGGGTGGCTCAGGCCAGAGCAGGGCAGCTCAGAGAACAAACTGTTGTCTCTGCCATAAATCCCGTCAGCCATAAAGTCCCTTTCCCTGTGACCCCTTGGTTGGTGTGAGAAACTGAGGTCAGGGCAGGGCAGGGTGATGACCTCCTGACTCCGGGGCCACTGGCCTCCCAGCCCACCATACTGTCACTTTCAGGGCCTCGCAAGCCCGTTCAGGGACCCAGCACTGAGAGACATGGCTCCGGCCTGGGAGGCAGAGCCCTGGTTCCAAACCCAACAATGCTCCGGTTTTCCCTTCCACTGCTCGCCCCCTCTGCCCCTGTCTGTATCTTGGTTTCTTCATTGGCAAACTGTGTTGAGAATCCCCGCTTTGCCTCTGGAGGGAAGTCTAGGACTAAAAGGGAAAGCACAATTTAGCTTCAGAGACCTGAAGGATCTACTTGAGCATGTGCCCCACCAACTTCATCTCTCTGCGCCTCCGTTTCCTCACCTATAAAACTGGCATCATGGGCCCGGCACGGTGGCTCGCACCTGTAATCCCAGCACTGTGGGAGGCCGAGGCGGGTGGATCACCTGAGGTTGGGAGTTCAAGATCAGGCTGACCAACATGAAGAAACCCCGTCTACTAAAAATACAAAATTAGTTGGGCGTAGTAGTGCCTGCCTGTAATCCCAGCTACTAGGGAAGCTGAGGCAGGAGAATTGCTTGAACCTGGGAGGCGGAGGTTGCGGTGAGCCGAGATCGTGCCACTGCACTCCAGCCTGGGCAACAAGAGTGAAACTCCGTCTCAAAAAACAAAACAAAACAAAAAAACTGGAATCATGATAAACCCAACTGCCTCAAAAGGTCGTGTGAATGAAAGTGAGTACTGAATGAAGTACAAGTACAGTATCAATGCACTCTAGTAAAGCTGTTTGAAATGAAGCATATGCATTGCCCTTTGTAAAATGTTTAAAGGATGCTAAGGTGGTCAGATAACACTTAGACGACTAGGGAAAATGTGATCAACAATGATTTCATGAATTGCCTGGGAAATGACATAATTTTTTCAATTGCACTTAATTTTCCTAAGATTTTTCTTCAAGACCAAAGCACTCATTTCCCAGCTGCCTGGAGTATTACGTGATGATGGCACATAGCAGAGTTGTCTCCAGGAATTGCCTTCAGCTAAGGTAAGCTGCCTCCTTCAAGGCTATGCGCCTCCGCAGGGGCAGCCCACGGCCAGTGACTAGTCTCCTCGCTTCCATTCAAACAACCTAGAGATGCCATCCCAGGTCCAGAGACGCTCGTGGAATTGGCCAAGGCCTTTGTCTCCACTGTGTAGCAGTTCAACTTCTCCCTCCACCCCACCCTGCTTTCCTCACTCCTTCAGAGGACTCCTCCCTGCCCTGCTGCAGTGGTACAACTCTTAAAACTTTACCAACCATGATTTATGATGGGATGCCACACAGATGCAAAGCCTCAGATGTTTGAGAGGTTGGGGAAAATATCTTTACAATGATAATGGTATCAAATGACTGTTGCCAAGTGTCATCAATACAGTGGAAAAGACAATAAAGGGCTGCCAGTGTTTAATTACTAATTGAAGGTGAAGTGTGAAAGCCAGATGTTCTGCTTGGCAACATAAGAGATTCCCATCTCCTGAGCATCAGGTCCAGAGTTCATGAAAAAATGAGCTTCAGAGCTTGAATTCTCAACCCCAACAAGTCAGCTATGCCAGAGTCATGGTCCTGCTTGGATGGAGCGGAACTCAGAAGATGGATGTGGGAACATCTGGATGGAGGCACTGAAAACTCTTAAATACCTGAATTTCCCTGAACCCTATGAGTGTGCAGACATGGCTTACCACTCCCTGTTCAAGGCTGGCATTTCCCTCTTATCTGAAGATGATGCAGAGGTCTCTACTTCAAAAGACAGGATCTACCTCATTCAGAATCTACCCTCATCTTCTTCCTGGCTGCTAGACCAATAACTAGGGTTAATCACAACATGACCCAGCCAGATGAGGGGCAGACCTGCTAAAGACAATGCTAGGGGACTACCACAAACTTAAACATGTAGCTCCAGTTGCAGCTGCCATATTGGATATGGCCTTTTGGCTAGAGCAAATTGGCACCACGACAGGCACTGGGCATGTGGCCACTGGGTTGGCAAATGCATTCCTTCCTATCACTATTAGGAAAGAGGACCAAAAAGAGTTATATTCACGGAGGATGGATAACAATCTTTCTCCAGGGCTATGGTAATTCTCCTAACCTCTGTCATAATGCACTCCAAAAAGATGTGGACCATCTAGACATCGTGCAAAATACCACAATAGCCCATGATGTTGAAAAGCTACAGCATACTTGGGAGGCTAAGGCAGGAGAATCGCTTGAACCCAGGAGGCGAAGGTTGCCGTGAGCTGAAATCGCACCATTGTACTCCAGCCTGGGTGACAGAGTGAGACTCTGTCTAAAAAAAAAAAACAAAAAAAAAAAGCTGTAGCATGTTAATTAGGCCAGATAAACAAGAAGTGGCAAGTATGTTGGAGACCTTAGAAAAACACATACTTCACAGAGTAAGAGAGAAACTACACGAAGGTTCAGCGACCTACCATGTCAGTGATGTTTCCAAGAGTCCGGAAGCCAGGGCATGCTGGGTCAACCCCCTCTAAAGTAAAAAACTACTTATGGCATCTTGCAGCTCCCACCACGGAGAAGGAAGCAGAAGGTCTGGTAAGGCCCTTTGGGTTCCAGAGGCAAAATATTTTCCACTTGGAAATGTGTTCTTTCTGATCCATTTACCAAGTGACATGGAAACGGCCAACTTTGAGTTGGACCCAGAGCAGGAAAGGGCTCTGCAAGCGGCCCAGGCTGCAGTGCAAGGAGCTATGTCTCATAACCCAGTCTGTGCTATGCTGTTGGAAAGTGGCCATGGTAGGGGCAGGGTGTGGTGGCTCACTCCTGTAATCCCATCACTTTGGGAGGCAGAGGCAGGTGGGTCAACTGAGGTCAGGAGTTCCAGACCAGCCTGGCCAACATGGTGAAACCCCGTCTCTACTAATAATACAAAAAAAATTAGCCAGGCGTGGTGGCGTGTGCCTGTTATCTCAGCTACTCAGGAGGCTGAGGTGAGAGGATCACTTGAGCCTAGGAGGAAGAGGTTGCAGTGAGCTGAGATCGTGCCACTGCACTCTAGCCTGAGCTATAGAGTGAGACTCAGTCTCAAAAAAAAAAAAAAAAAAATTGAAAGTGTCCATGGTAGGAAAAACATGCCACTTGTATTTTTTGGGCACACCCCAGTAGGACAATTAAGATGTAGACTTCTAGAGTTCCAGAGCAAGGACATGCCATCTCCAGCAGCAAATGCCATCTATCTAAAAAACAGTCCCTGAAGGGCTGCCAGGCCCTGGTAGAGACAGGCGCGGGACCAGACGGCATCAAGTGACTATGGGAACAGAACTGTCCATCATAAACTGGGTTCTTCAGACCCACCAAGTCACAATGTCAGGAAACCTGGCAGGAAATGCCACTCCCAGGATTGGATGTGAGCAGGGCCTGAGGGCAAAAGTGATCTGCACGGGCAAGTGGGCCAGATGCCCCATTGCCCACCACTGCATAACTCACAGCCAAGCTCTAGTCACCACTGCCCAGGAGCCGACCAGTTCCGCCAGCCTAACCCAGAGATGGCAGCAATGGCAAGGCCTGGAAAGAACTAGAGGCAGGGCCAATGGGCAGGCAGGAAAATGAGAATCTGGAATCAGCCATGGCCCTCACCACATTCAGGAGGAAGCCCAAGTCCTTTGCAAGGCTGCACAATTCACCATGACCTTGAGCCCTATATTCTATTTCACCTCATTTTCCACCACTCTCAGCTCTGTTCCACCCCTTATACATACACACACACACACACACACCCCATACACAATGGTTGTTTGCTATGCTACAGCCACTCTGAACTTCAGTTTCCAGAACACACCAGACATCACTTTCTCTCTCCTCTGAGCCTTCACACATGCTGGTCCTTCAGCCTGAAACACTCTTCCTCACCTCTACCTAGCTAACTCCTACTCCTCCTTCAGGGCCCAACCTTAGATTTCATCTCTCTCAGGAAGCTTATCCAGGGTCACCAGAGACTGAGTTAAGTGATCCAACTCCTGCAGCCCTTTGTCACCCCTCACCTCTCCATACCACTTCTTTCTGAATGGAGTAGTTAATACCATTCTGTATTATAATTTAAAACACATAGACATTCAATTTTGCATTAATCAGAGCTCTCTAGAGAAACAGAGCCAAGAAGATATCTGTAGATATATAGAAAGATGATTATGAAGGACTGGCTCATGTGACTATAGGGATGGGGAAGTCTCATGATCTGCTGTCGCAAGCCGGAGACCCAGGAAAGCTGGTCATGTAGTTCCAGTCCAAGCCCAAAGGCATGAGAAGCAGAGAAGCCAGGAGGGTAAGTCCCCATCTGAAGTCAAAGGTTCAAGAAACAGGACCACTGGTGTAAGTCCTGGTCCAAGTTCAAAGATCCAAGTACCAGATACACTGATGTCCATGGGCAGAAGAGACGGATGTCTCAGCTCAAGCAGAGGAGGTGGTCTTCACCCTTCCTTCACTCTGTTGTTCTATTCAGAACTTCAACAGATTGAATGATGCTCACTTGCATTGGAGAGGGTGATCTTCTTTACTCAATCTACTGATTCAAATGCCAATTTTTTCCAGAACCCCCTCCAAACACACCCAGAAATAATGCTGCGCCAGTTTTCTGGGCAACACTTACCCCAGTTAAGTTTACACATAAAATTAACCATCCCAAACTTCAGCCTCCAAATTCAGCCAAAATCTGCTATTTGACTTCAACCTTGTCCTGGGCTTTGGAAAGCAAATAGGCAAATGCTAATGTCACTGTCATTTCTGGCATTCCTAAGCTGTGGGTGAGAACTGGTCATGTAATCATATAGGTTTCGCATGGCGTCCAATCATTGTAACAACGTCAGCAATACATAGAAGACATACCATTCAGGCATGTTGTTAATTTCTGAATATTTACTTTTAGGGTTTTTAATTTTTTTTTTTTTATTCACTCAGGCTGGAGTGGAGGGCAGTGGTGCAATCGTAGCTCACTGCAGCCTCAAACTCCTGTGCTCAAGTGATCCTCCCACCTTGGCTTCCCAAAGTGCTGGGATTACAGGCATAAGCCACGGTTCCTGGCCCTGAACATTTACATAGGAAATAATTCTAAATGTAACTTGAAGTGAAAATTGCCTTGTGGAATTTATATTTTATCAGGCAGTCAAAGGGTAATGTATCATTGCAAGCATAAAGCCTGCAATAATTAATGACAATTGTGAACACTGTTTATTTTATATACAAAAACAATTAAGCAAAATAAATTGACAGCTGTTGGTAGACAATTCTCTGTAAGTCTCTTGATTTTCTTTCCTTTTTTTTTTATTTTTGAGACGGAGTCTTGCTCTGTCACCCAGGCTGGAGTGTAATGGCATGATCTCGGCTCACTGCATCCTCCGCCTCCTGGGTTCAAGTGATTCTCCTGCCTCAGCCTCCCGAGTAGCTGGGATTACAGGCATGAGCCACCACGCCCAGCTGAGTCTCTTGACTTTCTGCACATCTTGGGAACAGAGGCACTGTAACTTCAAGGTTGTTTGTATGTTATGAACAGCCCTGGAAGATCTCCATAGTATCTCCCTTCAGACCAAAGCATAGGTTTGTCAAATGTCCGATATAACAAAGAAAAAGTCTTCTCCAGGGCAAAAGTCAAGTCAGTTTCCTGACCATTATAAAGGATTTGGTTCCCCTAACTCAGGGTCTCTCCTCTGTAACACAAACCCACGACACGTGCAGCCTCCACCTGGACCCCTCCACATCATCCCCGTCAATGAAGCTCATGCTGCCTGCAGTACTGTGAATAAGAATGTCCTTGTCTCTTGGGTTGATGGGTGCAGCAAACCACCATGGCACGTGTATACCTATGCAACAAACCTGCACATTTTGCACATGTATCCCAGAACTTAAAGTATTTTAAAAAAAAAAGAAAAAAGAAAAAAAAAAGAGTGTCCTTGTCTCTGACCCTGGAATCTTGTGTCTTCTGCCAGGATCCATGAAACAATGCAGGCTAACTTGTTAACTTGTATACAACTAGGATAAACATCTCAGACCTTTTACAGTTCTTGACAACAGTTTACTTAAATATTAAGAGAGAGTATGTCCTAAGTCAGGTTTCTTGGGAAGCTGGCTCTAAGACTGCAGGACTCCTCTCAGCTAGTCAAGCAGAAGAGGTGACCCCAGGCCATCTCCTTGGGTCTGGGGAAGAGAGGCAGGTGTAAAGCATCAGGCAGTGGGTGAATTCCCAGATGCCGCTGTCTGAACCTGCACTTCTCCTGTTTCCAATCTGCATGCTGACCTTCTCCAAGGAGCGCTGAGATTAAACCCAGCTGAACACCGAGCCCCAGGGATGGGAACTCCACAAGTTCTGCACCCCAATTAGCAGGCAGACGGGGTTGTCAACCAGAGAGATAGAGGGCTGCCCGGACCAGGGTGCAGACCTCTCCCAAAAGCTAAAGACTTTAATCGAGGAATTATACATGTGACTATTTTTAGACAGGTGAAATCTGTAGAAAGCAGATAGGCTCAAAATGCAGCAAAAACCTGCTTTGAATTTACAGAGCAGACCTCCATGGGAGGGAGGAGGGGTGACTGGGGGGGCTCTCTTTCCAAGAAAAAAAGGTGGAAAGAATTTGATAAAAACGTGAAGGAGGGGTGTGGTGGCTCATGCCTGTAATTCCAACACCTTGGGAGGCCCAGGTGGGAGGATTGCTTGAGCCCAGGAGTTCAAGACCAGCCTAGGCAAATTGAGACCCTATCTCGATTTAATTACATAAAATATATATGTATTTAAAAAAAAAAAAGGTAAGGGAGGACTCATTCCCACAGACACCCACTGTGTGTCAGGTATGATGCTCAGAGAAATGACGTCTCAGTGTGGCCCAAACTCCAGACCCCATTCCACCACTCCCACATGCAAGGACTATCTGTAAATTAGATACCGATTACAAATGCAAGCTCTGTCAACATGAATAACAACAACAATGGATGTAAACACATCAGAGAAGCTGGCAAACTTCCCATAAAGGGCCAGAGAGTAAATATTTTGGACTTGTAGGTAAGACTACTCAACGCTGTCACTGTAATGCAAAAGTAGCCAGAGATAATATGTAAGTGAATGAATACAGCTGTGTTCCAATAAAACTTCATTTTTTAAAATGAATACATTTTATTTTGGACTGGGTTTAGCCTGTAGACCCACAGTTTGCCAACCGAAAATGTCAAAGTAAAATTACAAAACACAGCAGCCTGTTTTAAATATTAGCTCTGAGCAAATTAAAGGTTTTCAACCCCCATAAAATGTAAGATATTGCCAAGGCAATTTCAGGACGTTTTAGAGATACCAGTCCAGGCTGGGTGTGATAGCTCATGCCTGTAATCCCAGCACTTTGGGAGACAGAGGCAGATGGATCACCTGAGGTCTGGAGTTCGAGACCAGCCTGACCAACATGGCAAAACCCCGTCTCTACTATAAATACAAACAAAAAAAAATAGCCTGGTGGTGGCAAAAAAAAGTAGGGTATAGTGGCAGGCGCTTGTAAGCCCAGCTACTTGGGAGGCTGAGGCAGGAGAATTGCTTGAACCCGGGAGTCAGAGGTTGCAGTGAGCCAAGATCATGCCATTGGACTCCAGCCCAGGCGACAGACAGAGACTCTGTCTCAAAAAAATAAAAAATAAGAAAGGTACCAAGCCATAGAGCACTACAGGCCAGACAATTTGGTAACATGACAAATTCTATCAAGGTGAAATTGTCTACTATGAATCACATCAAGGTAATTCTGGGACAGGATACAGGGTGGCCAGATGAAATGTAGGATGACCAGTTAAACTTATTTTAAGATAAACAGCGAATAATGCTTTCATATAAATATATCTCATGCAACATTTGGGACATACTTATGCTATACTAAAAAATTATTTGGTGCTTAACTGATATTTAAGTTTAACCTGATGTCCCATATTTTTAATCTGCTAAATCTGGCAATCCTAACAGCATGTGTAATCTGAATCGAAGAGGCTGTCGAAAGCCTACATCTACAGTTCTTTGTGATTGCAAGGCCAGGGCCAACTGAAGCTGGTATCCCGGGACTCCCTACCACCAACCCACAAAGGCCCTAGATCCAAAGTAGAAAATTCACTGTTCAAGCAGATAGATCCAGGTTCATACGCAAATTGCCTGGTACCTAGTGGGTAGATGAGAAATTGTAGTTGTGAGTTTTATTCATTTGCAGTTTCTTTTGTCGTCATTGTTTTGTCTTGTTTTGTTTTAAGACAGTCTTGCTCTGTCACCCAGCCTGGAGTGCAGTGGTGTGATCTCGGCTCACTGGAGCCTCCACCTCCCGGGTTTAAGCGATTCTCCTGCCTCAGCCTCCCGAGTAACTGGGATTACAGGTGTGCACCACCGCACTGGGCTAATTTTTGTATTTTTAGTAGAAACGGGGTTTCACTGTGTTGGCCAGGCTGGTCTCGAATTCCTGACTTCAAGTGATCCATCCACCTTGGCCTCCTAAAGTGCTGGGATTACAGGCATGAGCCACCATGCCCGGCCCATTTGCAGTTTCTTGATGTGTTTTATTCTCCCTTTATAAACACTAACACTTGTTGGTGACCTTGGCCAAGTTTTTGAATTTTTCTTGAGCCTTAGTTTCCCCGTCTGTAACACAGGGATAATGCCAGCACCTTCTTCAGGAACTATTGGTATGAATTAAATGAGCCAATGTGTGTCAAGTGCTTGGCACTGTGCCTGACAACTAATGTGCTTTCTGCAGATTTTAACAAAGTCTCTGCTAACTGATTCCAGCTTCACCTTCAACCTTCTATTAAATCTTCAGAACAACCAGAGAGTAGGTATTAAGATCTCCTTTTCACAGAGCAGATACACTGAGGCTCTGAGAGCTCACTCATAAGGAAGAAGCAAGAGAGATGGGATTTGAACTGGCAGTTCTGGCTGCGCTTGGCTCAACAACTGGCAAGGCTGGGCTGGGCTGGCTCCACACAGCCAGGATACAAAAGGCAGACTAGGCTGTGGCTCAGCCTCCATAGACCTCAGACACAAGTGCCCCCATCTGCTGAGCAAGCTGCCAGCTTCCCAGCAGATGACACTAGCCTGCAGAACTGGCACATTTTTACCTGGGTCAGGAATATTACCATGGGCAATCAGCTCTAGGTTGGGCCGCTGGAATCAGACCACCCAGGGGTTTTCCAGCTGCTGCGGGGCAGACAGGGGGAGGATTCCTCTGCCCCTTCAAGCATCCAGGGGTCTTCAGCCCTGAGGACCTCTCCCACTGCCCTAGATAGAAGCCCTCCCTTATGCCATTGGGGTCCAAGGCTTTCCAATCTCAGTTTCCCCCAAGCATCTTCCTTACCCACTTCTAGGCCTTACCTGACCCTGTACTTCTCCCTGCCAGCCCAGGGCATGTTTAAAATCATCCAATCAATTCAATTATGTGTCATGATTTGCTTGGCAACTGTCTTCCTCATTTGGCTGGAAGCTCCATGAGGGCAAGACTTCATCTATCTCAGTAAATGTTTGTTGAATGACTAACAGACTGAGGCAACTAATATTTTTCAGGCATCTCTTATGTCCTAAGCACTTTACCTGCATTTTTGTTGTTGCATTGCCAGGCTAGTTTTGTGGGGTTGAAACTAGCAGTCTCATTTTACAGATAAGAAAACTGAGGTTCAGAGCCAGTCATAAAAAGCTGAGTGACATGGTAGTTAGGAATGTGGCCTCTGCCACTTGCTGGCTGTACAGCTACAGGCAAATCCCTCACCTGTGAGATGGGAACAGTCACCTTACTACCTCAAGTGGCTGTTGTGAGGATTCAGTCAGAGAAGGATGAAAGGTACTCAGTGATGTCTCCGAAATACAATTAATGCAGTGAAATTGTTAATATTATTACTTTTGCCAAACCAGACAGCTAATAAGTGCTGGTGCTGGGATCTGATTTCACTGTTCACACCACCACAGCAGAGAGAAGCAAGACAAAAAGGGGGTGGAGCTGGCGGCCTTGAGATTGCGGTCCTTGCATAGCTTTAGCCAGGCCTGACTGCACACTGAACCTTTTCCTAGAAAGATAGGCCTGGCCTTGCCACCCTTGATGCCATGAGGATGACAGGGTTGGCAGGTGAGTGGGCTACAAGCCCCATCTTTAACTTCATGGCTGAGTTACACTGCCACCCAGGCTGGGGTTGGGCAGACTGTGCTAAAGATGCAAATGGGACAGGAGAGAAGAGATAGCCAAGGCCTGGACTTTTCTGCTTCCAGAATAGCCATTCATCTCTGTTCTTGTCCAAATCTGGAAAGAGAGTTTTATGGTACCCCTGGGAAAGATGTAAGATGCAGAGTGGATGAATCCTCACAAGGGAGCCATGGTCGCAGCTGTCCCTCCAGCTCAACATGCATCATGGGAAACATTCAGACTCTGGAGCTGGGCATGCCTGAGGCCAAGCCCCAGTCTCACCACACCTGGATGTGTGGCCTTGGGCAGGCAGCTTTAGCCTTTGGGCCTCAGTTTTATTCATAAAGTGGGTAGAAAAAAACACCTCATCCTGGATTGCTGTGGGGTAGAGAATAAAACTAAAACTAACATGAGAAATGCACTTAGGCAAGGGGTGGGGAGCTAGGGGAGGGATAACATTAGGAGAAATACCTAATGTAGACGACAAGTTGATGGGTGCAGCAAACCACCATGGCATGCATATACCTATGTAATAAACCTACATGTTCTGTACATGTATCCCAGAACTTAAAGTATAATAAATATAAAAAGAAGAAGAAGAAGGAGAAGGAGGAGGAGGAGGAGAAGAAGAAGAAATAATGTACTTAGGCTGGGTTAGGTGACTCAGGATGCTAAGGAACGTGGCCACTCCAGTGACCATATGGCCCCCAGATATGATGGGACCTCCCAACACTTTGGGAGGCTAAGACGGGAGGATTGCTTGAGGCTAAGAGTTTGAGAACAGCCTGAGCAACATAGTAAGACCCTATCTCTAAAAAAAATCATTTTTTAATTAGCGCGTGTGCCTGTGATTCCAGCTACTCAGGAGGATGCGGCAGGAGAATTGCTTGAGCCTGGGAGATTGAGGTTACAGCACATTATGATCATGCTACTGTACTCCAGCCTGGCTGACAAAGTGAGACCCTGCCTCTAAGTAAACAAACAAATAAATAAAAACAAACATAAGTAGCTGGACATGGTGGCTCATACCTGTAATCCCAGTACTTTGGGAGGCTGAGGCGGGTGGATCACCTGAGGTCAGGAGTTCGAGACCAGCCTGGCCCAACATGGTGAAACCCTGTCTCTACTAAAAATACAAAAAATTAGCCGGGCGTGGTAGCACAAGCCTGTAATCACAACTACTTGGGAAGCCGAGGCAGGAGAATTGCTTGAACCCAGGAGGTGGAGGTTTCAGTGAGCCAAGATTGCGCCATTGCACTCCAGCCTGCACGACAGAGCGAGACTCTGTCTCAAAAAATAGTAAGAATAATAAAATTAACATAAGAAAAGCACTTGGCACACAGGAGGGACTCTGTAAATGTCAGGTGGAGTTCCCTCTACCTCCCAGTCCCCCTCTCCCTCTGAGTCTCTCTTCCCAGTTCATTTCAGAGCAAGAGTTGGAAGGAACAAGAAGACCATCTTGGAGGCAAGCCTTAGTTAGGCTCTGCAGAAGGGATCCAGGGCCAAACATAACATCAGATTATTAAAAATGTGGACTGTAAACACCGGCACAAAGGGCCAGAACACAGTGGCCAACACACCACAGCCCAGCTGCTGCTCATGCCCGTGGCCACACCACCTGCTGCCCCTGATTCTGGGATGGACCCAGCTCCACAGGCACCGGGCACAGACTGGTGTGTTTTTCCTGAGCTGAGCCCTGGGGACCTGGCCAAGCCCTGTCCTCATAGTGAGAAGTCCTGGCAGGGTTCCTCAGAGAGGAGAGGGCTTCCTACCCTGCCCCCTGCCCTTAGCCTTTAGGTTGGCCCTGAGGAGGTGACCAGAGACCAGGCCCCTCAGGGATTCTACAAGCTTGGGCCTGACAGTGTAGAGCCAGGTGCAGCATACAGGACCGGAACCCCAGCACCCCCAGCTGGCAGCTGTGTGAGCTTGGGCAAGCCACTTGACTTCTCTGAGCCCAAGAGTCCTCATCCAAAAAAATGAGGGTACTGAGAGCCACCCCCTCCCCAGCCTGTGGTGTGAGGGTTAGATGAGATAGTGCATGTAAAGCACAGTGCTGGCAGAATAAATGTAGGACCGGGCCTCAGTGCACCCTGGCATCCCACGCCAAGCAGGACAAGTCAGATGCTGGGAACCAAGCTCCCATCGTATCTGGGGGCCATGTGGTCACTGGAATGGCCACTTTCCCTAAAGGTGAGCAGCCTGGGTGCAGAGCTGAGTGAGCAAGTCTTGGAGCCAAAGAATGCTGGATCTTTTTTTGTTTTTTTTGAGTTGAAGTCTTGCTCTGTCGCCCAGGCTGGAGTGCAATGGTGTGATCTCAGCTCACTGCAACCTTCGCCTCCTGGGTTCAAGTAATTCTCATGCCTTGGCCTCCTGAGTAGCTGGGATTACAGGCGTGCACCACCAAACCCAGCTGATTTTTGTGTTTTTAGTAGAGATAAGGTTTCACCATGTTACCCAGGCTGATCTTGAACTCTTGACTTCAAGTGATCCACTTGCCTTGGCCTCTCAAAGTGCTGGGATTACAGGTGTGAGCCACCGAGCCTGGCCGGAAAGGTGGATTTGAACCCCACCCCCATAGCTGTCACTGCCCCATCTATAAATAGTGGTATTACTTACCTCACTGACATACTTGCTCACTCAAGGAATTATTGAATTATTGAAAAAAAGAATGAGGACCTGCCTTGTGTGCAGCTCTAGTCTCCATGGAACCCTAAGATTGGGTTCCTGTCCTTAAGATCATTGTGAAGATTCAAGGAGATACTGTATGGCAATGCCTGGCATTTGGCAAGTGCTCTTTCCGAATAAGCTGGCTTCCCTACATTAATTACTGCCTGCCTCTCTCCCTCCCCACCTTCCTTCCTCCTTCTCTCTCTCCCTTGGTGGCCCTTGCCTCCTTCCTTCCTTCTACTCCTACCCTCCCTTTTTCCCTCCCTCCCTCCCTCTGTCCCTCCTTTCCTTCCTTCCTTCCTTCCTCTGTGGGGCATGAATCAGACATGGGCCCTCTAGGAATAATTACATAGAGAATGGGGTGGAGAGTTCAACCCCCTCATGCCCCAAACAGGTACCAAGCCCTTCTTGGCAGGTGCAGACCAGCGCCTGGAAGGAAAAGACAGGGCTGAGGCCACAACAGGAGAGAGGATTTAAAAAAACAACCCACTCAGTTACCTTCAAAAGACCAAGACTTTGGCCCCAAGACCTTCCTTCCAGCCCTGAATTCTCTGATCCTCAGTTCTGGGAGGGAAAGGAGAGGAGGGGCTGGATGACTCAGTGCCCCTCTGGGCAGAGTTTGTTCCAGCCCAGGGACCCAGGGAAGCCCCTTATGAGGAGGGGTAGCTGCTGGTCACATAAGCTGCAACTGGCCCTGGGATGCCCCATTGTCACCCCAGGGTCATGACCCCACGGGAAAAGAAGCTGTGGGACCCTCCCCCGGCCAAGGCCTCCCCAGCCTGCCCCGCCTGTGTCACCACCCAGCCTGGCTGAAACCTGATCCGGAGAGATAGAGCCGGCGGAGCCAGCCAGTTATGTCTTAATGTAATTTAGCTGTAATCGCAGCGTGTTTTCCCTCGCTATAATTAGTAAAATGTGGTTGTTTTCTGTGTTCCTGGAAGATGTCTGAACCAGAGCCAGCTCCCCGTAGCTTCTCTGACAGGCTCTCCCAAACAGGCCCACTAGCAACACAGTGGATTTCCCAACACTATTTCCCCCCTTGACCTGAGTTCTCCTAATTCCTGAGTTGAGGCCTCTCTCTCTGGCCCCTGAGGACATGTCCCAGGGTTTAGCATGGGGCCTGCATGCTGTAGGTGCCCAATAAACGTGAGTGGGTGATTGAGGGATCAAGCCAGCAACAACGAAAAATCATGTAGGGAAAGAATTCCTCATTTAGGAAGTCCACAAGACCCTCAAAGAAATGTGTGTGTTGTGTGTGTGTGCTCACAGATGTGTGTTGTGTATTGTGTGTGTGTGCTCCCAGGCATGTGTGTTCTCACAGGCATGTGTGTACTCTGTGTTGTGCATATGTGCTTGCAGACATATGTGTATTGTGTATGTGTGCTTGCAGGCATGTGTGTGTTGTATATATGTGCTTGCAGGCGTGTGTGTATTGTGTATGTGTGCTTGCAGGCATGTGTGTGTTACGTATGTGTGCTTGCAGGCATGTGTGTGTTATGTATGTGTGCTTGCAGGCATGTGTGTGTCGTGTGTGTGTGCTTGCAGGCATGTGTGTATTGTGTATGTGTGCTTGCAGGCATGTGTGTGTTGTGTGTGTGCTTGCAGGTGCAGCTGTCTGCATGTGGGTGTATCTGGGATAATGGGCACAGCCAGCTATGCGTGGGGCTCTACCAGCTTGGGACGTTTTGTCTGTGTGTTCCCACCAGACAGCGCTGTGTGTGAGTGTGGGAATTCTGTGTGCTGGGCACGGGGCCACCCAGAGAGCACCAGAACTGGCCCTGAGTGCTCTGCTGACTGCAACACAGCAAAGGATGTGGAGCCCCTGACTCTCCCTGTTCTGCGCCGCGAGCACTGCTCACATCCTTCTGCCTCAGATCCTCCTTCGGCACAGTCCTTTGTCCTTTCACTCGGGCATCAGCAAACATCCCTCAGGTCCTCCTGTGCACAGTCACCTGCCACTCTCGGTGGCTCTCCAATGGGTCTCTCTGTAGCTTCTTACTCCCCCACGAGTTCATTCATTCAATGAGCATTTCTTAAATAATTACGTGGTCTAACTTGTGGTTTCGTGGTTTGTTTTTGTTTTTTTAATGAAAGATCAAGATTCACGTTTTCTGGCTTTGCCAATTCTCTCCCAACAGGAAACATGTTTCAGATCTCTTATTATTTTATTATCAATCGCTATGTAAAATAAAGTGGTGATAGCACTCACCCTTACCTCAAAGAGTTTTTGTGTACAGGCTACAGTCTAAATTCCTTTGCTCGGTATCCGTGACGACAGTGACTATGTCACAGAGGCAGTAGGGCAATCAGGAGCAAGAACTCCCACAACACTTATTTGTGTGGCCTCAGGCAGGTGACTTCACCTTTCTGAGGGCAGTTTGAACATGCTTGATGTGTAAGTGCTCAATAAATATTAATTATTATGTTAGCAATTGTGTGGGCTTTGCATTTTCAATTAATTGGTAATGCTTGGAAAGTGCCGCCAACAATCATTTCTCCAACCCAGCGCCCAAAGTTGTGTCCTTGGCAGAAATCAAGAGCATCTGCACCAGAGGAATGCCGAGTTCTGGTTGGCTGAATTCGCCTGGACTCTGGATGTTCTAATTGGCTGGAACACGAGTGGGTGTGGCCCATTTCCCAGAGCGCACTTGGCAGTCATTCTTGGAGACGGACGTCAGACTGAGGATTTGGCATTTAACCTGGGCTATTGTTCTTTTTATCTTTTCTCGGGAAATCTCACCAAATATCCAGCCCTATGATTTCTGCAGATAAATTCTTCCAAAACACATCTCTCCTTACAAAATGCGTAATTGTAGTATTTGCCCCACAGCGCTTGGGTGGGTGAAGTGGAAATGCGTGCTCCAGTGCGATGGTGCCGAGTTCCACCTTCTCACGTTGGGCGGGAGGGTGTTCTGGGGACCTTGGTGCCAGGTCTTTACTCATGTGAAAGCCTCCGGTCCTCCTTGCAAATAGGGCATTTCTCCTGGCCAGGCACAGGAAGAAATTAGCTTTTTAAAAAATTTTGGTAAAATGCACATTAAAATGTTACCATCTCAACCATTTTTTAAGTACAGTTTAGTAATGTTAAATACATTCACATAGTTGTGCAGCCAATATCCAGAACTCTTTTCATCTTGCAAAACTGAAACTCGTATCTGTTAAACAGCAACTCCCCACTCACCCCTCCCTCCAGCCCTTGGTAACCACCACTCTATTTTCTGTCTTGATAAATGTGACCATTCTAGGCTGGGCACGATGGCTCATGCCTGTAATCCCAGCACTTTGTGAAGCTGAGGCAGGCACATCACTTGAGGTCAGGAGTTCAATACCAGCCTGATCAACATGGTGAAACCCCATCTCCACTAAAAATGCAAAAATTAGCCAGGCGTGGTGGTGGGCACCTGTAATCCCAGCTACTAGGGAGGCTGAGGCAGGAGAATCACTTGAACCCAGGAGGTGGAGGTTGCAGTAAGCCCAGATCACGCTACTGCACTCCAGTCCAGGAACAAGAGCGAAACTCCGTCTCAAAAAAAAAGAAAAAATGACTATTCTAGGTGCCTCATACACGTGGAATCATGCAATATTTGTCTTTTGACTGGCTTATTTCATTTAGCATAACATCTTCAAAGTTCACCTGTGTGGTGGCATATGTCAGGATTTCTTTCCAAGTCCTGAATAATATTCCATTGTAGGTGTTGGTCACAGTTTATTCATCCATCAACGGACGCTTGGGTTACATCCCCCTTTTGGCTATTATGAATAAAGCTGCCACGAACATGGCTGTGCAAATATCTGTTCGAGTTCATGCTTTTCATTCTTTTGGGTATATACACAGAAGACGAATTGCAGAATCATATGAAAATGTTATTTTTAATTTTTTTGAAAAACTCAGTGTATTGTTTTCTGTAGCACCTGCACCATTTTACATTCCCACCAACACAAGTGTTCCCGTTTTTTTCATCCTCACCAATATTTCTTATTTTCTGAAAGTTTTTTGTTTGTTTTTTGTATATTCTTTTGACAGTGGCCATCTTAATGAGTGTGCAGCAGTATCTCACTGTGATTTTGATTTGCATTTCCCTAGTGACTGCTGATTCTGACTAAGGGATTCTGTTTTAAACAATGAAACCAAATGGGGAATTTCTTCACCCCTAGTACCATCTGTACCATCTTTGAGACCAGAAGCGGTTGTGGGGCTTTGTCATTTTTGTTTTTGTATTGAGACAGAGTCTTGCTCTGTTGCCCAGGCTGGAGTGCAGTGGCTCAATCTCAGCTCACTGCAATCTCCATTTCCCAGGTTCAAGTGATTCTCCTGTCTCAGCCTCCCAAGTAGCTGGGATTACAGCCAGCAACCACACTGGGCTAATTATTGTATTTTTAGTAGAGATGGGATTTCACCATGTTGGCCGGGCTGGTCATGAACTCCTGACCTCAAGTGATCTGCCCGCCTTGGTCTCCCAAAGTGTTGGGATTACAGGCATGAGCCACCATGCCAAGCTGTGATTGTTCTTTTTTATGCATTCATTCATTCATCACTCACTCATTCCTTTGCTATGCCTTAAATGCTGTACCAAACTCTCCACAGATATTTAGGAGCAATACCAAAGCAATGCTACTGAGAGCAGATGTGTGAAATGACATTCAAATGCAACATGGAGAACTTCAAATGGCCACTGAATACATGAAAACATTCTTCACCTCACTGATAATCATAAAAATCCATACCTAAACAAGAAGATGAATTTTCTCTCTTTTTTTTTTTTTTTGCCCTACCTTTTAGTAAACATTTAAAAGAGTGATATGAGTACTAACAAGATGAGAAAACAGGTCCTGACACATATTATTAGGGAGAACATAAATTGAATCAACATTTTTGGAAGATAATTCAGCAAGTTCATATCTAGAATTTATCCTAAAGTAAAACTGGGGCAAACACACAAAAATAGGAATTTTACAATAATACAAATGACAATCAAGAGATAATTAACTAAATAAATTATGATATGGTATGGGAGAAAACAGTGGCAGTGAAAGATGTCCAAAACAAAAGGCTGCTCCCAGATCTACGGGTTCCACATCCTTGGTTCAACAAACTGTGGATGCCAAACCTGTGGGCTGATTTCTTGTATCCACAGGTTCCCGCGAGGCTGACTGAGACTTGAGAATTCTTGTATTATGGTATCGCGGGGATCCTGGAACCAAACTCTCATGGATACTGAGGGATGACTCTAAGCTAAAGCAAGTTGCAGAAAAGTCTACAGTGCATATAAGCAAACATACATACATACATAATAGGGAGGTAGACAAATACTTTGTTAAGTATTCTGAAAAGATATGTGCTGCTCTTGACAGTGGTTCTTTTGATGTGATGGTTTGAAATATAGAAGACATAGACATAGAAGACAAAGATATAAGACTAATATCAAGGAAGAGAAGTTTTAAAGATGTCTTCTATCTTTTGCAAGTCTGCATTTTCTTTGGAATGTTTACAATGTACTTGCATTTTTCTGCTTATAGTCAGAAAAAATAATAATATTTTAAAAATAAATTCACTTTGGGAGGCCGAGGCAGGAGGATTGCTTGAGCCCAGGAGTTCAAGACCAGCCTGGGAAACACGGTAAATCCCCATCTCTACCAAAAATGCAGAAATTAGCCAGGCATGGTGGCATATGCCTGTAATCTCGGCTACTCTGAAGGCTGAGGTGGGAGGATCACTTGAACCTGAGAGGTTGAGGCTGCAGTGGCCGTGGCACCACTGCACTCCAGCCCAGGTGACAGAGCAAGATCTTGTCTCAAAAAAGAGTTTATCTGGACAGATTATTGTGAGATAAAGCCATTAAATATATGAGAAAAACGAATATACTGTTCCAAGTGAGAGAAAAACAGAAACAAAAAATAGACTAAATTATTCAATTGGAGTGGAGAAAGTTAAGTATTATCTGTGCATGATGAAGTCACAAGTCACAATACTTAAAATTGCAGAGTAAAGTCTAATCTCATAAACAAGTTTTTACAGGAATTGAAGCACATAACCCAGATGTCATTTTACCTCTACAGCATCTTGCAAGATAGGGGAGGGCAGGTTGGCTTACCACTGTCAGCATTTCCTGTTGATGGACGTGGATACCAGGTCCCAGAGAAGGAGGATCACAATCAGACCCTCTAAGGGGAAAACATCTGTAGGTTTGGAGGGAGGGACAAGCTGGGTCAGGAGAACCCAACAGCAAGGACAACTTCTCTTCCTTTGGAGGTGGAGCTGTCCACAGGCAGGAATAGTCCCCCAGCTCGGCACCTTGGCAGGCTGATTCCCTCTCAGGCACTCTTTCTTGCTGAACCCTGTGCAGTCTGAAATTCATATTTATCCAAAACCACGGCCAGTCCGCTCAGAGTGCCTCCTAAGATGGAAAGGCTTGCCATCTCAGTCTGGACCAGCCACCTTCCTTGGCAGAGAAAGAACCCAGGGCATGGAGTGGGGTTCTGTGGCACCACACTGTGTCCAGGGCCCTCCCGGCAGCCCAGCCAAATGCCATCTCATCACGTGTGACCCTGAGGCAGCTGGGGCCACCCTTCCCTTCAACCTGCAGATATAGCGCTCGAGCCCCGCCCCACAGGTACCTGCAGGACATGCAGCACCCTCCTCACTGCTTCCCAGGAGATCCCCCAGCGGCGCTACCCTCCCTCTGTGTTCAGTCTCCTGCTCCTCAAGCCCACTGTCAGCTAGCTGTTCCCTGGTCGCTTCTGCCACCTTGGTCACCCTGGCCACCAGCTGCTGGCCCTGCTCCACCCTGCTTGTCCCAGGCATGAACACAGCCCACTCTTCTTCGTTCCCCAAAGCACCCCAAGAACAGGGCTTTTGCCCATAACAGAGGGATCATGCTGCAAAGAGCAAAACTCAACTTAAAGCTGGAGAGAAAATAAACTGTCCCTAGAGTTTGTTAGCACTTCACCTTGACAAAGGATTTTCCTTATATGTTTCTCAGGAATCCCTTCTCTCTCTGTACCTTTACTCCCAAAACTCAAGACTCCTACTTTGGTGCCCCCCTAAGATGGCTTCCATGAGGAGGGTATGGGCAGTACAGGTGCCATGATACATCTGGGATACTCAGAAAAGCAAATTGCCTGCAGCTTTGCCCTCCATGCCTTTGCTCAAGCTGTTCTGCTGTCCGGTTCAGCTTTCCTCTTCTGCCTGTTCTCTTTCCTACTCTCTCCTCGCCCTTCATGTCTCAGGTAAGGTTTCCCCTTTCTGCAGAGCCTCCCAGGATGAGTTAGAGTCCCAGCCTCAAGCATTCCACAAGCCCCTTACAACATATTATAACAGAGGTCGTAAGCCAAAACCCCAGGGGGATTTTGGTTGGTTTACTCTTGTCACCCAGGCTGGAGTGCAGTGGCACAATCTCGGCTCACTGCAACCTCCGCCTCTCGGGTTCAAGTGATTCTCCTGTCACAGCCTCCCAAGTAGTTGGGATTACAGGTGCCCAGCACCACACCCAGCTAATGTTTTCATTTTTAGTAGAGACAAGGTTTTGCCATGTTGGCCAGGCTGGTCTTGAACTCCTGACCTCAAGTGATCGGCCTGCCTCGGCCTCCCAAAGTGTTGGAATTACAGGCGTGAGCCATCGCACCCAGCCGGCTTTGTTTTGTTTTGTTTTGTTAAAACAAATTTTTGTTTTAATTTTTAATTTTAATTTTAATTTTTAACTTTTCTGTTGATGCTCTTTTTTTCAGATTTTTAACACTAGTTTTAAGTTAATTTTCAAGTTTTGAAAAATAGGAGAATTCACATAAGTATCAAAATTTCTGATTTGACTTCAAAAGCTAGAAGCTCTGTCCACACAGGGTCCATTTTCCCATGAACCCAGTGTGGGAATATGGACCCACATGGCAACAAGAGACTGCAGCTGATGGAAGCTGCTACCCCCGCCAGGTGTGTCTCTGAAGTTCACTGCAATCCCCACCATTCCCTATTGCCTCACACTTGGTCCCCTCACTAATTTACCCTCCCTACCTGCCCTGTATCAGGGGAGCTTGTGGCTCCTGCGAGGTTGGCATCCCCTGCTCCGAGCTGCCTTTGTCTCTCTAACACACTGTGAGCACTTTGAAAGAAAAGCTTCGCCATGTCTGCCTCTCTACGCTGAGACAGACACTGGCTCAGAGCTGGTGCTCAACAAATGATTTGTCAAAAAAACACCTCAAGGCCCCTCTTCCCCCAGGAGGCCAGGACTCAGTATCTACGGCACCCAGGGATAGTGGCGCCATTGCTCTCCCTCTTGATCCAAGTTCCCCTTGGACACTGGAAGGCCCACATCCCATGTTCTTAGCAAGGCCTCTCCTTACCCTCCGGATTAGTTAGGGAAAACTAGGCCCTGCACAGGTAGTCCCGGCTCCTCAGCGAGTGGCTTTTACACAATGAAACCTCGTTTCTCCTTCGCATCACAGTCCAACGCAGTTGCCCCTGGCCAGGCAGCCTCCATGCAGTCACTCAAGGCCCAAGCCTCTTCCATCCTGTGCTTCCATCCTCTTCCAGGCCCTCAGAGTCCTCTCAGCCAAGGGGCAAGAAAAGAGAAGGGGGCTCATTGGAGGGATTTATGGGCCAGACCCAAAGTGGCATGAATGACTTCCACCACACTCCACAACCTAGAAATCACGCACATGGCCACACCTAATTGGAAAGAAGAAAGGGAATAGCAATGGAGCCATGTGACCAGGAGGGGCAGAAAACGCAGAGACACATGAACATTGAGCTCTCGCCGCCAAGCCTTCCTTCTCCTTCATTTCTGCTCGGGAGGAATCCTGCAGTGGTGCTCCAGACTCACAGGGACTTGATCTTTCAAGAGCAAGAAGCTAAAAAACAGTTTCCTAATCTCACTCCCAGCCTTGTTCAGTGACTCCTCCCAGGAACTGTTTTAAAGACCTATCTCTGCTACAGAACAAGTCACCCCAAAAGGGACTACGCAAGGGTGTGAATAGCAGGCATGCTTCACTGGACCAATCTAACAGTCTACACAGGTGCTCCAGCAGGGCAGAGTAGAACAATGTGGGACCTTTGAGTCCAGCCAACCAGGGTTCAAATCCCAGCTGCAACACTTGGCAGCTGGATGACCCTGAACATGCCACTTAGCCTCTCTGAGGCTCTGTTTATGCATCCTCATAGAGGGGTGAAAGCACTGTGGCCTTGGGGACTCTCAGGCTCCTGTAGCCCCTCCTCCTCAGCTTCCACTGACTTTTATCTCTTAAATATTGAAATTCTAGATACGATTCTTCTAAAGAAAGAGAAGCAGCAGAATGCGGAAGTTAAGACACAAGCTCCAGAGTGCCTGCCTTGCGGGGCTGCTGTACGGATTCAATGTGATCATGCTGAGCCCTGGGCTTGGCCCCGACTAAGTGCTCCACACACATTATTAGTTCCCATGTCCCCAGTCCCAGCGGGACCCATCTGACGGTGTTCCCCCACTGCAGGGTATGTCTTGCACATACTGCAGCTATATTTAATTCCCCCAGCATCACTGCAGAAGCCAGACAATTGCAGAGATTCGACTCCTACAAAAGAACAAGGTGAATCTCAGGTGGGACCTGGGTAGGAATTCACTCCATTACACAGAAACAGGACTTTGCATAGTACGGGGACCATATCCCCCCTTAGTGCTCCCAAGCTGGACACATAGCCAGGGGGCCGTTGATTCAACTCACATGACCACAGGCTGCTCCAGGACCCAGGATCCTACCTGGGAGAGGGTTTGGGACTGCCCAGAGGTGAGAAAGGGGCCTCTTGTTTACTATGGCTCGGGGGAAGGACTGATGGAGATTTAGGGGACCCACATATCCATCCCCCAAGCCACCCCTTAGCTGCCACTGCCTATGACAGCCCACATGTCCTAGAGTCTCCAGTCAGGGCAGAAGTCTCTTCATCAGGGATATGAGGTTCTCTGCCCAGTTGCTGAGGCCAAGGATTAAAGCATCTACCTGTGTCACCCAAGGCCTGGACCTTATCTCAAAGTCAAGGTAGCACCCATAGAGGGAGCAAGTGGTGGTCTGGGGGCTCTACCCCTAACCAGCTCTGGGCCCGTGGGCAAGTCCCTGCTCCTCTCTGGGGCCTAGAGAGGGTGCATTCGATCAGGGCTTTTCAAACTGTGGCCTGGAAAGCTTCAGGCTCCTGTACCCCCACCTCCTCTGCTTCCACCCACTTTCATCTCTTAAATGTTGAGATTCTGGATAAGATTCTTCTAAGGGAAGAAAAGCAGCAGAATGCAGAAGTTAAGTCACAAGCTCTAGAGGCAAACAGACCTGGGTTCAAATGAGTAAGCTCAAGCAAGACAGTTCACCTCACTGATCCTCAGTCTCCCCATCTGTAAAATGGAAATAATACTGGAACATACCCCCGTGTGGGTTGTTCCTAGTATTAGGGGAGATTGTGTACATAGAACTCTTGGTACTGTGTCTGCCACGCGGTGAGTGCTCGCTCTGTGGATGTAACCTACCATTATCATTATTTTGAAAAGCTGCCACATTTTGTGAAGGTTTACAGACTTTTGCTTTGGTGGGCTCTGATCTCATCAATCCTAGCCCCCACCTTCAGTTCCCATCCCAGCCATCCTCCCCACTGCAGGGGCTGACTCTGGATGCCATGGGGCCTCTGCACTGGGCCTGGGACCCCCCTGCTTAGACCTGGATGGTGGTCCCACCTCTGTCACTGACCAGCTGGGTGGTCTTCGGTGAGTCATTTTACTTCTCCAGACCTCGGTCTTGTCATCTGTTAAGTGGGAATGATGTCACTATATACCTTCTAGGGGTGTTGTAGGGATTAGTACAGCACCTGACACATAATAAATGCTCAATGATTGCTGTAATGATTAAATTTAGTTGGGGGAGGCAGTTTGGGTTTTATTTTTTTAATCATGTTGGGGGGGTGGGCGCCCTCTAGTGGTGAAGCCCCACCTGGTGGGGGGTGCCTTAGCCTTTAGCCTGGGTGGGGAGGGTGGTGAAGGAAGGGCCTGTGGACCCACATCTTAGACGGGACCTTCTTGGAACCAGGGGTGAGTTCCAACCTAAGGTTACCACAGCTGGCCCTGGGACCAGTGATCTGTAAGTTGGCTTGGCAGGGAGGGCAGAGAAGGAAGTTCTGGCTTAGACTGCTGGGTAAACATCTCTGCAAAGAAGGAAGACACAGTGGCCACCATACAGCGAGGAGACAGGCATGAGAGAGTGCAGAGGCAGTTCTCATTCTCCCCTTTTCTGTTGCTAGACACACCCTCACTACCATCCTCCCTGTCCATTTTACAGATGGAAAAACCGAGGCCCACAGAGGTAAAGGCACTCTCCTGCAGTCACACAAGACATCCAAGGCAGAATGCAGGCCGGCACCTGAGCTCCAGCTCCAGAGCTCTCTGCTCCACGCTACAAGGTCAGCTTGGCCAAGCCAGGCAGTGGCAAGCAGAGGACATTTCATTGAATCATACAGTGAAATTTAGAAGAAGGGGAAAAAAGCAGCAGGCGGAGTTCCCAGGGCTGGAGCCCTGCCCAGCTGGTCCCAGAGCTCAGGGAGGGTGGGAATGACGCAGCCTGGGCCCATAGCAGTCTCAGGAGCACCATTCGCCGGGAATCTGCAGGCAACGGCAGCCAGAAGGGCTGCAGAGGCTCTGGGAAGGACGGCTGGGAAGGATGGCTGAGCCGGCGGCGGCCCAGGCTGACTCCACAGGGGCGCCAGGATCCCTCCATTGCAGAATCCAACGGGACCCCCACCTATCCCCAACACCCCCCACACACAAACACTGAGAAGAGCCCAGGCCCAGCAGAGCGAACCAGCAACAGAAGCCTCCTCCACAAGGAAGGGGTCAGCCTGGAGCAGAGAAATCCCCGCAGACCCATGAGAGGGGCGGCCACGAGCAGGAGTCCAGGCCCAGCTGTGGGCCGGGGCTGAGGCCGAGGGCTGGAAGCTGTGGACACGGCCAGCTCCCTTCCCCACTCAGACGGGCTCCTTTCCTGTCCTCCAACCTGGGAGGCCTCGCCTGCTATGTATCCGAAAAGCTTTCTCACGAGTTATAGCTCAGCTGAGACTCACAACGCCTCTGTCGGATCATCCCAACCTACAGGCGAGGAAGCTGAGGCTCCATGCGGGGAAGGGAAGGGGCTGCAGGCTTTCAGAGCCATTCCCACCCAGCATGACTGTCTGACATCACCCCTTTTGACATCTTGAGATCTGCAGCATTAGGCTAGGGAAAGGAGGGCATGGATCTGGTCAGCCACTAGCCCCCAGGACCCTGGTAAAATGCTATCCCCTATCCCAGCACTCAGCAGCCCCCAGCCCCAGCGATCACACACTCCCAGGGCTAGATGTGGAAGGAGGTGGCGCATGGTGACACAAAGAAAGCAGGCTTTGGCTCAGCTGGACCTGAGTTCAAATCCTGGCTCTGCTGTGTATTTTCTATGTGACCTTGGACATGTCATTTACATCTCAGCTACCCAGTTTCCTGTGCTGGCAGAAAAGCATAGTATCCTCTGCACATGCCGTTCGTAGTAAAAATAAGAGCTACTGTTTATTGCACCCTTTGAGATCAGGTCCTGTTCTAATCACTGCAGCTGCATTAGATGATCTAAGCCTTTCAACAATGCCATGATATGTTATTACTCATAGCTCCATTTGCAGAGAGGAAACAGAAACATCCAGGAATAGGCAGAGGAGGGATTTGAACTCAGCCTGTCTGGTCCCTAAATACTAAGCTACGCTGTCCATTTATCACACAGGAAAAGCACATCAGTGATGTCAGATGTGCTGTGGGGCTGGAAAGTTTGGGAGGAGTGGAGATGGCAAGGTTCAGAAACAGATTGGCCAGGGAGTGCCTGTCTCTGCCAGGATCCATTTGGACCAAGCTCATACCCTGGGTCTGGGAAGAGCTCCGGTTGTACTCTGGGGTCTCAGCTCACAGCTCCAGCCCGGTCCCTTCATCAAATCACCGACTTCTCAGTAGTCACTGAGGCTGTCTTCTGGGCCAGGCCCAGGACTGGACATGCAGGCCAAGGCAGATGAGGGGCACAACGCCATAGCCCCCTCAAGTGGAAGGAAGCCTTGCTAGATGCCATGATGGTGAGGAGGCAGGAAACCAGGGCCATCTCTATGGTAGGTGGACTCACTACCTGATGGAAAGGAAGCTCTGCTCCCAGGGCTGAGAGGCTGAGCTCTCCTGGGACCCCTCCCTGCCCAGGAGCTGCTCCTTTAAGAAGCCTGACTGGCCCCTTTAAGGAGCAATGGAGCGAGGCCATTTCCCACTGTGTGCCCCCTCCAGTTGCAACTAAAAGACTCCTGGCTTTCACACCCAGGCTGAGCCGGGGATAGGCAGCCCCCTGCTCCTCCCTCGACCTCCTGGCCACCCCTCAACCCACCCCAGCCCAAAGTCCCCATGCCTTCATGCCTCGGTCCCAGACCCTCAGTGGCCCCCATCATCCCATCCGCTCTTGATCTGTTCCCTGGCTGGGACTCCTGGCTGGGGCTGCAGAGCCCTTCCCTTCCCACTCCGTGCTTGGCAGAGGGGTGAGTGTCTGTTCTCTAGCTGGGCCCAGGGGGCTGGCCGAGGCCAGCGAGTGGAAAGGGAGGTAGAGGGCAGGGCTGTCTAAAGGGAACCCCTTTTTCCAAGGAGCCAGATCCACCCACCACAGGGATGTGGGATGAGGGTAGGCAGAAAGGGGGACCAGCCCAAAGTGAGTGCTGGAGAGCATCTATCTGCACAGAAGACTGAAGTAAGTGGTTAGGCTTCCGGAAGAACTGATTAACCAAGGAGAATCCAGACCCCTGCAAGAACGGAAAGTCCCCATCTTCCTGGGAGTCTTGGCCTTCAGTCAGAGGAAGGCAGGCAACCATGCATCCAGAGGGGCACCCACTCTGCACCTGGCACCCCGCTAAGACACCTCACAGGTCTGATGCCAGCTCACACCCGGACTTGCAGCCTTCCTACTCAGGTCCTCACCCAACTAGCAGAATGAGTAAGAACCTGGGCTTGGGAGTCTTGACAGATGCTGCAATTGAATCCTAGCCCCACCATTTACCACCTGTGTGACCTTGGACAAGTCATGTCACCTCTCTGGGCCTTAATTTCATCATCTGTAAGATGGTGATAGGCTGGGCACAGTGGCTCACACCTGTAATGCCAGCACTTTGGGAGGCCGAGGCAGGTGGATCACCTGAGGTCAGGAGTTCGAGACCAGCCTGGTCAACACGGCGAAACCCCATCTCTACTAAAAATACAGAAACAAATTAGCGAGGCGTGGTGGCGCATGCCTGTAATCCCAGCTACTCAGGAGGCTGAGGCAGGAGAATCGCTTGAACCTGGGAGGTGGAGGTTGTGATGAGCCGAGATGGTGCCATTGCACTCCAGCCTGGGCAACAAGAGGGAAACTCCGTCTCAAAAAAAAAAAAAAAAAGATGGTAATAATAGTTCCCACCTAGGGAGCTGTTGCAATGAATGCTCAGGCAGTGCGTGCTCCTTTCTATGGTTCTGCCAGCCCTGCACCCCCGCCCGAGTCTCTTCGGTCCTGGTGGAGCCCTAGGTGGGGTGTCCGGCCTTCCTCAGCAGTGGGGAAGTCCCTCCCCTTGGCTCTGCCATTCTCCTGCCTATGTACTGCAGCTGTTCAGCAGAAGATGCACACAGCCATATTGTAGTCTCTTGCAGAAAGACCTGCAGGCTCTCACCACCAAGGCTCCAAGGGACCCTCCCCAGGGCACTCCTGCGCTGTCACCTACTGGAATCAAAGTGAGGTCGAGAGGGGCCACTGAGAAGGGGATGGATCTCCCCAGATCCGTGTCTGAAGGCCCAAGTCAAGTTTGTGTCTCCCGCTCCTTAGCAGAACGGCCTTGACCCCTCTGAGCCCTGTTTTCCCATCTGTGGTATGGAGCGCGCAGGAAAGCTCCCAAAGACTTCTGCCGCTGAAGGAGCTTGTTAGCCCAGGCTGAGCAGAGCCAAGGGGATGCAAATTCAGCCTCAAGGCTGCCCTTGCCTTTGTTTGCTTTATTGAGTAAAAGAAAATACTTTGAACATTTTATGGGGACTTGGGGAGGGGAGGAGGGGTCAGGGGAAGGCTTCATCCAAGAGAAACAGCTTCCAAGGAGGATCCAGCCAAGAAAACCCTAAGCAGGGGCCAGGGGGTTTCTCTGAGTGTGGTCAGGGATGGGAGTCTGAGGGGACACAGGAGCCAGGAGAGGGGCGGAGCGCTGCAGACGGTGAAGAGACCCCTCAGGCTGGTCCTTCCCCCGCCAGCTAGTGCCTCCTTTCCTACTGCCGCTGCTGCCCCAGGGGCCACCCAGAAGCCCCAGCTCCCCTATCACTCCCACTTGGGCTCGTTCATTCATTCCTTCATGCACTCACTGACTCATTCACTCATTCACACAGGCAGTCATTCTTTCCGCTCATTCATTCAAAGAATGAGTTCCGCTCATTCTTTCCCTCTTTCATTCATTCCCTCCCTGATTCATTCATTCACTCACTGAGGCACTGGCTCAAAGGTGAACAGTCAAGGGCCCTGCCTTCAAGGCATTCTCTGGTTAGTACAGGACAGTCCCTGAGAAGGAGCATGCCTGAGGCTGTAAGAGGCCAGGGGACCCTCCCCAGGAAGTGGTGAGTGTGGGGCACCAGGTGGTAAAGGGAGAGGGGAGGCCGTACAGGAGAATGGCACAGAGGTGGGCAGGTGTGCAGTGTGTTTTAGAAGGGGGCAGGAAGGCCAGGGAAGGGGTGGAGCTTAGCACCTACAGAAGGCCAGCCCTGGGCACGTGGCAGGGGACCCCAGGACTGCTGTGGGCTGTCACCACGGCACCAGGCCAGGATGCCCTAAAATTCCCCAGCACTCACTGTGGGCCTTTTCCCTAAATTTCCCAGGGGACTGAAGTCGGACTACTGGGGGACCCCTCCCACCCTGCCTGGGGAAACCCCAACATGGCCCTATCTCTCCCACCCCACAGGAAACCCCAGCACTTCCTGCCGTCTGGGTCACAGATCTGAAAACCTTCCTCTGGGCTCCTGTCCTCAAAGGCTGTAGGTCTTGAAATTCAAGCCCAGAGATTGCCAAAGCAGCTCGAAAACTGCTGAGTATTTTTCAGAAGAAGGAGGAGGAGAGGTAGAAGAGGAGAAAAACAGAGAGCCTGGAAAAGAGTGAAGCTGGCCCCACATTGGAGCTCCTGTGGCTCTTCAAGCCCAACAGCTGCCCTGGCAGCAAAGGCTCTCAGGCAGGGTCCCTGGGAGTTCCAGGGGTGTCCCCAGGGTACAGCCTGGCTCCGCAGGGACACTGGTTCCCAGACCGTATTTCCACCCTGAAAGGTCTTTCAGGCAAGTGTGTGATGATCACCAGGGAAGCAACTCACTGTCCTTTGCCTCAGCTTATCACCTGAAGGCCACTTAGCACCTGAAGGTGTTAAAAACTCCCAGGTCACCACTCCCACTGGGGATGCTGGCTGCCACCCAGAACTCCAGGAAAAAAGACCAAGATGGCCGACAAGCTCCCTCAAGCACAGCAGAAAGAAGAAGAGCTGAATCCAAACACCATCTCTCTCCTTTATTGAGGGGTCTTGGATCAGTCAAGCAGCCTCTCTGGATCTCAGTGTAAATGTGGACAATAATAGCTATGATAACAATAGGAGTCCTATTTATTGAGTGCTTACTGCTTGCCAGATATAGGCTAAACACACAACCTCATTTAAGCCTCATGACAATTCTATGAGATTCCACTTTACAGATTAGGAAACTAAGCTCAGAGAGGCTAAGTACCTTGCCCAAGGTGATCCAAGCAACAAGGGAAAAAATAAAGATTCCAGCACACCCACCCCAACTCCAGAGCCTGCAGACGTCACAGTTTTGCTGCATCTCAAGGTGTTTTTGTGCATTCATTGAACAAATGAAGAATGTCTTCTTGTGCTGGGCACAGGACATGGAGAGATGAATCTTGTATCTGCCCTCAAGGAGCTTCCAACCCAGTGGGTAACAGATAAATAACCAATTACAATGCAGTGTGGTTGTTGTTTCAGTAGATGAATTACAAGATGCTGGGTGTATTTGTCAGGCTATTTAATGCAAGCTGCTTTAACAAATAATCCCAGCATCTCAATGACTTAACAAGACATCACGTGGTACAGTGCTCAAGCAGGAGCTTCTGCTCCATGCAGTCATTATGAGATCCAGGCCTCCTTGGAGTCTTCTGCTGGAATCCCCTACTGGATGTCAGCCAATAAGCAAGAGAAAGATGTCATGGAGGACTGCGTGGAACATTTTTGGGCTGGCCCAGAAATCGCATACCTCACTTGTCCATATTCCACTGGCTGGAACCAGTCACACTGCCCCACTTAACTGCAAGGGAGGCTGAGAATTGAGGAGATGGTGTTGGTGAGCATCTAGCAGGTGTCTGCCACCCTAGGGGAGGGAGACAAAGAGAACACATCCCTATTTGGGTTGAGCAGAGATGCTTCCGGGAAGTAAAGATCAAACTAGGTTTGATCAAAGAGACCAGTGACCCTGATATGGGGCTTGGCTTGGCAAATCACAATATGTAACAAAGACCCTCCCCTTAGGGCCTCTCTTAACTGGAGACAGGTGGAATAGGGAAAGAGCTATGGACTGGGAATCTGAGCTCCAATCCTGGCTCTCCTCTGACTGGACAGGCAAGCAACCATCTGAGTTCCGTGTCCTCATCTGTAAAATGGTAATTAGAAGATTAACTTGGAGATTGGGGTCAGAACCAGGCACACAGAGCAGCACTTGATAGATGCCAACTATCCTTGCTGTTGTCTACTGAGGCTTCCTGAATCCACACTACTTAGCCCTTGGGTGTTCTCTAGCAGTGTTACCTAGACAGATTGTGAAGAAAATATTTAGTCTATTCCCCAGTATGTGATCTGATTCCTACCACTTCGCAGCCCTGAAGGCTCCAAGGGAGTGGGACAGAAAACTCTATCTAGAGGCTAAAAACCTGCCCCAGGACATAACTTTCCACCCAATGACTTAAAGACTTTCCTGTCCCAAACTGTCAGAACTGGAAGACACCTTACAAGTCTTTTGGGTCATTATTTAACAGATGGAAAAACTGAGGTCCAGGGAAAAGAAGGAATTTTTCCCCAAGGCCCCACAGTCCAAAAACAGAACTCACAAATATGTTTCACCCCATGTGCCAACTCTGATCAATTGGTTGTGGCTGCCTGGAGCACACTGATAAGATTTCTGAGACTTGATCTGGGCTCAGTGGGAAAGAATACCAGAATCGATTAGTCATGTCTGCTATGGGTGGCTTGGGGAAAGTAGACAGTACGTATTTACATTACTCAGTAGATGACGAGAAAATGCATCAATCCTCACCAACTTCTACCTTCTCCTTAAAAGGTTTAGCAACATTCATAGAAGATGGTTCCAAAATAAGTCAAAAGGACTTACGGGACAAAAACCCAACTGTCCAAAAGGAAGTGAAATCACTTAATAAAAGCTCTAATGTAGACCCTACAGCAACAATAACTCCTTAACCATCATTCAGGCACTGTAACCCTGGACTCCAGTAACTGGCTCCAGTATCCTAAATTAAAGTAGACATTTGTTGTTGCTACTTCCCCTTCCTAGAAATGTCCCAATTTCCTCCTGAGGAGCTGCCTGTTCCCCACAGCACACAGTTTGTTGCATATGTTCCAATCTGCCCCCACCCGACCCAAAACTGGAAGTTGAGTCTTAAAGCAGAGACACAAGGAGACTGGAAAATCGTCGAGCCTTGGTGCCCAGCTGTCTAGGCTCAGAGTGAAGAGGTGACCCCTCATCATAGGTGTTTCCACACAACATTGCCACTGTCTGTGTCTCCTGTTAGACAGTAAGTTCCCTAAGGACCGAGACCTTGTCTTATTCACCGACGAATCAACAAAGTTTAGCAAACTGTCCACATGTGGCAAGTATTCAATAATCTTTGCTGTTCTTAAATGAATGAATAATTTAATGAATATTAAGAAAGCATATAAGTTCTGAATCAGAGGACAAGATTTAAGATTAGCTCTGCTTCTCACTAGCCATGTGACCTTGGACAAGCCTGTTACCTCTCCGAGCCTCAGTTCTCTCATGTATAAAATGGATACAATTCCACACACCTCCCAGGATTGGCAACAGGTTTAAATGAGATAATGGATGTGCAGGGCTTTGTAGACTGTCCAAGTGATGTGCAGAGGGCAATTACTCTCATCACCAAGATAGGAAAGAGGTTGATACTAGGCCTGAATAATACAAATAACAAGCCCACCCTAGCAGGTAATTAATTGAGTGAAGGTGAAGCAGATGTTGTGTTTGTCCAAAAATAGTTTGTGATTCAATGTCTGTGTTGAAACTTAATTCAAACTAGCTTAGTCAACAAGAAGAATCTGTTGACTCACGACAGAAAATTTTGGCACTAGCTTCAGGTAAGGTTTGATCTGATAGCTTCAGTGATGTCACCAAAGACCTAGTTTCTAAGCACCAAAGATTCAGTAGCCAAACATTAATTGGTGGCTTAGTTGCTGAGCACACAGTTAGAACCTAGGACATTTTTGTTCAAAAAAGATAAGCCAAATTGCCCTTAATGTGATATGCAGAACCAATAAAAACTTTTGATGAGTCAGGAATCAGGAACTTTGGTCGCATGAAACAGAAAGAAACATAAGGAAATGTATTGGAAGAAGTGACAGGGAGGTTGGAGAATAAGGTTTGGAAATGGACAGGAATCAGTGATTGGCAGGGCCAGCCAGGTCTGGAAGGACCTTGTAAAGCATTGTAGAGTCCCAGGGTCAATGAAAAGCATGGGGAGATTTAAGCAGGAGGGGGGCATGCTTCCATTCGTGTTTTTAAAATATCTCGGCCGGGCACAGTGGCTCATGCTTGTAATCCCAGCACTTTGAGAAGCCAAGGTGGGCAGATCACGAGGTCAGGAGATCGAGACCATCCTGGCTAACACAGTGAAACCCCATCTCTACTAAAAATACAAAAAAAAAAAAAAAAAAATGGCAGGTGTGGTGGCGGGCACCTGTAGTCCTAGCTACTAGGGAGGCTGAGGCAGGAGAATGGTGGGAACCCAGGAGGCGGAGCTTGCAGTAAGCCAAGATCGCCACTGCACTCTAGCCTGGGCAACAGAGTGAGACCCCATCTGGAAAAAAAAAAAAAAATCTCTCTGTGACTGCGCTTGGTGGCTCATATCTGTAATCCCAGCACTTTGGGAGGCCAAGGTGGGTAGATCACCTGAGGTTGGGAGTTCGAGACTGGCCTGACCAACATGGTGAAACCCTATCTCTACTAAAAATAAAAAATTAACCAGGCATGGTGGTGCATGCCTGTAATCCCAGCTACTCAGGAGGCTGAGGCAGGAGAATCACGCGGGAGGCAGAGGCTGCTGTGAGCCAAGATTGCACCATTACACTCCAGCTCTGGGCAACAAGAGCGAAACTCAAAATCAAAAAAAATTTAATTGATTAATTAAATAAATAAAAAATAAATAAAAATAAAAAAAATCTCTGGCTGCAGCCTGCTGGAAAGATGGAAGGCAAGACAGGGCAAAAGAAGACTAGAGATGAGTTTGCTGCTGTGGTCCAGGTGAGTGATGATGGAGGCACAGATCATGGTCACGTAGAGCTGGAGAGGTCTTGAGAAATGTGAATAAAAAGAGATCAACAGGATATGGAGATGGGATGGGCCAAGAGCCAAGAATGACCCGCAAGGTCCAAGCCTGGCAACTGGGTGGGCAATGGCACCACTCACTGAAATGGGGGGCATGGAAAAAGGATGGCTTCACCTTGCTGGGTCTTGAGCTGGTGCCATTTGTCCTGCAGAAGGCCTAGGCCAGGCAGCCAGCCCAGGGAACTGGCCAGAGAGGGGCAGGCTGGAGAAGGACGCCTAGTTTGGTATCAGACGTCAGGGTAATTCCAAACTCTTTTGGGTACAGAGTTGGGCCTCCAGAGCCAAGTTCTGGGATGCTCTTTGCCTCTGGCTTCCTGCCATAGGCATCATCTGCAGAGAATATTCAAAGATGTAAACATGATGATTTCATCAAGGTCCGCGCGTTAGGGGACACATGTGCAGGCGATGGCAGCCCATCAAACCGTGGAAATTCTGACCCAGTATGTTGAGACACAACAATATGGAGGCTTCCCTCCCCTGCATCCCCTCTGGCCTGCGCCCACTTCTCAAAAGTGGTTAATTAATGTAATGAATTATGACAAACGTGGATGGCGCCTCTGATTTGCTGACAGCTGATACAAACAGAGGCGGTGGCCAAGAAACCCAATGCGTACATTACACACACACACACACCCCCCATCACCACCACATACAACTCCACCAAAAATAGCTTGCAGCTAGGTTTGTAATTCAGTGACTTTTCCATCTGTACTGGAACGTGGCAAGAAATGACTGCTGCTGCAGCTCAGGGTAAATGAAGAGTTGGAAATATGTTGTCTCCCTGTGTTTTTAAATTATAAAGCCTTTCTTCTCCTCACCTCTGCCTCTCCCTATGACATACAGTCTAGGGTTACCTTTAGCCAATCCTGCATTCAGTGATGAAAGGAAGGGACTCACATTCACTGAGGACCTACTATGTGCCAGGGCTTTGTATGCTAAGTCAAAACTCTTTTGGTTGTAAGCAACAGAACTCCAACTGAATCAGCTTAGGAGAAAACGAAAAAGGGTGGATGTGAAAAGTCCTCTGAAATATTTCATATGATCAAACAAAAATTGAATAGTCGAACTATAAGAAGGACCAGGAGATAGCTAGGGCCGGTGACTCAATCCCCACCAGAGCTGAGGGCCTCCCCACCTTAACATATCATCTACCTATCTATCTATCTATCTATCTATCTATCTATCTATCTATCTATCCATCTATCTATCTGTCTATCTGTCTATCTATCATCTATCTATCTGTCTGTCTATCATCTATCTATCTGTCTATTTATCATCTATTTATCATCTATTTATCATCTATCATCTATCTATCTATCTATCTATCTATCATCTATCTATCTATCATCTATCTATCATCTATCTATCTATCATCTATCCATCTATCATCTATCCATCTATCATCTATCTATCTATCTATCATCTATCCATCTATCATCTATCCATCTATCATCTATCTGTCATCTATCTATCTATCATCTATCCATCTATCATCTATCCATCTATCATCTATCTGTCATCTATCTATCTATCATCTATCCATCTATCATCTATCTATCATCTATCTATCAGTCTATCTATCTATCTGCATTTGATTCTCACTAGTCACAGATTCCATATTTGTAAATTCACCTACTTGCCAAAACGTATTTGCAACTCCCAAGCAAAAATTCATGGCACTTTCATGGTCGTTCATGGGCATGCATGGAGTGGTGATAATTTTTTTTTTTTCCTGAGACAGTGTCTCACTCTGTTGCCCAGGCTGGAGTGCAATGGTGCAATCTTGGTTCACTGCAACTTCTGCCTCCTGGGTTCAAGCAATTGTCTGGCCTCAGCCTCCCAAGTAGCTGGGACTACAGGCACCTGCCACCACGCCCAGCTAAGTTTTGTATTTTTAGTAGAGAAGGGGTTTGCCATGTTGGCCAGGCTGGTCTTGAACTCCTGACCTCAGGTGATCCACCCTCCTCAGCCTCCCAAAGTGCTGGGATTACAGGCGTGAGCCACTGCACCCAGCTGTGATAATTTTTTGAGTCATATGATGCACATGTTTCCAGCTAAGGTCAAACAAGGCAATGCTCTGCTTCTTGTTCAGCTCTCATTTTATAAACAAGCGTCCTTTTCAAGGTCCATTTAGTGCCACATTTTTATCTGGAGAAGCTTCATCCAGGAGTTACAGTGCCACTGACCATGTGTTCAGTGTCAATGAATCCATAATATATATTAAATAAAGTGTTTAAACAGAAACACACATACAATGAGGTATATGTTGATCCATGGATGAAAATGCTGTGACCAGAAGTTCACGGGAACCTAACCCTGTGGTTCCTCTGGGAGCAGTAGGTTGGTGTTCACTAGTTTCATTTGTGGCAACTTTACGGAACATAACTACTACCAGAAATGAGAGTCAACTGTATCTCCTGTTTCTCCTTCTCTTGGCCTGCTTCCCTCTCTCCAACTCAGTGTCTGTGGCAGGGCAAGGAACAGGTCGCCAGCAGGTGTGCCTCATAGCCTCTGCCACCAGAGAGGGGCTTTTCATGTTTGAAAAATCCGGGACCAATCAACTATAGTGGGAGTGGGGTGTCTTGTGTATATACAGGGTGAAACTACATAAAATTCAGGAACACCAGTTCCTAAAAGAACAGAGGCCTGCTCTCATATGCCTGGAAAAAAGACTGAGCAGACAAACATGTCACTCATTCACACATACACACACACACACGTGCACACACATGCACATATTTATTTAATTCTCATTGCACAAGTTTTACTATATGCACATACCACCTGTAACATTACCATCTAGTTTTTCTTAAATTAACTCTTTATTTTTTTGCTTAAATGTGTGTAAAAGGAAAATTTATATTTCTATCATATGTAGAAATTGATCATCAAAATAAACTTGTAACGTTAAAATAAAAAGCAAATGTTAGTCCAGAAGCCATCTGAAATCCTTTCGCCTGAAATTGACCATATGCTTAGAAACATAGGTTTATGTTTTAGTCTCTGTCTCTGAACTGGGAGCTCTGTTCCAAGGAACCATCTCTCATTCACTGCAGCCCAGCACAGGACTGGCATATATGAGCATGCAATAAACATTTTATATTTAAGCTCAGGTTTCTGCCACCTGCATCTTCCTCTTAGGTATATTGGAGAGGACACTGGTTGAAGAAGAGGAGCCCCTCAAGAGGAATGAAGGGGCCGGGTGAGGTAGCTCATGCCTGTAATCCTGGCACTTTGGGAGGCCTAGCCGGGAGGATCGTTCGAGTCCAGAGGTTTGAGACTGGCTTGGGCAACACAGTGAGACTCCTGTTTCTACAAAAATAAAAATTAAAAATTAGCTGAGCTGGTGGTGTTCACCTGTAGTCACAGCTACTTGGGAGGCTAAGGTGGAAGGATTACTTGAGCCCAGGAGGGCGAGGCTGCAGTGAGCCATGATCGCACCATTGCACTCCAGCCTGGGCAACAGAGATCCCCCTCAAAAAAAAGGAGGAATGAAGGGATAGAGAGAGGCAAAGAGGGAATGGAAAGGGGGTGTGCCTAATGGGCTGAGTCCTATCTGACCTCTTCTTAGAACTACACCTGCCACGGACCTACTGCCCTTCTGTGTACTTTTCCTGATTCCTCAACGTCTTCATCTGGACTGTACCCACTTCCTGAAAATCTCTCTCTTTTCTCTTCAAGACTCATTCTTCAAATACTACCTCCTCTTCTGTATCAGTTGGGAAGCTTTTAGCAACACATAACAAAAAACCCAGCTGCAAGAGACTTAACTACAAAAAAAGTTTTGTTATCTGAGACAATGAGAAGGCCCCATATGACTTAATTCAGCAGTGGAACAATATCATCAAGAACTCAAGCTCGTTCCATCACTTTGCTCTGCCATCCTCAGTGTAGCATCTAGCTTTCCTCATGGTCTCAAGATAGCTACAACAGTTCCAGCCCTCACATCCTCACCAAAATGCAGACTCAAAAAAGGAATCATGACTTCCTTATGTCTGTTTTTAAGAATCATGAAGCCAGGCATTGTGGCTCATGCCTGTAATCCCAGCACTTTGAGAGGCTAAGGCAGGCGAATCGCTTGAGCTCAGTAGTGAAAGACCAGCCTGGGTAACATGGCAAAACTCCATCTCTACAACAAATACAAAAAAATTAGCCAAGCATGGTGTGCTTGAGCACAGGAGGTTGAGGATGCAGTGAGCTGAGATCACGCCACTGCACTCCAGCCTGGATGACAAAGTGAGACCCTGTCTCAAAAAAAAAAAAAGAAAAAAATCATAAAACTTCTCTGGAAACATGCGCCACCTCCACCACCACCCCTCGGACCCTAGTAGTTTGTTGACCAAAACATGATCACACACCCCGTCTGAAGCCAGTTATTGGCACAGGGGCTGCAGTTAGCCTGATGGGCTGTAATGAATCAAGACTCACACCTTGTTTGGGAGGCCGAGGCAGGAGGAGCCTGTGAGCTCAGGGTTCGAGACCACCCTGGGCAACAAAGCAAGATGCCGTATCTACAAAAATTTTTTAAAAAGTAGTCGATCATGGCAATACACACCTGTAGTTCCAGTTACTCGGGAGGCTGAGTCAAGAGGATCTCTTGAGCCTAGGAGTTCAAGGTTGCAGTGAGCCATGATTGTGCCACTGCACCCCAGCCTAGGTGACAGAGAGAGACCCTGTTTCAAAAAAGAAGAAAATAAAAAAACAAAAAAAGACTCACCCTTTGAGGATGACGAGGGCAGGGGGGCAAAGTTTCTCTGAAGTACACGACCCCCTGGGAGCACAGAACCCGAGCCAGGCCCAGTTCTGTAGTGAGAAGCCGACCACATTCTTTTCAATACTTCTCTAAATACCCACCCCTCAGGCCACTTGGATAAAATCCCTCTTTGGTCCATGGGAGCCTCGTGTCTAATGGATTAAAATGTCTCCAGTCTTGTCCCCCTTTCTAGACTCCTCTGCATAAAGACCATTCCACGCCATCTCTCTCCTTTGTCTAGACTTGTTGACTTACTTTGCGCTTATCATAGCACAGTGTAATTTATAACTGATCGCTTGCTAGTCTGTCTTTGTCGCTAGGCTGTGAGATCCTTCCAGATAGACCAGAATTGTACTCAGATCTAAGAACCTGGTCCAAGGTAGGTGCCGGGGGGAATGCCCTAGTTCTATTGAATTTGCTGAAATGAATTGTGAGGCCAAGGGAGAGGGGGAGGAGGAAGAGGGAGAGAGAAGCCAGGAGGAAAGAGAGAAGAGGACAAGGCAGTCAATAAAATACAGGCTTTGGCTGCAGACAAAACAGGGGATGCCTGGAAGAGCCAATTCATTAACCGGGATGGAGATTCTATTGTGGGAAATAATCATTTGTTAGCTTAAATAAACCCTTCTACCTCAATTACATGTAATAGAATACAGAAGTATTGACTCAGCCTGGGAAGGAAGGCAGAAGTTCAAACCCACCACCACTTCACTTGCAGGCACTAATTGCCCCATGGCTTAGGTCAAAGGTTATTACAGGACTGAAATTGTCAGTGAAAATAAAAGCAGAGCTTCGACTCCTGAATTGGCTAATTGCTCCTCTCCTCTGCTGGCTTTGCCCTGGCTTCATTTCTAATAGACGTGCTCTGTGGGCTGGCAGGTCCCCCTGCCCAGCAAGCCACTATTTCCACCTCTCTCCTTGCTAACCCAAACCCTCATTACACTTGGGCCCCTCCTCAGACTGTCTGGAGATACAGAAAGCAAGTGTCTTAATGCATCAGAGGTTGGCAACAAGAAGGGAATTGAAGCAACTTGGATGAGTTGACTTTTGTCCTCAATCACAACATTACACAAGTGCTATGTTCTTTCTTTTTCTTTTTTTTTTTTTCTTTTGAGACAGAGTCTCGCACTATCGCCCGGACTGGAGTGCACCGGTGCGATCTTGGGTTCAAGTGATTCTCCTGCCTCAGCCTCCCAAGTGGCTGGAATTACAGGCGCCCGCCACCACACCCAACTAATTTTTGTATTTGTAGTAGAGACGGAGTTTCACTATGTTGGCCAGGCAGATCTCAAACCCCTGACCTCATGAACCGCCCACCTCGGCCTCCCAAAGTGTTGGGATGACAGGCGTGAGCCCCCGCACCCGGCCCACATGATGTTCCAGGCACTGTGCCAAGCCAGGTTCCAGCTTTGTGGGTTTCTTTGTGTCTCTGTTTAATCCTCACTAAGTCCTGACACTCTCCACTAAATTAACCCAGGGCCCTAGGTAAAAGAGCTGATCCCAGGTCAGGGTTGGGAAACGCACAGCACATTGAAACCACGTCGGACGTCTTTCCACACCAGAAAGCAAAGAAGCCGTCAAAGCACAAAGGCCATGATGACAAAAAGACACAAGAGCCACTTGCAGGAGTCCTCACTGGCCAAAAATTGAAAAATTTGACCTTCAGAAAGAACAGTGACTACTATGGATTGAAACTCATTAAATAAATTTTAAAATCCGGCCGGACGCAGTGGCTCACGCCTGTAATCCCAGCACTTTGGGAGGCCGAGACGGGTGGATCACTTGAGGTTAGGAATTCGAGACCAGTCTGGCCAACATGATGTAACCCCGTATCTACTAAAAATACAAAAATTAGCTGACCATGGTGGCAGGCGCCTATATCCCGGCTACTCGGGGGGCTGAGGCACAAGAATCGCTTGAACCCAGGAGGCGGAAGTTTCAGTGAGTGGAGATCACGCCACTGCACTCCAGCCTGGGCTGTAGAGCAAGATTCAGTCCCTAAATAAACAAATAAATAAATAAATAAGTTTAAAATCCAAAAGTTCATAGTGAGACTTAAACAATGCACTCCTCGTCTTTGGAGAGTGCTAGTTAACTAATGTTCTGAAAACTGGTAAATAAAGAGAAAGAATCAGGCACTTGTCCTATATTTCCTGTATGAATTGTATCGTGGGGTAACTGAATAGTTGATGGAAAGAAAGTTCTTGTTTTTAAGAAAATCCCAGTCAATAGACAGTGAAGAGATCATAGAATTTGAAAATTGCCATTTTGCCATCCTCCTGTAATAATGAATTTAGGTCAAAGTTTTTCAGCCTTGGCACAGTTGGTATCTGGGGCCAGACAGTTCCTTGTGGTTGAGGCTGTGCTGTGCACTGCAGAATGTTCGGCAGCATCTCTGGACTCTGTCCGCTAGATGCCAGCGGCAGGCCCCCAGCCCCCAGTTGTGACAACTGGGGAGTTGGAGACAACCAATGGTGTCTCCACGCACTGCTGAAGTGTCCCTGAAGAACAAAATCACCCCAGGTGAGAACCACGGATCCAGGCCACAGTCCTCAATGGCTGCACGGATCATTGGAGCCAAGGTGCTGTGGAACCAAGCCACACGTGAGTCTGAGGCAGCCCATGAGATGCTCAAGGAGGTGGTGGTACCCACCACCACACATCATCAGCCCTGGCCCGAGCATCCCCAGGAGACCAGAAACCCAACGCAAACTCCCCGGTAACATTTCCCCAACCCTTCGTTTTTTTCTGACAAACTTGCCACTCCTATATGGAAATGATAAGTCCTCCCCAGCTCCTTTTCTGTTTATTTCCCACAGGTTATGTTCTCTCTTAACCACGTGTTTGCACACGTTGCTGCTACTCCCTCGAATGCCTCATCCCCATTTTATTCCTGCCAATGCCTCCTCATTCTTCAGGTCTTCGATGTTTCTTCCTCCAGGAAGCCTTCTCTGACTCCTGCTTTGTACTATCCTTGCCCACTCTTGCTCTTGTCCCAAGTTGTGGTTGTTGCTAACTGTCTGTCTCCTCAACAAGACTTGTAGGAGCAGAGACTGTACCAGATTCTTTTTTTTTTTTTAAATCTCCAAGGAACCCAGTGTAGAATAGGCACTTAGAAAATGTTCAAGTAGGCCAGGCACGGTGACTCACGCCTGTACTCCCAACACTTTGGGAGGTCGAGGTGGGTGGATGACCTGAGGTCAGGAGTTCGAGACCAGCCTGGCCAACATGGTGAAACCCTGTCTCTACTAAAAATACAAAAATGACCTGGATGTGGTGGTGCACACCTGTAATCACAGCTACTTGGGAGGCTGAGGCAGGAGAATTGCTTGAACCCAGGAGATGGAGGTTGCAGTGAGCTGAGATCGTACCACTGCACTCCAGCCTGGGCAACAGAGCAAGACTCTGTCTCAAAAAAAAAAAAGAAAGAAAGAAAAGAAAAGAAAAAAAGAAAATGTTGCAAGTAGGAAGGAAGGAGGGAAGAGGGGAGGCCCGAGTTGGTATAAGCTGTAAGCATCTGGATGATCATCAGAGTGTGAGTGCACAAATGAGAACTAGGAACACAACAGCCTTGACCATCTGATCTCCTTCCCTTCCTGCCTCCAGCTCCCATCGCTCCACTTGCTCCAAGCTCCTGTTATGCCACATTTCTGTAAACCTTCATACGGCTTTACTTCTCTCCACCTCTGCATGTGCTGTTCCTTTGGCCTGGGCTGCTCTTCCCTCTTTCTCTTTACAGTTAAAGCTCTATTCAGCCTCCCCAAGTCTCCTGACCCCTAGCTCTCACCCGCTTCCCAGCTAGTCATCACCTCCTCTATGCATCCAAATCTTTAGGTTCTGCCTCTCCACCTTCCTCTCTTGCTGCCTCAAAGTCCACCTGTTTCCAGCACTCAGCTGTGAGCTCCCCAAGGGCTACCTCTTGACATACCCACAAGGGACTGTGCTGAGGCACCTCTGTGCTCCCAGGGCCCAGGAGAATGTTTTCTAGGTTGGTGCTGTGCATCTATGTGTGCATGTAGACCATCGAAGCATGGATTCGACCAGAGTGGGCTCTTCACACTTTTTACTCATGAACTCCCTTAAATAATTTTGAAAATTGTGTATTTTAGTAGAATCCATCTCATACTCAATTAAGGTCATCTAAATCAAATAAATATTCACTGAGAATGAATATATGAGCAGTGATGAGTGAGTGAAAATAAGATTTACACCCAAGTTTTTAAAAAGTGAATGTGGATTTATAGTAGCCAGTAGTCTTTTTGCACAAGTTAAGTGAAAATATTCCTCTCACAAATCAGAATAAATGTTCAAGAAAATACAAAACACAAACTTCAGTTAGGCGCGGTGGCTCATGTCTGTGATCCCAGCACTTTGGGAGGTTGAGGCAGCAGGTCACCTGAAGTCAGGAGTTTGAGACCAGACTGACCAACATGGCAAAACCCTGCCTGCACTAAAAATACAAAAATTAGCCGAGTGTGCTGATGCACGCCTGTAAACCTAGCTACTTGAGAAGCCGAGGAGGGGGACTCGCTTGAACCTGGGAGGCAGAGGATGCATTGAACAGAGATTGCACCATGGCACCATTGCACTCCAGCCTGGGCAAAAGAGCAAGGCTCCATCAAAAAAAAAAAAAAACAAAAAACAAAAAAAAAACACAAACTTCCCTCCAAGACAGGATCATTTACTCAAAAATGACCAGTAGACAGCAAGTTTGAAACATTTTAACTTCTTCTCTTTAGAATTGGACAAAATACTTTACAGAGATATAAAGCAAGGAAGGGATGGATAAGAAAATGGTCCAGGCATTCCTTGTTCCCAGCATGCTGTCTCCAAATCTTAAACATTGTGATTCTGAGATGATTTTGTTGGTCAGCAGGTAGGTAGGTAGGTAGGTAGGTGGATGGACAGATAGATTGATGGATGGATGGATGAGAGAGTCAGAGAGAGAGAGAGAGAGAGACAGCATGGAATATAGCCATGAGTTTGTGTCCCTGAATGAGTTACTCCTACTGCCAATATTTCTCTTGTATCATAAGACCCTCCCTTAGTAGTGAATACTGAACGCATTCCAGGACAATATCTGGGGAGTGTAAAAGAAGGGCGCAGAACAGTGGTTCTCAAAATGTGGCCCCAGACCAGCAACATCAGGATCTCTCGAGAACTCGCTAGAAATGCAAATTCTCGGGTCTACCCTAGATATTTAGGCAGAAACTGTAGGGGTGGGCCCCCGCAATCTGTGTGTTCACGAGCTCTCCTGGGGACTGATGCACATTCGAGTGAGAACCTCTGGTATAGACCTCTCTTGCTTTTGTGATCACCCCTTCTTCCGGTAACAACACTTCCATATTCCTTGGGGAAGCCACCCACTCCCACTTTCAGACCTTATAGTTGGGTAAAATTGGCTTATCCCTTCCCCAACCCGGCTCCAGGGACTGGCCCATGTCCTAGGCCTGGACAATTAAACTATTCTGTCTCCCTCATCCCAGTGACTGATGTAAGAGTACTCAAGAGAGAGGGTTAAGCCAATCAGAGTCCACCCGGGGACTTTTACTGGAGCCTCTGGGAAAGATAGGTTCTCTTTCTGCTGAAGTTATTCATAAGCCTAGAACACAGGGAAAACCTTCCTGAGGATAAAGCCAACACAGCAGAAAGCAAGGAGAGGAGAGTGAGCACCTGGACCCAGCTTTGCCTGAAGCCAGAGGACTGTGCACTTTTCTGTTCCATAAGCCAATAAGTATCCATATTGGTTTAAGTCGGTTTTCATGTGTTTCCATCACTTGCAGCCAAAAGAATCCTGAATAGTACAGGAACAGGCTTGAAGGTGCAGAAGGGGAGAAGAAGCAGGTTCTGGAACCTGGTAGACATGGCTTCACCACTTAATAACTGTGACTTTGAGCAAGTCACCTTGCCTCTCGGATCTTCCGTCCTTATGTAAGACAGGAGTCACACCAACTCCTGGGTGTGGGGATTGGTGGGGCGCTGTTTCATGTCATAATAGTCACGCGCAGGATATGGGGAGTCACACAGATGGCCTTGAGCAAGTGACCTCCCTTCTGTTTGCCAGTTTCCTCATTGGTAGGAAGCAGATTAAAAATAAGTATCCAGGAGGATTGTGGTGGGAATTAAGTGAGAGAATTGGGGGAAGGCCCCCGCCAAGCTGGTACTGGAAAGAGACTGAGGTCTGTGACAGTCTTTTTAAATCGGCTGTACCTCCAACCCACCCCAGAGGGTGGATGACACGGGGCCTGCAGCTGCAGCGTGGTCAGCCTGGGAGACTGAAGAGCAGGGCAGAAATTCTAGCAAGTGCTAATTGGGTCGTGAAGCTGCCCCAGGGAGGGGAGGGAATGCCTGATTAATGGCTGCTTGCTCTGCAGGGGGTCACACACCGGGGCTACCTGCCGCCTTCCCTCCTTGCCGAGCTAGAAACCTCAGCCAGGAAGCCAGGCCGTCTTGGGACAAAAAGGGTGAGCCTTGCCGCCATCTGGTCCCCAATTCGACTGCCTAATGTTTGTAACAGACTTGCAAGCTAATTGCATGGTCGGGGAGCAGCCTTCACATCTTTAGCACCTAATTCACTATTGTTCTTTGGGAGCCCCAATCCTGCTGCTGGGGAGGGAGGGTTCTGCCCCATTTATGGGGCTTTCAAGCCCGGGGCCATCCCAGCCTGGTCTTGTTAGGCTCCAGCTGGGCAGGCAGGCAGGAGGGCATCCCCTCAACGTCCTGCAGACGGCCTGGGGCTGTGCCTTCCCACACCTGCAACTCACCTGGCTGGCACTGGCAGTATACTCCCAAAACACAGCCTCTCCCACTTGTCATGGGAAAGGCCCTCCCCACCCACCCCGGTAGGGCCACTTGCTTCTCTGGCCCGCAGTTTTGGAGCTTTATTCCCCCACTCCACCCCCAGCAAAGGCAGGGATAGAGAAGAACGCTGGGAAGGTGGAAAATGGAAACAGGGAGGTCTGGGTTCAAATCTCAGCTCAGTCACTTTCTACCGTGGAACCTGGGCCAATTACATTCTCTAAGGGCCTCAGTTTTCCCATCTCCAAAATTTACATCCTAACATGTATCTTGCTAGGTTCTTGTGTCAATCAAATGAGATCAGAGTAACAACTAAGAGAGCAAGAGCTGGCCAAGCGCGGCGGCTCACGCCTGGAATCGCAGCACTTTGGGAGGCCGAGGATGGCAGATCACAAGGTCAAGAGATGGAGGCCATCCTGGCCAACATGGTGAAGCCCCGTCTGTACTAAAAATACAACAATTAGCTGGGCGTGGTGGCATGCGCCTGTAGTCCCAGCTACTCAGTAGACTGAGGCAGGAGAATCGCTTGAACCCAGGAGGCAGAGGTTGCAGTGAGCCAAGATCACGCCACTGCACTCCAGCCTGGGCTACAGAGCGAGACTCCGTCTCAAAAAAAAAAAAAGAAAAAAAAAAAGAAAAGAGAGCAAAGAGCTTCCTCTGCCCCAGGAACCATGCACTAGAAGCTGGATGTGTGCACATCAAGGGGGGTATAAAGCAGGAGGGCAAGGGGTGGCCATAGGGAGAGGACTCTGGGTCCAAACAACGCACAGGGTGGGGGAGGTGGGGAGAGTGCCCTTGTCCCCAAATCCACTTCTGTCCCAGATTCAGGGGCCCTTTGCCACCATACTTGCCTGCCTGCCCCTTGAATGCTAGGGCAAGGTTCAGTTTTCACTCACCTCCTGCACCATTACAGGGCTGGCGGGGTGGATGGTGAGGGCCTCTCCCCACTGCCCTCTGCTGCAAATTTGGGAAGGATGAGAAGAAGGGCCTGGCTGGCCACTGAAGGGACCCCGACTCACTCCACCCACTATCATTCCTGTGAATTGGTCATCTAATGGGCTCTGTCATTAACTCACTGGGGGACCTGGAGGAAGCTGCTTCCTCTCTCTGGGTCTCAGCTCCCTCCTCTCTAAAGCAATGAGATGGAGAGAGAAGCCTGAGAGGATAAAGCCCCCTGCCTGGGTCCTCTTCCCTCTTCTGGGGCAGGAATCGTCCCCAGGTGTTTGCTCTGCTCTCTCTGGAGCATTACATTAGCCCCACAAGGTAGAATCGACTGGGATGATGAGAGACGCCACTCACAGAAAAGACGTGCCTTGCCCAAGGTCACACAGCTGGCAAAGTGGCCACGTCAAAGGCAAACTGAAGCACTCCAGGTCCCATGCCTCTGTGGTCCCCATGACAGAAACATCCTGGGGAGGGTGTGGAGGGTGGGAGAAGGGCTGCCGTCGGCACCTGGGAATGTGGTCTATGCCTGCCTCCACCCTCTGGTGGGTTGGGAAATGATGGATGCCAAGGCAGAATCAGGGGGTCAAGGGAAAAAGACGGGAACCTGGACAGATGCCAAGAGCTCCAAGCATCTGGACTTGGATCAAGTTAGAGCTCTAGAGACAGAAGGGCCTGGGTTTAAACCCCAGCTCCTCTATGTATTAGCTGTGTGACTTCAAGCAAGTGACTCTACCTCTCTGAGCCTGCTCTATAAAGTGGGGTTAAAAATGCCCACCTCAAAGGTTGGTTGGGTGGGCCCAGTAGGATTGTGCTTGGTACACAGTAAATGTTCCAAGTCATAGCTGTTATCCCTGGGGTTCCTACCCAGCTGGACTATGGCAACCCTCGCCAGCCTCCTGCCTCAAGCAAGCGTGCCTAAGGAGACAGCATCCGTGGCTGGGCAATGTGCCCCCAGACCACTGTGCTTATCATCAACATACTCATAGCTCAGGAAATGTCCAGAAAGTTCTGTCTAGAGGAAAGAAAAGCTGGGCGCACATCTTCCAATGTCAGGGATGCTAAAAGGCAGGACAAGGAAAGAACACTGGTCCCACTGCCCCCAGGGATAGAGCAAAGGCAAGGTCTTTGGTGCAGGAGGTGCGAGCAGCCTGCAGACCCAGGACAGAGGCCTGGGCTGTGCTGGGGGCAGGGGTGCATCAAAGCCAGGGGCAGGAGGCAGCGTCGGGTCAGAGTGAGAGCCCAGGCTATGGCGCTGCGCAGCCGGGCTAGGTGCTGCCCAGCCTCCTCCACACGATAGCCAGAGCAATCCCTTTAGGTGTAAGGCACATCATGTGTGGCTGCTCATCTCCAAGTAAAAGCTCAGGTTGTGATCGTGATCTGCCCCCTCCCCTCAACCCCACCCACTCTGCTCCAGCCGTTCTGGCCCCTCTTCATCGCGAGACAGCCCTCCAGGCTGTGGTACTCTCTGTGGAACACGCTTCCCTCGCTTCCTCCCTGCTCAAATATCCCCCCTCCAGTAGCCTCCCTGACTACCCCATCTAAAATAGCATCCTCTATGCCCTCACCACGTTTTATTTTTTTCTTATGATTTGCCACTCCCTGGCGTTATATTTTGTATCTCTTTGTTTTATTATTGACCTTCCCTAATAGAATGGAAGCCCCATGAGGACCAGAGCTCTGTGCAGTTCACTGCTGTATCTCCAGCCCCTGGGATGGTGTCAGGCACAGCGTAAAGTCAATAAATATTTTTGGATGAATGAGCAGATGACTGCTTGCCTTCTGGCTCCACAATTTTCTAGCAAACACCCATCTCTTAGGATTATTGTTTCCATTAAATAAAATGATACAGGAAGAGTGAACGCAGCTGACATGTAACAGGTGCTCCATCGATGACAACGTGAATCACTGTGATTATCAGCCAGAGTCTCAGGCTGTCGCCTGTTCACTGTGAGGCCTGGGGCAGGCTGATACTCTCTTGGAGTCTCTGTCCAGTGTGGAAGAAGGGGTGCCCACCTCTCATGCAGGGATACCCACCTCCTGCACAGAGTTATCTGATGGATACCCAGGCAGCGCACCTACTGAAGCCCCAGCAGGGGTTCCAACGATGTTAGACACTTTCCAAGTGGCAGCCATCGCCATCCCGGAGAGGTTAAGATTTGGACACAGGCCCACCCGCTTCTGCTTTCTCATTCTGTGATCTTGGAGAAGTGGCATCATGTTATTGAGCCTCAGTTCTCCTCATCTATAAAATGGGGATAATAATGGCATCCTGAGAACACCATGAGATGTGCCGCTAAAAAGCTTCACAAAACTCTACAGAACTGTGCTGTGACAGGCAGGAGGGCGAGCCACAGACATGCGGGAAAGGGCCCGGGGTGAAGGGGTAAGGCTTCATGACGCAGAGAGCCAGACAAGACCAAGAGCTATGCTTGGAAGAAGTGGAAAGCCAACCCCGGCTAGGAACCTGCAGGGCAGGCACTCCTACCCCTTCCCCTGCCTCTGCCCCCACCTCTCCTTAGGGTCTCATGGGGACCTCTCCTGACCAGCCCTGGAGGCGGAGTTTTCAAAGGAGGCAGGTGACAGCCACAGGACCCCAGCAGCAGAGGTGCCTTCTGCCTCAGGCTATCTCCTGCCCCACCAGGAATATATGGTTTCCCCCACGAAGACACTTAGGTTGGAGGCCCTGGAGAGGGGAAAAAACAGAAACAGTCCCCCACTCTAAGCCTGACTGCTCACACAGCCCAAATCTCAGGGCAGAGGACTCACTAACCTTCCATCTGCCTCAGTGCCGAGACTAACCGGGCCTCTCCCTGACATCCTGGGACAGGCCCTGGGAAATAAGACCTTGAAGGATGGGTTCTTGGAAGGTAACATCACCAGATTCCTCAAGCTCCAGCCCATGGGAGTCTGAGGAGAGACACGCCAGGTCCCAAACTGACCTAGATCTTCCCAACATATTCCCTGTTCAGCCTGTGCCTGGCAAAACACTGATGTGGGAGACACAAGTGACTCAATCAATTAATCCCTAGACTCAAGCTCTGAGAGGCATGATTTCTTGTCTGTTTTATTCTTTGATGAATTTCCAGTACCTAGAAGAGTGCCCGGCACTTAGTAAGTGTCTAAGAAATATATATTGAATGGATGAATCCATCAATAAATGAGTGAATGAAGCAATGAATCAATGAATGACTAGAAGTGAAGTTCCCTGAGGGCCGGGATTGTTTCCCACATTCTTTGATAAATCCCCAGGGTCTGGAATCGAGCCTTGGCACACGAGAGGGATGAGTAAATGCATATGAACAAATGACCGAAGCAGCCACTGAATCAATGACCCATTAGAATGGAATCTTCCTGAAAGCAAGGATTCCCATCTGTTCTAAGGCTGCCTTCTCAGTGCCTGGTGTAGAGTAATGTTGAATTCAAAGAATGAATGAATGAATGAATGAATGTGCAAGGCCCTAGCTCTCAGTGCAAAGATCACAGATCGACCAGAAAGCATGAGACACAGAGGCCACCCTGCGCCCGCCCTGCCACCAGCCACCACTCGCCTCATGGTTTTTTTAAATAATTTGTCTGTTGTTTTTAATTGTTGAGGCAGTAATACTTGGTTCATGAAACTGCAATATACAGAGAGGTGAAATAAATAGCTTATATATATATAATATATATAATATAGCTGGTTTTAAAATATTCCCTTATCATTGGTGTACTAGGTCACGTGAGTCACGGAAGGTCGATAGCAGCATCCTCCAGAACTGCGAGCAAGGCAGGGTCACCATGATTGGACGAGGCGTCTGTCGTCGGGAGGTCGAGGCGCGGAGAATTCCCAGGGGCACGCCTTCCCTGCGCGGTGTCTCGGGGCAGCTTGCAGCGAACAATAAATAAATGACTGCAAACCAGAGAGCGATTTTTGTTGGAGTTTGGGGCAGGGATAGAGGACTGGGAAAATTCGGGGGAGTTTGTTGGTGGGCAGAGTACTACTTTCTCTTTGTTTTTCTTTTTGTTTTTTTTCCTTTCAGAACCTTTGGGAAAAAGGACTTTGGTTTCTCGAAGTGTCGGTTTCCTCATTCAAGTCCTCCTCTGGGGACGAGTTTAGAGTTGTCTGTTCCTAGAGAGAGACAAGCACCTGTGGGCTGACTACAGTCCCTTTGCATGAGTCTTTTGTCATCGGGGGGTTTCAAGTCAACAATAAAATCCTTATCACCCCTCCCCCCAACAGTTTTGGTTCAGTTTTTGTCTTCTTTTAAACACAATGTACAAAAATAGAGCTTCTTCCTTATTTTTCATGTAAAAATATTCCTCTGATGCAGTTCTCTGGGAGTGTGAGTGTGGCCAGGGCGACCTGAGGGGCCGCGGCAGGGTGGCCTAGGCAGGGTGTGTGGGCCGGATCCGACGGGACCTCTTGGTCACCGTCGTGTACTTGAAGGGCTTCTGAAGCTCCGGCTGCCCCTTGGGGTAGCGCTTCATGAAATGCACGTCCTGCTGGTTCTCCCGGGTCTTGGGACCCTTCCGCGGCCGCCCCTTCTTGGTGAAGCCCACGTACCAGCCGGAGTACTTCGCCGACATCAGGGCCGTGTAGTTGTTCTCCAGAACCTTCTCAATGAACACACACTCCTTGCTGGTGCCATCGGGCTGCAGGGGAGAGAGGGGGAGTATTCAAGAAAAAAAAAATGACTCAGCAATGCTCGCTAAAGCACAGTGAGGAAGGTTTTTTCCAGGACCATTGCGATCGTTGTAGGGACAACTGTAAGGAGGTTTTGCAGAGGGGGAGAGAGATTGAACTCAACTCTGAATACAGCACAGGCAGGTGGGGGTTTATAACCAAGGAGCAGGGTGGAAAATGACTAAGAGAAAACATCGAGGGTGTGGGGGATTCTGGCTAAAGCCACCTAACAGGGTTTTTGCTGAGGACAGGCCAGGGTGACCAGACATCACCTGGGTGATGGAGGAGGATGCGGACCCTGATCATATATCAAGAGTAGGGGGTTCTTGCTAAAATGACTTATCAGGGCTCTTGCTAAAACTGGATTTTACAAAGAAGTGCACAGATGGGCCTAAGAGAAGGTTCAAGAGCCTGACTCTAGTTTGGCCAAGTGAAGACTCTTTGTTAGGAGGCGAGAAAGGGGACAGTAGGTACAAGGGGCATGGGCAGGAGGCTGTGGCTGGGGCAGCACAGGAGAGAGAGCCTTCACTTCCTGGATGTGTGGAGTAAACTTTTGTTACTGGCTCCTGCATCTTTCCCCCACCCTCCAATTAGGTAACAGACTCCCACTGTCATTCAGAAATCTATTCCTGGCTAGGTGCGGTGGCTCACGCCTGTAATCCCAGCACTTTGGGAGGCCGAGGCAGGTGGATCACCTGAGGTCGGGAGTTTGAGACCAGCCTGACCAACATGAAGAAATCCTGTCTCTACTAAAAATACAAAAATTAGCTGGGCATGGTGGCGCATGCCTGTAATCCCAGCTACTCGGGAGGCTGAGGCAGGAGAATCTCTTGAACCTGAGAGGTAGAGGTCGCGGTGAGCCGAGATTGCGCCATTGCACTCCAGCCTAGGCAGTAAGAGTGAAACTCCATCTCCAAAAAAAAAAAATAGAAAGAAATCTATTCCTTCTTCCCCACTCTCCACCCTCATATCCCAGGGGCTCCACCTCATCCCTATCAGAGCAAGATATCCAGACACTATTTTCCCTTTGGCCTCAGTGATTGGCTCACAGGTGAGCAAGTGACCCAAGCCATCCAATCAGAGTGTTCCTTGAGACCTTTTCTAGGCAACCCCAAACATAGGTGGATTTAAACTGGAGGAGTTTGTAAGGCTGAAGCAGAGGCAGCCACTTTATCACCATGGGGGCAGATCCTGTCTGACAGTGAAGCCAGCACAGATAAAGCAAAGCCAAGGAGGGGAGAAGGAGAGAAACTACATACTGGTCACATCATTTGGGCTCTAGGTGGCATCATTTGGGCTCTAGATCCAGCCATGTCTGAAGCTCAAGTTACCTCACGGTTATGTGAGCCAATAATGGCTCGTTTCCTTTAAACCAGGTGATGATACTGTGTTCCATCGCGTACAACAGAAATGAGTCCTGATAGATTTGCATAAAACCCAACATTAAATCAGCAACTCAGCTCCACTGTGATCTAGTTAAATATAAATTACGTGCCATGTGGGATGTGGTGCATTTTAATACTTGGTATGAAGTAAGGTGGGGGCCTCCAATAACAAGAGATTTCACATGGCCAAAGTCCAAACTGTGCCATCAGTTGTGGGCTCTCAGGCTCCTGGGCCGATGTGTGAAATCCCTTGGGAGCCTGGGTATGCTGGGCAAGGAGCACTAGATCTGGAGTCAGAAAACAAATGACCTCTAACACTTCCCTTGTGTAACCTCAGGCCAGTCAGTCCCACTCTGTAAACCTCAAATTCCTCATCTACCTAATGGGAACAATGACTTCTGCATCATAGAGACACTGTAGGAGTGATGCTTATAAATGAATCTGACACACAGTAGTAGCTTGCTAGATTATTCCTGAAGGGCAGTTGTTCCTGACCGGGCTCTCTTGGATCTGATCTGGACAGGGGGTGGTGGGGAGGCAGGGTTTTAGTCTCCTCTCTGAGACAGCCGAATTGCTCGATGGGGAAGAGTGGGAAACACACAAAGTTGGAAGGCCTGAATTAGCAGCACTCGAGTTTCCAACTAACATCTCCAAATTTAGGCCGGGCCCACTCCTCGTTACGGACGGATGCCCAGCCAAGCTGGAAGCCCAGCGGTCTGGCTGTGTGTGGAGACTGAGGTGCAAGTTCCAGCCTTTTGTTTGAAGTGGAAAACAGGCTGGAGCTTCCAGGAACGTTCACCTTTGAGCAGAGGGCAAGCTTGGGCCCTCCAGACAAAGGGCTGAACTTTGCAGAAAGGGACAGGCAGGGTAAGAAAACACTCTCTGGAGGATGAGATCTTTCGAGGAGGCTGCAGAACAGGCAGGGGCAGGCCTGGGACACAAACGTGGGACCCAGAGGACACTATGGGTGGCGTGAGCAGCAAAGATCTATTGTGAGGAAAGCCAGGGTAAGCGTGCAAGGCAGGTGGAGAGGAGTAGTCCCTGGGCTCTGGGTACCCCATGGAAAATTCTGGATGCTGCCTGTCCAACCTGAATCCAGGTTCTTCGCCTGGTCTCAACCAAAGAGTAGGAGCAAACAGACTAAAGGCTACACTATGATGTTTCCCCATCCTAGAATACCTGCCACTGCCTGGAAAATGGCTTTCATCTCTCCAGGCTCAGCTCAAAAACTGCCTCCTATGGGAAGCCTTCCAGGACTGCCCTTTATCTCCCTGGGCAATTCCTCTTCCTCATTCAAGACTCCATTCAAGTGTCAAGTCTTACTGGGCTCACATACTCCATCTTCTGAACCCTATTCCTTCTCCCCACACCCCAACAGAGAAATTCCATATCTGCTGGCCTCTGCATTAGCCCAAGCGCCTGCTGAGGTCAGGGCTGCTTCTGGGTTCTCTTGTTGCTGAGCACAGGCCTTAGCTCAAGACAGAGGTGCCCCGAGCATTTGGGGTTGAACGCATTTTCATGAGGATGGAAACGGTGGGATGATACATGAAAGGGGTTTCCTCCTGAAGAAAACAGACTCTTCCTCCTGGATCTGTTGTCAATGTCCCGAGACAATCATAAGCTATGAGAGGTCCCTCCTGGGACACACTGATTAGGGAGACAAAGCAAGCTGAGCCCTAGAAATTGTCTAGCCCCCTTGGTCTCCCTACTCATTCATTAACCATTTATTGATTGCCAACTACAGGCCAAACATTGCTACTTCCATTACTGCATTTCATCCTCTTCTTCGACTCTGCTTGGTAGAAGAAAGCAGAGCTCGGAAGCAAATTGGTTTGCCCAAGGTCATGGAGCTTGTAAGTGGCAGAGCTGGGATTTGAACTTGCCCTAGCCACTGCAGCTCACTTCTCCTCTGCCCAGTTCCAGAGAGGTCCGCAAGGGGAAAGGGTGGGGAGGAGCAGGTGCTGCCCATCAAAACATCTCACCTCCCCCAGGCCTGCATAGCCACCATTGGCACAAAGCGAGGTTTTGGATGTACAAGGAGCTACCCAGTGCCAGACACACGGGCTCAGTGCATGCCTGGGTTCACTTCAAAGGGTTGAATGGCTTTGGCTGAAATTCACAAATCTTGGGAACCAGCCCTGGGGCTATGATGATCACAAGTTCCCCTCCACGACCTCAGGCAAAAATGGATAAGCACCTAATAGCACGCTACACCTGGGCTTGACACGTGCCTCTGCCCCTGGCTACCTCTATGACCCTGCTCACCACAGCAGAGATTCCAAAAACACCTATGCTTGGGTCCAGCCGCCCGAAACTCGGACACAATTAGTTCAGGCAAGGCAGAAGCATCAGTATGTAGAGAGTAAGTGAATATTCCATCCCAGAACCCTGATGATGTAGCAGAACTTGATCTCTTTCCTACTACCACCTCCAACCTCTCGCTTCCTTCGATTTGATCTGAAGATGGAATCCTGATGACCTCCTCTGGCCCCTAGATCCAATCTTACCTGAAACTAGAACTACCCCCTGGACTGCAGTTTGTTGTTGTTGTTGTTGTTTGCTATACAAGCCCCATATTCCCTTTTTGCTTAAGGCATTTTAGATTAAGTTTCAGCCATTTGCAACCAAAATCATCTTAATGAAGGTGTGCTGGTGGGCAGAGCACTCCCCTGACCTGAAAAGGTCTGTGGCTCTATGTTGCCCCAAAAAGGACTCATCAGTGATCGCAACAGGTGGTGGCAGATGAGAAAAATACAACCTGGGTTGCATCTCCAGAGATGGGGAAAAAAAATGCCTAGCACATCATGCTAGATACTCAACCACTGTTTACAAAATGAAAGGAAGCGCCACCTCCTGGGCCAGGTGACATGGGTTCCAGAGGGGTAGCAAGGAGAAGGGGGGCCGCCTGAGCATGCAGGGGCTGGGACAGAGCTTTGGCATCTGATTAGTACAATGCAGCAGAAAGAGTAACTCCAGCAAGGGCCTGCAACCTCTGGAAAGCTCTGTCAAGGGCTTGATGCAGGGACCCTTGCTGCGCCCAGAGATGTGCAGGGTTGGCACACAGATGGTCCAAGGAAGCTGTCCCATTGAGCCACTCCAACGGAGTAGGCACTGGAGCTGAGACCAGGCATTCCCACAGGTGAAGAAGTGACCTTGTGACCCAGCTCCAAAGGGAAAGGGACTAACACTTAGCAAGTGCCTACTTGCCTACTAAGTGCCCGGATTATCACTCCCATTTTACAGATGAGGACGCTGAGGCTCAGGAAGTCCAGGGGGCTTAGACTCCCTTGGGTTGATGTGGATAATTCAGGCTGTAGCTTAAGAGTCAATCTACAGACAGCAGGAAACATGTTTCTAATTCTTTGGTGCCCCCAGAGCCCTTTGGCCAGGTACACAGATCTCAAATGAATGGATGCAGAATCGGCCCTCAGGGAGCTCCCAGTGTGACAGAGGATGCAGGCACGAAGACAAACAGTGATAACCCAGGTCAGCAGACAGGCAACACGGGGCTGCGCGAGGGCCTGTGGGGCTCCGGGGTGGGTGGGCTGACAGAGGGTTCCCGGAATGACCAGCCAGGACTCAGGGCAAGTGGACAGAGGGAAGGGCAGGCCCGGCAGAGGGCCCAAAGACCCCGTCCATGGAGCAGTGGTGCTCAGTGCCACGCATCTGGAGCATAAGGAATCCATGCGCCTGGGGAGGCTCCCCAGGGCCTTCGGCGTCCCATAGCAAGGTTGGAGGACCCATGGATGGGTTTGGAGCTGGGTGGGGGTGGAGGGCAGGCCATATGCTGCCCTCCAAGGCCACATGTGCTGTAGAAAGCCGAAGATGGGCAGCGGGGAAAGGCCTGGAGGTGCAGAAGCCACACACCAGGCGGCTGGGGCAACGATTTCCGGGACGGTAGGAGGCCAGAACAGAGGCCGTGGCAGGGGTTAGGCCAGGAGGGGACTCCCAGGACCTGAGGCCCGACCGGGCAGGGAGGCTGTGGCGAGGACCGCAGCCCAGGAGCCAGATTCCCACCTCTGGGGCCAGAGAGTGAGGGGGCGCTGGGCGGGGCAGAGGTCAAGCCTGGACAGGTGGATTTGGGGGCGTCCTCAAGTCCCCCGGGTGGGCCCAGAAGACAGGAGGC
>NW_012115932.1:15420558-15443615 GCF_000951035.1 Colobus angolensis palliatus | reverse complement strand
CGGCCCCGACCCCCCTCGCCGGCCGGCCGGCCGGCCTTGCAACGGCGGAAAGTGAATCACTAATTAAAACCACTCCTCGGCATCCCGGAGCCGCGCTCTGCGGATTACTATTATTTTGCTGTTTGAGAAGCCTCAGTTGGTGTGGGCAGTGCGGCTGGAATCCTTTCCTTCCAAACCAGGCTTTGAATGCCGCCGAGCTCTAGTGTGGGACCTGGGACAAGTGCCCGGGCGTGGCCGAGCCTCGGCTTCCTCATCTGTGGAATGGGGATGGTAGCGGTGGCAGCCTCCTGGGATTCACTGGAAGCGTTTCAGTTCAGTGCCAGGCAGAAAGTCGGTGCTCAATTAGCGGAGGCTATTATGACTGTAATTATTAACAAAATAATGCGACAATGCCCTGACTGGGATTCCTGGCCTGTTACATCCTCCCTAGCCTCTTGGGTATGGGGGAGGGGGGAGGGATAAGACTTGGGGAATTCAAAAAATCAAAAACATAGCTTCAGCAAGACTGAAGTCATCTCCTCCATCCCCAACAAGATGTAATGAACCGCAAATCATCAGCCAGGGCATTGCCCCCAAGCACAAGCCCATCCCTCTTGGAATCCAGGCCTACCCTCCACCCCACTCCACCTATCCAGGCAGAACCCCCTCAATCCTAGTTACACAAGCTGGATATGGGAGTCAGTCCCTGCAGAGAGAAGAGGACAGAAAACCTGACCCTACCATAGAGCTCCTGTGGATAACACCATCCATTCGAACACCCAGAGGAAGCCAGTTCTTGACTTCTGCAAACAAGCGCATCCAGGAAAGGAACAGGGGTGCTGAGAAGCAGCATCATTGGAGACTGAGATCTCCACACATGTGGGTCTCCCCAACCTGAGGGTCCCCCCGACCTGCACTCTCCCCTGCCTCCGCCCTAATTTGTTACATGCAGCTCTCTTGCCAGTTTCAAAGTAATAAAATCTTTCTGAAATGCTAGAACCATGAGGCCCAGCGCTGACAAGGCAGCCAGGTTCCAGAGGCCACTGCTGCAGGACGGCGCTGTAAGCCCCTGGCAATTGTTAAAATGATCGCTGCAGTCACAGCCCTTGGCCTGCCGGTTACTTGCTCCCAGAGTCAGGGATAGGTAGCCGGGGTGCTCCAGAGCCCCTCAAGGATCCTCCCACTACCAAGCAAGCCAGAGCTCCACACCCAGCAGGAGAGACCAGGGCCCTGTGTGCACCGTAAGTCATAGCCATGGATACCTCAGCCTGGTGAGCTCAAGTGCCCAGGGAAGAGAAGTGGGGGATGGGGTGGGGTGAAAGAAAGATATTACAGTCTCTCTCTCTCTCTCTCTCTCTCACACACACACACACACACACACACACACACACACACACACACGGCCTGTTTTCCATTTGGGGCTGACAGTGCCACAGACACATTGTTCCAGCTCCCAGAGCTGCCAGAGGGGAAGCCCAAGTTCCCAGGAATCCCGAACCTCACTCACCTTCCCCACCAGCTTGCCTTTGCGGTTCATGCACAGGTAGAATTCCGTCTCCTTGCCCTTGATCCGGACTTGACTACCGAAGGTGTCTGTCTCCACTAGGAGCTGGGCTTCGAAAGGCAGAAGGAGAACAAGACACATTTTATTACCAGGGGCAGTGGCTTGGTCTAAAGGCTCAGTGACATGGTCCCTGATCCTATCTTTGGTCCTCTACTCCCCCAAAATCAGGCATGGGGAGGCCTAGCAAGTCCCACAGGACAGATGCCTAAATAACCACAGAGAAGTCAGAGAAGCAGCAGTCCCTGCCTCTCAGGCAGGGAGATGGAAGCTGCCTATCACCTGTTCCCTTCCCTCTAGCCTCTCTTGGCTCCACTTGGGATCCAGATGGCTCCAGCCAGAAGGGAGTTCTGCCCCTTGTGGCTAAACACCAGTGTGCCCTTCTCCCCATCATCACCCACCTTCCCTAGCCCCTCAACTCTACTGCACCAAACAGGACAAAGAGCCGTGCAAAAAACCCATTTCCCAAAGCAGGACAGACAGCCATACAAAAAGGCCATTATCCCAAGCAGGACAGGCGGCAGTGCAAATAACTCCATCCCCCAAACCCAAAGCAAGACAGACAATCATAAAAATAACCCCACTCCCCAAATCAGGACAGATGCCATACAAATAACCACAGAGAAGTAGCTAAGGGGACCAAGGGGACAGACAGACACAGATGCAGGCATGTGCATGCACACCTCCCCCGCCTTTCAGGACGTCAAGCTATTTCCTCCAAAAGTTAGGTCTATGGCCCCTTCCTGCAGAGCAAACATCTGGAGCCCCTGCTAGTGCCCCCTGGCACCTTTACCCTGGCTCTTCATAGCAGGAAGGGCACAGGGAGTGAGATGCGAGCGCCCTGGAAAAGGGTACGCAGGATATTCCACTGCCCTCCATGGAGGTCACCAAAGCTGAAGGGTAATTAACTCCCAGGAGCCCAGAAATTCCAATCAGGACCCAATTCCCCCTGCGATCCCCCCAGGGTGGGAGATCCCATGCTACATCATCCATGCTCCACAGAGCCTCCCTCAGGATGAGGGGTCCAGAGCGGATCCCCCAAAGCCCTGCCTAAACAAGGACATCAAGTAGGCAAAGAGTGACTGTCCCTTGATTAGGTGTGCTGTATCCAAATCGAATTTTCCTCTCCCTCTGCCAGCCCACATTTTTCTCCCCAGTAGGCTGCTGTGTGACTTTGGGTAGGCCACGTGCCCTCTCTTAGCTCTCTGTCCTCTCTGGTCTTAAACCCCTGTGCCTGACTCCCCAATACCACCTGCTTTCTTTGCCTGTGACCGCCCCCGGCCCAATTCATGCACTGTTTCTCCTGACCCCTTGCTTCCTAGCCCCTGCCCCTCCCTCACCCACAAAAGTTTAATTTCAGTGACAAGGGACTTGCTTCTCCATAACAAAAATCATAGCCCCAAATTCCTGAGTACAGTATCCTTGGAGCCACAAAGAGTATACCTCAGTGCCCCTAAAATACACTAGGTATGATTTTAATAAAAAAAATTACAAATATAGACCCCGGTGCCCTGCTGTGAAAATTAAAACCATCTGGAACTTGAGATTTCCAATAATTAATCTAGCCCTCCTTTGACACCACTACTAATTAAAATACGATACCGACCTTTCCAAGAGGGAAAAAAAGAAGAATTTACATAAAATTTAAAGATCTAACAAGAATTTAGTAACTCTAGAAACAAGGAGAGGCACATTCTTCCCTCCACCTCCCTCCCCCTAGCCCTGGTCAACACTGAGTCAGGGATATTTACCAACGCTGAGATGGCGGTGGGTACAAGCCCCTGATCCTCCCTGTTCCCCTTAAGTCAAACTCCCTGTCATTTCATCTGTGAGCTCCCTCCCCAGGGCCAAACATCACTGCAGCTCTGAAACTTGCTTTCTCCATCTCTTCACAAAGCTCAGGCCCCACAGCGGGTGAGGAGTTATGGGGGCATCAGGACAATTTCGGGCGCTTCTGATGAGGGGGAAAGGTGAGAGCTTTAGGGTGCACAAATCTGGGTATGAATCCATGGCCCCAACCATATGACCCTGGGCCTCAGTTTCTTCTCCTGTAAAATGGGGGTATAATCTTCAATAGTTATTGTGAGGATTATACAAAATGATGCTGTGAAGAGCTTAGCACTCTGTTCTCAGAGGTCAGGGAGAGAAAACTCAATAAATGTTAATTTTCCTACAAACTGCAAAACCAAACTGTTTTCCCAAAAGAAAAGAAAAACGAAAATACAGTGGAAGGAAATCGGAGGTGTCTGCAAGGGGGGAGGAGCAGCAGAGCTTCCCTCCCCAGGTCTTGAGCTATGACCTGAACTTCCCAGCATCCTTCAGGGCTGCAGGCATCCCACACTGTAAAATGCATCAGAAAATGCCTGGGGCTGGGGCTCACTGGGTCTAGTTTCCTTCTGGCATTGCCATCCTAGGCTGTGTGACCTTGAGCAAGTCATACCCCACTCTGAGCCTCAGTTTCCCTACCTGTGCAAGGGGGAGGAGCTTGACCCCATTCTCCTTCTCCTTGGGATTAGGAAGTGGGGTCTAGCAGAGGGGCAGGGATGGGAGATGCAAGAAGTAGGTAAAGCCACTGAGCTGGGGCCCAGACAACCCCAAGTAGGCCAAAGGGGGAGACTCCCTCTCGGCTCTTCCCAGCACATGCCTGGGCCTCTGTCCTCGCAACAGTTCCTGCTGTGCTCCCCTTAGAGCGCACTGAACCATCCATCCCCATGAGATTGGGTGTCTTTGTCCCTACTCTACAGTGTAGGAAACTTAGATTCAGAGCATCAACCCGGTAACAGGGGCTGACCTCAGGACGGCCTGCCTCTTTCTACTGGGGCCTGGGCTCCAGGGGAGAGGCCCCCAGATCTGGAGGGACAGGCCTCCCAGCGCAACCCCCACCCTTCACCAGCCAGCACCACCAAAGGAAACAAGCCCTGGCCTTTGCCTGGCTGTCCAAAGGGCCCGGGGCAGAGGTTGCACCTCCACCCTACAACAAGCCTCACCACCCCCACCCCAGCACGGGGAGGGTCTGCGCCGGGCCACCACGCCGGGGGAGCCAGAAGTCTGTTCTCTCCCCGACCGCAGCATGCGATGGAGTGACCTAGACTCCACTCAGCACATGACATCATGAGGAGGGAGCCAGGCCAGAATTATGTAAAGTCTTTGGGGAGTAATAGCAGCAGCAGTTCTCAGAGAGAGAGAGAGAGAAGGAGAGAGAAAACGAGACAGAGAGAGAGACAGGAGAAGGAGAAGAGAGAGACACCACCCAGGCCAGGTCCTCAGCATCACACACCCACTCCCATGACCCAAGTCCCCAGGATGCTGCTCTCAAGAGCTGAAAACTTCATCCGGGCTCAGGCACAGCTCCATTCATGGGGCCTGCACCAGGTCAGGCAGAGGAGTTGATGACATTACCTCACCCTGCTCATCAGACTTCCTCACGGCCCCAGCCGGGCCACTGTGCCCTCCAGCCTGCACAATTCAACAGCCCCCTCCCCTTGCCATTCTCACCCCCATCCACCTCTCCTCCACACCACAGCCAGAGGAATCCTTTCAAAATATAAATTTTCCAGGCACTGTGGCTCATGCCTGTAATCCTAGCACTTTGGGAGGCCGAGGCGGGTGGATCACCTGAGGTCAGGGGTTCGAACCCAGCCTGGCCAACATGATGAAACCCCATCTCTACTAAAAAAAAAAAAAAAATACAAAAATTAGCCGGGCATGGGGGTGCACACTTGTAGTCCCAGCTACTCAGGAGGCTGAGGCAGGAGAATCACTTGAACCCAGGAGGCAGAGGTTGCAGTGAGCAGAGATCATGCCATTGCACTCCAACCTGGGTGACAGAGTGAGACTCCATCTCAAAAAATAAAATAAAAAATATATCAATTTAATTTTGTCCCTTCTCTGCTAAAGACCTCCTAGGGATCCCAACCCACATAGAAGAACATGTAAACTCTTCACTGGGACCCACACAGGGCACACAGCCTGGCCCCTGTGGGCCAGCCCCGCCTCCCTTCCTTGCTGCTCCGCTCTAGCACACCAAACATGCTCCTGCCACAGGGCCCCTGCACGTGCCGTTCCTCTGCCTGGAGGCTGCTTTGCCCAGAGCTTCCAGAGTGGCTGCTCATCTCCTAGGTTGTGGCACAAATATTGCCCCTCAGAGAGGCCTTCCCAGACCATAATGTCTAATGCTGGCACCACCCTCCCCAGCCCAGCCCTACCCCATTCCCCTGCTCCATTTTCCTGAGAGCTCTTCTACGAAACTCTTATTTTTATTGTCGGTCTCCACCCAGCAGAAAGTAAGCTCCACGAGGACAAGAACCTGTCTGTCTTATCACCACTCTGACTTCCAGCGCCTATCCCACGCCTGGCTCAGAGTGAGTGACCAGCAAGCCAGTTTTAATAAGCTCATCAACAGCCTTGTGGTGTGGAGATGACTAACACCGTTCACTGGCTAATGAAAACGAAATTCAGGGAGGTGAAGTGGCTGGCCTGACTCACATGGCTGGGAAGAGCAGGGTAAGGTCTGAGTCCAGTGTCTGATTTCACAGTCAATGCCCTTCACCACTGAGCGCCTTCCTGGTGTGACTCTCGGTGCTACTTGCAGGAACCATGGGCTCCCACCCACCCATCCCCAGCCTCAGTGACACAGCAGAAAACCTTTTCCTTCTCTGGGCCAGATCTAGGTAACCTCTGAGGCCTCTTTCAGTTCTGCCCCACTGGAAAGTATCAGTAACTGACATTTCTTTAGAGTTTACGATGTGCTGGGCATTGTCCTAACTACCTTACATGCATTATCTCATTTAATTCTTACCACCATCCTAGGAGGTTTGAACTATTGTTATTATCCCCAATTTACAGGTGAGAAAACCAAGTCCCACAGTCACACAGTGATAGAGCTGAGATCCAAGCCCAGGCAGTCCGACCCAGAAGTCTCGGACTTTGCCTGTCTACCCCAGCCCTCACTTCTCAGACGCCCCAGTCCCTTTCCTGAGGAGCGAGTGAGTGAACAGTGAAGGAGGCAGGAGGATCTTCTCTTTGGCCCCACTTTCTTTGGGCAGCAGTTAGTGGACAGGGATGTCCACCTTCCCTCAGCTCCACTTCCAAATGACTTTGAGGAAGGAGGGAGCCCCTAGGGTCACCCTGAGAAAGATACCTTTGATATCGGGAGAGGGGGAAGCCCTCAGGACCGCCCAGGGCTGGGCTGCGACCACAGCCAGAGAGAGGCAAGGCAGGTTTCAGATCTGATCAAGAGGAGAAAAGGCTGCATGAAACAAGACGAATACAAAAAGGGAAGCCCCAGGCCACAGCTGCCCGAGAAGGAGGGCCCACAGAGCCCGTCTCCCCAGGGCTCCACACAGAGCAGGAGCCCAGAGGCCACCCAGAGCTGGGGCCAAGGAGAGTGGTATAAAGAAAAAGGGCTTAAGGCTCTGCTCCCTTCTCCAGCATCCAGGGAGGAGAGCAGCAAAGGGGAAAGAGCGCAGGAAGGGAGCTGGAGAGAAAACTTTCTACAAAAAAACTCACGTTGTCTCTTCCCACTTTAATGCCTGCAGCAAAAATGACTAAATAATGATGGTAACAGTGACTAGTTATCTGAGCATCTACCATGTGTCAGGCAATGTTAAGTGTGAATGTGGGGCGGTGGCTCAAGCCTGAAACCCCAGCACTTTGGGAGGCCAAGGCAGGCAGATCACCTGAGGTCAGGAGTTCGAGACCAGCCTGACCAACGTGGTGAAACCCTGTCTCTAATAAAGATACAAAGATTAGCTGGCTGTGGTGGCGTGTGCCTGTAATCCCAGCTACTCGGGAGGCTAAGGCAGGAGAATCACCTGAACCTGGGAGGCGGAGGTTGCAGTGAGCTGAGATTGCACCACTGCACTCCAGCCTGGGCTATAGGGCAAGACTACATCTAAAAAAAAAAAAAAAAAAAACAGAGTGTGAATGTGGATATCTCATTTGATCGTCACAACAGCCCTATGAGATAGGAACTATTACTCCATTTTACAGATGAAGAAACTAAGTCAGTTATGCAGATAAGTTAAAAGGACCAGGATTTGAACACAGGCAGAGCAAGGCCAGAGCCAGTTTGAGACAGATGGAGATTCCAACCGAGGTATGCAGGCAGAGTGGGAACAGACATTACGCAGGCTGGTGATGACAGAAAAGGGAAGTGGCATAGACTGACTGATTGATTGCTTGACTAATCCCAGTGTGCTTCCCCAGCCGGGTTTCCCAGAGGGTGATCCGGGGCCTTGCTGTGAAGACTTTGGGTTTGAAGGGTAGGAAACAGCAGGGAAAGACTCAGAGAGGCAGCCAGAGGCCTGAAGACAGACACAGCACAGAGACAGAGCTGAATCCCACAGACGCAGGGGACAAGACCCAAAGAGGCAGAACCCAAGAGAACAAAGCTGGAGGGTGAGTTTGTTTTCCCCAAGCCTGGGGTAAAGTCCCCGGGACCCGCAAGAGCAGCAGGGGAGCTGGGAGCCAGTGAGGGGCTGGGCCCCCGGTCTGGGGCCCTGCGAGGGCTGGACAGTAGCTGGCCAGCAGCAAAGATCCCAGTGCTGACAGAGCTGCTGGCTGCTCTCCAGGCGTCTTCCCCTAGTGAAGAACCATCCTCACTACAGACAGCACTGAAGGGTCACCCCGAGTCGGCCCTCCCTCCTTCCCCACTGAAGGCAGACCAGGTCTTGAGAGAGGGAGAGAGAGGCGCAGTTGGAGGAGAAGGTATCCTTTCTGGAGTCGCTTCCCCGTCCACTGTAACACACACACCCATGCCCATACACACACTGCTGTATATGGGCTTTTCTCAAAGGTGCCCACAGTTCCCTTTCTCCATATGGACACACCAGAAAGTTGGGGGGAAAAATCAATAGGGTTCATCAGGAGCTCTATTTAACCCTAGCTATAGCTCTAGTGCCGCCATGTCAGTCAGGGGGTTGGTGAGGTGTGGATGGTCCTCCCTGGGGACAGAAGTTGTGGGACATGAGCTCGGAGGGGCAGGGGTTTAGGTGGAGATAGAAGTTCCATTCCCAGCTGGGAGAGCTCCTGGGGAAAGCTGGGTCCGATGATCACCCTATCCCCATTGCACAGTGCAAGGTTGGCTGGATAGAAAGGAAGCGTGGTGGGAAAGGAGGGAGGGAGCACTGATTTGCCAAGCACCTACTGTGCACTGAGATCTGTGCCAAACAGAAAGAAGCCCCTTTGCCCCAGTGAGCCAGGGGAAATGATATCTGCCACACACCCCAACACACACAGGCATCACCCATACATTCACTTGCTCAAGCATACACTGAGGGCGTCTTCGTGGCTGGCCCTGTGTACTGGGGATGCAGGAGTGAACAAGACAGACAAAACCTCCACCCTCCAGGAGTTTACACTCTAAACACGGGAGACAGATAGTGGGTAACTAAATATATAACAGAAGGTCAGATAGTGACAAGTGCTAGGAAGTGGGGACAGAGCTGGGGACTCTCTGATACGGGGACAATAGTACAGAAGCCTGAGTGGGTGAGGGTGCAGGCCGGGGGATATCTGGGAGAAGAGCACTCTCAGGACAGCAAATGCAAAGGCCCTCAGATGGACAGTGCTAGGGCGTTTACAGGATGCCCGGAAGGCTGCTGTGGCTGCGGCCACATGAGCAAGGAGCTGAGGCAGAGCCTGAGGCTGCAACAGGATCAGGAGCCAGGCACACCAGGCCTGCAAGCTGACTCAAGGACATGAGTTTTACTCAAAGTGAGACGAGCACCTCTGCGCTGTGGAGGAACATGCTCACATGTTGGGATGTGCATGGAAAATGGACCATGGGGGCTCAACTCTGAGACTAGGGGTCCCTGCTACGTCAGCCACCCAACCAGTCCAAAGGACCTCTGGCAACTACCGGAACGAGGGAAATGGGGATGAGAGGACCTCCTCCCAGCTCCACCAACTCAGCAATAGCCCTGAAGCCCCCACCTTCCGCCCTGTGTGAGCCACTGAGGGCAGCCCCTGGTTCCGCTTTGAGTTGCCCGTACATATTTTATGCATCCTTCTGGATGCCTTTAAAGGGGCCCTGCTCTCTGCCAGGCCTTGTGCTGGACATGGCGACATGGCAAAGAGCAAGACAAGGTCACTCCCTCCAAGGAGCTCACACTGTCATAGGGCACCAGCCACGTCAACAGATGGTCCCACCGCAGCAGGACCCTTGTTGGGACAAGGGCGAGCACAGGGGCTCCGGGGCTCTGCACCCAGCCTGGGGGCTCAGGGAAGCATCTGCACTGGGGCCACTGACTCCCTGCGAAGCTGGAATCACAGACTCACCCCATGCCTGAGCTGGAGGAAGCTGCAGAGTACCAGCTGCATACCCTTTACCCCACCCACATTACAGGTGGGGAAACTGAGGCTCAGGGAGAGAACGGGTGGGCTCACAGTCACGTGGAAAGTTCATAGCCTAGGTTCCTCCTACTCAAAGCCAGCCTCTAGTAAAGAACAGGGGGCCCTAGACTGAAGGCTCCTTGATGACTGGGACGAGGCATGTCACTCACCACAGCAGCCCCCTCCCCTGGTGCTTGTGCTTGGTAATTTATGCTGAATGAATAAGTGAGTGAGGGGAGACACACCCAATCAGGGCACCCAAAGGCCCTCCTCCCTCATGGGGCAGAGACCTTGCTGCTGGGAATCACCGGAGGACGCCTCCTCTACCTGCATCTAACCTGCCAGGGTCCCACTGACGGCAGACAGGAGCACGGCTGCTTCTTCCCTCAGGTCCTTTCTGGAAGCCTCTGGAACCAGTACCTGATGGCAGCTCCTCACCTGAGCCCACGACAGCACCACCGCCCCACACACCCATAGTAAGGAGGTCAGGTGGTGATTATTAATACTGGTTTAATGATCATATAATCTTTGGGCAAAAGATTCTCCCATTTCAATTTCCCTGTTTGTAGAAGAGGAAACAGGATCAGAAAGGCTAACTCAGATCCACAGTCTCCCACTCGAAAGTGGTGGAGCCAAGATTCAAATCCCATTGGATTCCCGAGTTGGCAAGCTCAGTCCTCCAAATACCATCTCCCTGGCTAGCAGGGCCCCTGTGCTGGCCTGCCCAGGGTTATTCTGGGCGCTGTCAGTCTGGAGGCTGGCCGACGGCAAAATGGGGTTTTTCAATCACTTTTTTTTCTCAGAGAAATCTTTTTTCAGACAAAATCAGGCAGGAATATCCAATCATAAGGTTTCGTAAACTTTAAAAGCAGAGTTGCCCCAGAAACTCCCCGATGCTGGAGTCTCCCTGCATGTGGGCTCCGCTGGCCCCTCCTTCTGAGGAGTTGGTGCCTCCCCCTCTCGTCACATCCCAGGCTTAGGAACATCCACCTTGAGGGCAGGTGGAGGGGGCCTTCTCCTCCCCACTTGGCAGATAAAGAAACTAAGCCCAGACATGGAGGCTCTTCCCCAGCTCTGCAGGATGCTCAGTGGCAGAGCTGCGGCTGGAACTCAGTGTCCTGCTTGTCATTCCAGTGGTGTTTTTTGACATGGCAACTGCCTGCAGGACAGAGTATCCAGCACCAAGGGCAAGAAGAGGGGAGGCTGATATTATCCCAGGTGGGCAGATGTCCCTCCCCCACAACCTCCCACCTGCCAGACATTCAACTACCTAAGTCTCCAGCCCTCTGGCCAGCTGTGCTCTCCCTCTAGAACCCAAAGCAAGGCTGAGAAAGTCCCTTATTCCTGCAGTGGCCCACTCTCTGAGCCCCTAAAGCTTTTCGGTACTGGGAAAGCTTTAGGGGGCCACAGGGAGACCCTCTTGCAGAACACCAAGGTGCAGAAGCCCCACTGACGTCTAAGCAGATTTCACTGAAGGACCACCCACTCCTGTGCAGCAGGCCAAGGGCCCCTCGTGCCCACCCACAGAGCTGGTACCTCAGGATTCTGGCCTTTACAGAGGCAAATCTGAGTTTCTGAGTGTCTGTGGTGATTCCAGATTCCAGGTGTTTACAGGCATGTATCCGTGGTGTTTGCTGAGACTCTGAGACTGCATGTTATCCAATCACACGATTCTGACAAAGTGTGTGGTACATCTCAGACTGCATCATTCTCAGTGGGAGCAGGTTCCTGAACTGAAGTGTCCTGGGCGCCCTGGCCGCCCTCCCCCTGAGACAAGGCGGGCCTCTAATGCAGAGCAGCCCCACCCTCCTGCCCTGGCTTGGCCACATAAATCACCCTCCCAATAATATTTGTATTGATTATCTAGATTGGAAGCCTCAATTGGCTCCATTGTCTCACTTCCTCTCCCCAGGCTCACAGATGGGGTCCCTTGGCCTCATCTGTGTTTCTAATGTGGCATTTAAATGGAGCAGCAGCAGCAAGGCCCTGCACTGCCCTGGGTGTCAGGGGTCGGAGGAGTACAGAAACATATTCCTTGAGAGAGGATCATAAAATCTTAGAAAGTGTGGTGCTGGCCGGGCGCGGTGGCTCAAGCCTGTAATCCCAGCACTTTGGGAGGTCGAGACGGGCGGATCACGAGGTCAGGAGATCGAAACCATCCTGGCTAACACGGTGAAACCCCGTCTCTACTAAAAATACAAAAAAAAAAAAAAATTAGCCGGGCGAGGTGGTGGGCGCCTGTAGTCCCAGCTACTCGGGAAGCTGAGGCAGGAGAATGGCGTGAACCCGGGAGGTGGAGCTTGCAGTGAGCTGAGATCCGGCCACTGCACTCCAGCCTGGGGGCAGAGCGAGACTCTGTCTCAAAAAAAAAAAAAAAAAAAAAAAAAAAAAAAAAGAAAGTGTGGTGCTGGCAGAGAAGCCAAGAAGGCCTAGTCCCTAGGTACTGGAAGTGCTGCCCACTGGCCCCGCCCAGGCACTTGTCAGATGCAGCAGCTCAGGCCCCGCCCCCGAGACCCACTGAACCAACAGGGGCATTTGGACAGGATCCCTCTGTGGTCACACACATGTTACACTTAGGAAGCATGGCGGGGCGCGGTGGATCATGCCTGTAATCCCAGCATTTTGGGAGGTCAAGGCGGGTGGGTCACCTGAGGTCAAGAGTTCGAGACCACCCTGGCCAACACGGCGAAACCCCGTCTCTACTGAAAATACAAAAATTAGCCGGGCATGGTGGCGGGTGCCTGTAGTCCCAGCTTCTCGGGAGGCTGAGGCAGGACAATCGCTTGAACCCGGGAGGCAGAGGTTGCAGTGGGCTGAGATCATGCCACTACACTCTCCAGCCTGGGCAACACAGCAAGAGTCTGTATCAAAAAAAAAAAAAAAGCAGCAGCAGCACTGCTTTAGCCCAACCATTGCATCGTGCAGAAGAGAAACCAAGGCCCAGAGAAGGCAAAGGGCTTGTCTGAAGTCACACAGCAGGAAAGATTCCCTGAGTTCCCAGTTCAGGCAGAGGGAATGAGAGGGCGAGTTGCTTCTGGGGTGAGGGGCTGGCCATTTCCGGGCTCCCCTCCCTCTCGAGCTCCTGCCTCCTGTCTCAGGGTGTGGACAGATGGTTCAGACCAGAGTCTGACCCCCCTGTACTCTCCCAGCCTGGAGGGGCCAATGAGAGCTCCGGGGACTCCCCAGAAGGGCACCTCCTCCCGCCACGGCCAGCCAGCTGCCCCTTCTGGCAGCGACTGGACAGCAGATCCCAGGGAAAACCACCACCTGGGTCAGCCCAGCACAGCCAGGCGTCTGTGGAGGGGGGCACAAGGGATGGGAGGCCCCATAGAGGCAGCCAGCAGAGGGCCTGGGAGAGGTGGGGAGGAGGGAAGCTGTGGTCCGAGGAAGGGAAGCAGAGCTGGTGGGGAGGGGAACAGAGAGGTGGACAGAAACAAAACAGGGAACGGGGAAGAGCCGGGAAAGGAAGAAGGGGAAAGAGAGTGGAAGGGGAGCAGAGGCGGTGAACAGTGATGTCGGGGAGAAGGGAGGCAGCTGGCCCGGAGGTGCACAAGCCCAGTGTGGCCCAGCCCTACCCAGCCTGGCCTGGCCTGGCCCAGCCCCCAGTGACGGTGCAGCTGCCACACTTGGGCCCTACTATGAGGTCAGTCCTGCCCCGGGGCTGAGGGAAAATAAATGGTGTCCAAGATAAAAGGTCCAAGAAATTATTTGTCTTGTTGTCATGTCCTGACTGCAACGGGCAGGGCTGGCAGGCAGGCGGGGCATCATCCCCAAACACTCAGGCTGGCAGGTTTGGCCCCACACACAGGACCACAGATCCCCAGAACCTGGGCCTGAGAAGGCAGGAATGGGTGGGGGCAGGTGCTTTCCCGGTGAGTGGCAAGGACCAGGAGGCCTCGCAGCAGTCTCCGCTTTTCCTGCCTGGCAATTTTAAATAAATAATCTGTGTGGTATTTGCTCAGTGTCTGTCTAGGCCAGATGCCCTCCAAGCTCTGGGAAGGCGGAGCGCTGCCTGTTTCGCTCACTGCTGAGCACCTTTGTGGACCAGCGGCTTGAGATGTCTCACTCCTCCCAGCCATTGCAGAGGCAGCACAGGCAGGGGAGCAGGGAGAGTTCCCAAGTACTCCAGGAGGGTTGGGCAGTTCCAGGGTCAAGGGCAGGTCAACAGGACCATGGCCCAAGGTGTTACGCGTGCCATGTATCACAGGTGCACAGGCTCAAGCTGAAAGCACCCATATGCACACGTGCACATAACACACACACTAGGCTGATTTCCACCACCAGCAGCTTCCAAAAAGCATCACCTAGAGGCTCCTGCCCCTTGAAGTGGCCGAACCTGGGGCTGGTGAGTGGTGGCATGGGAGCAGCCACCTGCTTTAGGCCATCCCAGGCAAGCCACTGATACCACAGCAAATGCCACTTAGGGGGCATTTATCAGCCAAAGAACTTCTCATTCACATCTTCAGTAAGTACTCCTGACAATGCTCTCAAGGATTCACTATTGCATCCCCATTTTCCATTTTACAGATCAGGAAACAGACCCAGAAAGGATCAGTGCCAGGTCCAAGATCACACAGCCAGGACCAGCAGAGCTGGCATTTGAACTTGAGGTCTCTGAGGCCAGGAAGGACATGTATACGGGGTAGGAGAAGAGGGTTGGCACATACCATACTTGTCCCCATCCTCGCCGCGGGCACTGATCCTACGGCCCAGGACCTGGATGTGTTTCCCACTGGTCCGGCTGTAGAGCTGGTACAGCCGCAGCTGCTTACGGCTCACATCGTCCCGAGCCCGCGTCTGGTTCTCCACGTGGATGCGGAAGTCCACGTTCTCCTCGGCAACCAGCACCTGGGCAGGGAAAGGGACATAATGAGCCACCCAAGATGTCCCAGGCCCACTGCATGCAGGAGCCAGCCACGCCCACCACAAAGACCAAGGGCTTCTCTACAGCGGCTCTGAGCCAGGCCGTGGCACACACTGATAACCACCCCCTCACTACCCCCATTCAAAGACAATGCAACTAGGGCTCTGAGAGGTGAGGTAAGTTGCCCAAGGTGGTCCAGCCAGAAAGTGGTAAAGCTAAGAATCAGGTCTAGGTCTATGTGACAACAAAGCTTCTCTTTCCACCACAGCCCCCAGTTAAAGCAAGAACAATTCTCGGTAAAGTGGTGGGGCAGAGCCCCTACCCTGATTCCATCCCGGAGTAGCTGTGAGGACTAAGTGAGCAAATGGGAAGAAAAGTACTCAAATCCATATGGAGATGGGTGAGGAACGAGAGCGGATGGAACGCTGCATCCATGGGGAAAGAAGAAGGCCTGGAGAGCCTCATCCAGGGAACCAACAGGCCAAGTCCTCTGTGACTTCGCCCCCTGCAGCTGATGCTGGGGTCTCCTCCTCACACCCTAAGGGTCCTCATGCTCGCTCCCACACCAAGCATTTGCCCACATCCTTAACTCCTCTGGGGAAGCCTTTGTTTTGCATCTGCCACCAAAATTCCAGCTCCCTTGAGGCTTAGCTTGTGCCTGTCCACATCCTTCAGGAAGCCTTCTCTGGTTACACCAACACATACCGCACTCATCTTCCTTCTCCTCTCATTGGGACGACTTGCACCTGCCTCCTCAGCAGCATTCTGCTTCCACTCTCGCCTTCTGGTAGTCTCTCTTCTACCAAACCCAATCCCCTCCTTCACACTCTCCGGGGCTTCCCATCACACTTCGGGGAAGGACTCCTCTGAGGCCTCAAGGCCCTGCAAGGCGAGCCGCTGAATGCTTCTCCACCATCCTCTCCCACCGCTCCCTCCCCACCAGCCACGCTGGCCACTGGCCACCTTGGCATGGCTCTGGGCATTCCAAAATCAAAGCACACTCCTGCCTCAGGGCCTTTGTACTTGTTCTTCCCTCTGCTTTGATGCTCTTTCTCAGATCCTTACATTCTAACCCCTTGAGCTCACTCGGGTCTCTGCTCAAATGTCACCTCCTCATGCAGGCCTTCCTGGACCCCTTTCTGAAGCCACCTCCAGCTCTGACACTCTCCCTCCCCCCACCATGCTTTGTGCTTCTTTCCAGCACTTTTCTGGGTTCTGTCTTTTGGCCCCAGTAGACTGGTAGCACCATCAAAAAAAAAAAAAAAAAAAAGAGAGAGAGAGAAAGAGAAAGCTGGAGCAGTGTCTCTCATTTGCCACTATATCCGCAGCACCTAACACGGTAGAAACTCAAACCCTTCTTGAATGGATGCATGAACAAATGTTGAAAAGGCCTGGAGTCCTGTTGTGCCCTACACCCTGCTGGTTGTATGCATGTCCTATCCCATGTCAACCATAAGGCTGAGCCATTCCTGAAGCCCAGACAGCATTCTGGGTTTGTCCCCTGTGTGCCCACAAAGTCTATCACAATGCTAGGCACAAGGAACCCCCATTCCCATGCTGGCACAGCCCCACTCAGCCCATGGCAGAGTTCTTAGGACCCTGGCTGCCAAAACATCTGTCTCACCTCTCAGCTGTGAGCTCCCAAGGGCAGGCATGTGTTTCCTGCATTTGCTACAGTAGGATCTCTGTCCCCAAGCAGACCTGCATGTATCTCCTGATCCTGGACTGGGCCCGCAGGTATGTCAGCAGGACTACATTGTTGAACCTTCACGATTGTCCTCAGGGCGGAAGCATCATCCCACATTAAGGATGAGGAAACTGAGCAGTAACGCAGAATTAACCCCAGGCCTTGTGACCCCAAAGACTGTGTTTCCTGTGCCCCACCCCTGCAGGCGGCCCCAGGCCACTGCCTTATAGGGCTCTGCCTGCCCCACCAGTGCCATCAGGAGCTGGCCATGGGTTCAAAACCCAGGGTGTGCCACTCTCCAGCTAAGGGACCTTAAGCAAGTTATTAAACTCTAGTGCCTGTTTCCTCGCCTATAAAATAGGGTGATGACAACAGCACCCTCCTCGTGAGTGGCTGTAAAGATTAAACATATAAAGCCATATATTAAGTGCTCAGAGCCATGCCTGGCTCACTAGGGGTAACTAGTGGGAGAACACAAGGGAGTTTTTCACGGGGCTCTAGGTGAAGCCCTGCAAACCAGATTAGCATGTAGGAAGATGCTATTGCTTTTCATAGTCCTGACAACCATGCACCATGAGAACGCTTTTCACCCGCACTGAATGGATGCAGACACTATGGCCCAGAAAAGTTAAGTCCATTGCTCCAAACCACACAGCCCAGTGAGGCAGGGCCTGGTCTGCTGGCCCACCAAGTGTGCCCCCTCTTCACTTCCCCTCCCCTCAGCGGCCACACACATCACCACTCCACCACTCGCAGCCCAGATCTGATACCTGGGGCCCGCCTCCTTCCACATCCTGCTGCTCAGGGACAGAAGAACTCCAGTGCCCCTAAGGCCCACACCTGGTGGGCATTTGTCCGGAAGACGCCCCACCCGTGGCCTTTGACCTTCCTGGAATGACTTCCGGAGGTGGCTAGCCCTGTCCCCTCCCCCAAGGGCAGGCCTCTGGCGTCCCCTCCCTGTCCTCCAACTCTCCTCCTCCTCACCGGAGACCTTATCGACCAGAGGTCAAACCAATCTCCTACCCCCGGGTCCCCGAGGGGAGCTGCCCTGCCCCAGAAGCCGGCCTCCCATTAATGATTTTCTCCCTGCCCCACTGGACAGAGGCAGCGTGGGTGACCCAGGGTCAGCAGGGGCTATCGGGTGGCACTTCCCCAGGATGCGGGAGGGAACAATCCATCTTGCCCAGCTTTCACCATTGAAGCCCCACTCTGTGGCCAGATCAACTCCCAGGGAGGTGGCGGGAGGTGGCCTCTGGTTTGGAAACAAGGTCCGTTCTCCTGGAAAGGCAGGAGGCACCCCGGGCTTTGCAGGCAAGACCTCTGGAGGGTGTGACACCCCCCACCCCAAAGCCTTTCCTAGTCCCACCTCCCAGGCTGGGTGAGGGCCCCCAAACACTCTACTGCAACGGCTTATTGTCCCAAGTCCAGTGTGACTGGTTCATCCCTGAATCTCAGCTCTGCCCTCAGAAGGCAACCAGCAAACGCATGCCAAAAGGCTGAGGCCAAAAGCGAGGGAAACCTGGAGGCCAACATCAGCCCTCCCACTTACCAGCCAGAGTGCCCCACAGAGGGATGTGTTAAAGCAACTGACTACTCCGCATTCCTCTGTTCCAGACACTCTGCCAAGAAGACCCCTAGGCCAGTTGTGGTGGCTCAGCACTTTGGGAGGCCGAGGTGGGCGGATCGCTTGAGGCCAGGAGTTCAAGACCAGCTTGAGGAGTTCAACACCATCTTAATATACTGAAACCCCGTCTCTACTGAAAATACAAAAATTAGCCAGGTGTGATGGTGCGCGCCTGTAATCCCAGATACCCAAGAGACTGAGGCCGGAGAATCACTTGAACCCGGGAGGCAGAGGTTGCCATGAGCAGAGATCGCACCACTGCACTCCAGCCTGGGTGACAGAGTGAGAATCTGTCATAAATAAATAAACAACATTTTAAAAATAATAATAAGAAGAAAATGACCCCTAGACATGGCACCTCAATGATCCGTGGAGGTGAGCACCGGTAAAAGCCCATTTCAAGGTCTGGTCTGCTGCCAGAGTACATGCATAGTGGGGCTGCCTTGGGAACATCCACTTCTCCTGTCCTACTAACCAGGTGGCAGATCACTTGGCTCAGTGCCCTGCAAGGGGGACCTATCTTCAAGGTCTTCCCAGGACAGTCAATGTTGCTGTCGGCCTGGCTAACACCGCTCCAGGCATACAATGATCAGGGGTGTTGAAAAGCTGTGGTTTGAACAAAATCAAATTGTTGAAATTCTTTTTTTCTTTTTTGAGACTGAGTCTCACTCTGTCGCCCAGACTGGAGTGCAGTGGCACAATCTCGGCTCACTGCAACCTCCACCTCCCAGGTTCAAGCGATTCTCATGCCTCAGCCTCCCCAAGTAGCTGGGATTACAGGTGTCCGCCACCACACCGGCCAATTTTTGTATTTTTGGTAGAGATGGGGTTTTACCATATTGGCCAGGCTGGTCTTGAACTCCTGACCTCAGGTGATCTGCCCACCTCGGCCTCCCAAAGTGCTGGGATTATAGGTGTGAGCCACCATACCCAGCCTGCTGCAACTCTCGAAAGGAGAGAAGGGTTGGTGCATAAAGCAAGTCTTCGACGGAGACAAGGTGCCTTTTGTCATGCTACCTTGCCTGCCACGCCATGCACATGGATTCTCTTTCGGGTGGAAGCAGTTTTTCTCACAGCATGGTGGCCTGGGGTCCTCTTCAGCCTAAGGTTCCAGTTGTCCCCAGCCCCTGCTTCCCCTGCCTTGAGGGCTTCAGTTCTGGTAGAGATCTTCACTCTTCCAATGCAGCAACTGCACAGAGGCAAGGAGGCCCCAAGAGGCTCAAATCCCTCCCCCAAGCCTGCCAAGGTCCCCCGGCCCTGGGGACAATCATGGGGCTTAGTGGCACAGAGCCCACCCACCTTCTGCCTTCGGTTCCATCCTCTCCCGGTGCAGCTCTTAACACAAAATGTGATGCCATGTCCCTGCCCAGGCTCCCTATTACCCGGGACAACAGCCAAGTGTCATCCTTACAATCAAGCCCCGTCTACCTTGCAAGCCTCCCCTCTTAGGCACCTTGGTAAGTGCCTAAGGGGTGAAAAGAGGTTGAGGTGAGCCCCCAGCCTAGTGCCAGCTTCCAGGGATCAACCAAGGTACCATCTCACACCAGGGCATCCAACAGCCTCCATCACTCCCTCTGGCCTGAAGACTTCAGCCTCTCCAGCCCACTCATGGCTGAAAAGCATGTTTGGGATTTTCCTCTTTCTTCCTGGCCCCCATTTCTACCTCCACAAATGTGCATCACATCACACATCACCTATGTACACACCCCACACAGGCAACACTAACACAGTAACCAGCACTGACTGACCTTAGCTGTCACCTGGCTTCACCCCCAGTCAACCAACTTACTTGACTTCTTTAACTCTTAGTTTTCCCATCAGCAAAATGGGAACTTTTTCCTTTAGTTTTGTTTCGTTTCTTAAACAGCCACTGTGTGTTGAGCACTTCCTCTGTGCTAAGAATCTCTTGAGGGACATCTTCGTATGTAATGCCCAGAACAACCCTATGACTTGGTACGATTTTTTTTGAGACACAATCTTACTCTGTTGCCCAGGCTGAAGTGCAATGGCGTGATCTTGGCTCACTGCAATCTCTGCCACCCAGGTTCAAACAATTCTCCCGCCTCAGTCTCTGGAGTAGCTGGGATTACAGGCGTCTGCCACCATGCCTGGTGAATTTTTGTAGTTTTTAGTAGAGACAGGGTTTCACCATCTTGGCCAGGCTGGTCTTGAACTCCTGACCTCATGATCCACCCGCCTCGGCCTCCCAAAGTGCTGGGATTACAGGCATGAGCCACCACACCCAACTTGGTATGATTATATCCCCATTTTACAGAGAGGGAAACTGAGGCTCGGAGAGGTTACAACACTTGTTTTATGTCACAGAATTGGTGAGAAACCAAGATTCAAATCCAGCCCAGGCTCTCTCCTGCTTTGCCCTCACCTGCCACTGTTCTCCCTCCTCTTCCTCACCCACCTCCTTTCTACTTTTCCAGGATGACAACTGGTTCAGGCCACAGGCCATAGTTTGGGGGCAAGGAGGTTGGAATATTGTCCACAAAAAAGCTGGAGCCCTTAAGCCTTCTACTCCCACTCAAGAGAGAGGGATGGGGCCCCACAGCCTCTCCCACCCAGGTCCCCATCCTCTGATCCTTGAGGCTTCATGTAACCCATGCTCCTGTCTCCAGGCAACCTGCCCAGAAAGGGAAGTTTTCCCTGGTCCCAGGAGGGGCAGCCCCCAGACTTTCAGCCACATTCCACACCACCTGCCTCCTCCAGCAGCAGCAGCAGCATTGGGCCAGCCAAGGCTTTCAGATCTTCTCCAAACTCTAGATTCAAACTGGAGACCTTCACCCCTCTCCAGCGAGGGTTCCCAGTAAAGTCAACCACTCTCTCCACCTGAAAATGCAGCTCCCCTAACTCTTCCTGGACTCTGGCCCAAGGGGCACTCTCTGGATTACTGTCATTGAGAGTGAAGTTCATGTTGGCTCCCACTGGCTGGGCACCTGCCCCCATGCCAGGGCCCATGTCCACTCCTCACACAACCTGAGCAGTCGAAACTATTACTATCCCTGTGTTCCAGGTGACAAAGGAAGACACAGAGAGGCCATGAGACTGGCCCAAATTGAACAGAAACTGACAGAGCCATGATCTGAACCCAACTCTGGATCTGAAGCCCATGAGTTTCCCACGGATGGAAAGGGGAGGAGGAAGGCTGGGCCCACCCTGAATCTGAGTGTGGCTCCAATGGGTGCCCTCACCTCCTCAACCCCGGGCTTCTGGCCTCTTGCCTGTCACACTCCGCACACCAACTCAGCCAGGACAGACAGTGACGCCACAAAGGGCCCTTCCCCAGCCCCCAGCCTGTCCATTAAGCTCCCAGGGCTATCAATGTATTGATTGGCAGGGCTGAGCCATCAGCAGGGGAGGGGGTGCTGCAGGATAGGGGGTTGGGCCCGAGGGTTGGCTTCTCTCTCCCCATACATCAGCCTTCATGGTACAGATCGTCAATATGGGCCCCGCTGCTGCAGGCAGTCAACCCTGGAGCCATAAAGACGATGCCCTGTTCTCTCCTTCCCTTTCCTCTTCCCACCGATCCCTGTTTCAATTCCAGCTCTCTAAAGCCCCTGGGTAGGGAGAGTAGCCATCCATGCCCATGAGATAACAAACAAGCCCTTTACTCCAGCATTCAAAACCCACCACAGTCTTTTCCATCACCCCCATTCCTGGGAATGGACGCGCCAGCCACCCCAGTCACGCAGAGGCTCACAGTGTCCTCTTCACCAGGTTTGCTCTTATTTGAAGATCTACATGAAGCATCGACCCAGACCAGACCCTCTTGCCCCAGAGTCTGGTTCCAGGCCTGTCATCAGAGTCCCCGCTGCACCCTTGAGCTCTTGCTCTCCGGCACATACCCCCCGTTCCTCTCAAGTCTCCAAGGGCTAGGATAGGTGCTGGCCCCTGCTGTGCCCCAGCCCCTGGCACAGATGAGCGGGTTGGGGCACTCAGTCCGGGTCCCCACCCCCAGAGAACCTCTCCCCCAAACCTCCACTGACTGACCCAACATTCTTCCAGCATGCCAGGTCTGTGCCAGGTGCCATGGTGCCTGCGGCAGGGGCCAGACCTCCCTTTGACTTCCAAGAACCTGTGGGCTGGTGGACAAGCCGGCCTTGAGACACCCCAGAGTTGAACGCAGATACACAGCTCACGTTTACTCAACACTTATCATGAGCCAGGCGCTATGCCAAGTGCATCCCCCGGGCAGGGGGAACTCACCCTTCCAGCAACCCCGGGAGGGAGGTTCTGTCCTAATGCCTACAGGAATGGTAAGTCACAGAGAGGCCGGCCAATCACTCAATTGCACGGCCAACTGAAGCGTGCTGGGCCTGGAACCCATCCATCCCCGTGAGCCCTGCAGAGTGCCCTGGATCAAAGACAGTGGCCAGGTGCTATGCGATTCCAAGGCAGAAGGTGGGACAGGGATTGGGGGAAACAAGAGCTGCCGAAGTATGTGCCATCTCTTCATGGAAGAAGAGCCTTGGATACCTTCTTCATTCTCCTCAAAACCAGTCCAGGCCCAGGTATGCAGCAAGTGTCCCGTAAATGTTTGTGGATTGTTGATGATGAGCAACACTATATTTAAGTGCCTACTACATGTCTGGTCATCAATTACTCCTACCAACAGGCCAGGGGAGTGGGATTAGTATCCTTAATTTGCCCATGGTGAGGAAGTGGAGACTCAGAGAGGTTAAGGGCCTTGCCCAAGGCCACACAGTCTTGAGTGGTAGAGTGGCAATTAAATCCAGACTAAGTCCAAAGCCTGTGCTCCCAACTCAGACTGGAGGAGGCCTGATGTCACTGATCCAAGGAACATGTCCTTTCGAGCTTTCTCTAGCACCCCATAGCATGTTATGTACCTAACATAGACAGTATCATTGATTGAACAATTACTTTTACTCAATTATTCATGGAGTGTTTTGCCATTGTGCTAGCTACTCTGTGTGCAATATCCCACTTAGTTCTCACAATAACCCTTAAGAAGTAGGTATTTCTCTTTTTTTTTTTTTTT
>NW_012115932.1:15417733-15419386 GCF_000951035.1 Colobus angolensis palliatus | reverse complement strand
TCCGCCCGCCTCAGCCTCCCAAAGTGCTGGGATTACAGGCTCGAGCCACTGCGCCTGGCCGGCCCAAGCCCCTTCTAAGACCAGCCCTCCCCTCCATGCACTGCCATGGGGTCCTATGCATTAGAGAAGAGCTGACACAGCAAAAGCTAGGAGCATACAGAGGTTCCTCAGAGCAGCCTGCACCCACAGAAAGGAGAAATCAACACCTCCCCTCCCACAGTGACGAGAAGACAGCAGCCCTGGGGAAGGACTCACTATACCTGCTGGGGGCGGGCAGGGGGCAAGGGAACGCTCCTAGAGTAAGAGGCATAGGAGCTTGGTCGGGACTACAAACAAGAGTTTGGATCATGCACTGTCCCTCCACAACTACCTGAGGCAGTAGGGACGGTTTCCTTGGTTGCTTTTTCCCATTGTACACATGCAGAAGCTGAGACCCAGGGAGGTTAAGTAACTTGCCCAAGGTCACATAGCAAAGAGAAGGCAGAGCCACACTCCAGAGCCCTCATACAAGTAAGCTTGAGTCCTAGAGTCGGGCAGACACAGAGCTGAATCCAGCTCTGCCTCTCTCTTGCTATGTGACCAATAGAAGGTTACTTTATGCCCCGGTGCCTCTCTTTTTCTTCCTCTGTAGAATTCCCTAGTTCCAGGCTGGTTGTGAGGCTTGACCTGGATAATGTGCAAAACCACATGGCAGGCCGGGCGCTGTGGCTCACGCCTGTAATCCCAGCACTTTGGGAGGCCAAGGCAAGAGGATCACAAGGTCAGGAGATCAAGACCATCCTGGCTAACACAGTGAAACCCTGTCTCTACTAGAAATACAAAAAATTAGCCGGGCGTGGTGGCGGGCGCCTGTAGTCCCGGCTACTCGGGAGGCTGAAGCAGGAGAATGAAGTGAACCTGGGAGGCAGAGCTTGCAGTGAGCCGAGATCGCACCACTGCACTCCAGCCTGGGTGACAGGGTGAGACTCCGTCTCAAGAAACAAAACAAAACAAAAAAGCACACGGCAGCCGTGCGCGGTGGCTCACGCCTATAATCCCAACACTTTGGGAGGCCGAGGGAGGTGGATCACCTGAGGTCAAGAGTTCAAGACCAGCCTGGCCAACATGGTTAAACTCCATCTCTACCAAAAACACAAAAATTACCCAGGTGTGGTGACATGCAGGCTGAGGCAGAAGGATTGCTTGAACCTGGGAGGCAGAGGTTGCAGTGAGCTGAGATCGCACCATTGCACTCCAGCCTGGGCAACAGAACAAGACTCCATCTCAACAACAATAACAAAAAAAGCACTTGGTATGTAGTGAGCGCACTATACCTGGTGGCCACTATGAATATTGTTGTTGTTTTTGGTGGCTTGATGTGCCTGCACCCCAATTTTCCACACCCACAAGTCTCCTGCTAGAGGACTAGGTCAGAACCAAAAGGCCCTGCAGAAAATGGGTATCTCTTCCCAATCCCCCTCTAGTCTCCCTTTGGGGGTCCAGTGTGTCCTTGGAGCTGCCCAGGGCAAGGTAGAGGCTGCATCTGTGACCCTGATGGGTTGCCCCAAGCCTGCTGACACTGGCCGTGCCAATCACAAGAAATTCTAAAAATCCACCTCCTTATCTCAGAGCGGGTGACACTCCCGAGCTTCAGGAATGCTGGTGGGGAGCCCC
>NW_012115932.1:15412853-15416473 GCF_000951035.1 Colobus angolensis palliatus | reverse complement strand
AAAAAAAAAAAAAGTGCCATCCACTAACAGAGCATCGCATCCTCTTTTTGTCCCAAAGGACACTGTCTCCAGCTTCCCCATCCTAGCCAGCTTAAAGAAAGGGCCTAAACCTCACTGAGGAGGCTGGGTGTGGGGGTGGTCATGCCGAGAGGGGGCATGGAAGGAAACTTCCAAACTTGAACACTTCTTGTGGTGAGAGAGGAAGTGGCGCTGCAGGAGGGACAAGGGGCTAAGGGGCTGGCAGGAGGGACAAGAGGCCAGGGGATGCCCCCCCCGCACCCCGCCCGGCCTGGCCTGCGTCATGCCTGGTCTGTCTGGGGAAGGCCAAGACCTAGCCGAGCCTGGCGGCAGGAACAATGTCAGGCAGGTGCCGGCGGAGCTGCGGGAAAGGCCCAGCCCGGTGTCATTGTCAGAGCTCAGCCAAGTGCAGAAAAGCAATTTACTGGTCACGCCGCTTGCTCCCCACGGAAATTTTTAAAATTCTTCCAATTTGAGCTATCTACGGTGTCCCGAGTCGTGTGGAGAAGGGATGAAGGGATTTTATTAAATTCCCAGCTTCCTACTTCCTAGGGTGGCCAGCGGGTGAGGGTGGGGCTCACCACTTTGGGGGTGGGCAGGACGGTGTCTGGCATTGAATGTGCTCATGGAAACGTAGCTGGGGGCAGGGACCCATTCTGAGCCTGGTAGCGATGGACAGGAGGAAAGGAGGGGCCTAGAAACGCCACTGCTGAGAGCTGGACCAGTCCTGGAAAACACTGAGGTGGGGGAGGGAAGGGTGTAGGCACATCCGTTTCCCAGCAGCCACAGTGTGCCTTCCTGGGTGGATGAGAACTGGCAAAACTTCCCCACCCCCTATCATATACCAGTTTAACTCCATGACCAACCATTTCACAAATGATGCAGCGAAGACTCTGGGGACCCAGAGAGGGACAGACGGAGCTGGAGCTGGGGTTCAGGCCTAGGCCACTGGATTGCAAAGCCCTGAGCCCTTCCCTCCATGCAGAGAGGCTTCCCTGGGCCCTGCTCACCCTAAAGGAGCTTCAACTGCTACCCGCTAAGTGCAGCCTACCTAAACCTCAGCAGGGAGCAGGCCTCAGATTCCTAGCGGTTAACATCATATGGCTCCCACCCCTCATTTCAACCATTAAGGCCACCTGACTTTTGTTCCTATAGTGTAAGTGGGGACATAAGCCTGACAACGTTGTCCATAACTCCCAGGATAACATTTCTTTATCTTTAGGGGTCATAGATGTTTTGAAACTCTGTGGGGAGCAGACAACCCTCTTCCAGACACAGCACATTTGAGCACCATTTTTGCGCAATGTTTCAGGGGCCTCCCCCTCCCACAATTCCATCCTTTGACACTCCAAGGGTACTCCAAACATCAGTCCTATGGCACTTTGGATGCAGAAAGCCCGGTGGGGACAAAGGGGCGAAGGAAGGGGGAAGGTGGAGGTGGTGGGGAGAGGAGGTTCCCTCACCTGCTCTAAGGCTGCCTCTTGACCTAACCAGGCCAGACCACCCAGCTCTTTCCCAAGATGCTGGCTCTAGCTCTGGCCAGGAGGTGCAGGTGGGATGCAGAGTCCACACTCCCTCCCTCCAGCTCCCCTGGAGAACACAAAGACCACACAGCAGCCCCTCCTGGGCCCCACTTCAAGAAGAACCAAGAGCAGCAGGCATCCAGAGGCTTGAGCCACACGTCTGCAGGCCTCGCTGCTACTCCATGCCCATTTCATCACTCCTGCCCCCAGGCTCAGAACTCTGGAAAAGAGCTCTTGCCCAGGTCAGACAAGCAGACCCCCTGGAGTGACCCCGGGGCCTGCCCTCTGCTTGGGGACTCAGCTGCAGACCAGGCAGGCCATGCCTGGCACTGGCCTCCCTCTTTGACACCAGCCGTTCCCCACCCCCGCCCCAATCACCACACAGGGTCACATCTGCTTTGGCAAACAGCCAGTCTTAAGTTACTGACTCCAGTTATATTGATTCAAGGAGTCACTGGGGACCCCAGCCTGGCCAACAGGAGGAAAGAACCCATCAGTCCGTCCACCCTTCCATCCCCAAGCCCTGCTGGATGCCCCCAGCTCAGTGCCTATCAGGAGGGTAACAACCCTCTCCTGGGTGTGGAGGGAAGATAACAGGCCCACCACCGCCAAACACTGAGAGAGGCTGCTGAGTCGCAGCAGTGCTCAAGGCACACAACACTCCTTGAGCCAGAAAACCGGGAGAACCATCAATTTCCTGTGCTTAAGGCTTGCTCTGGGGATCTCCTGAATCCAGAAGGCTGAGGTCTAAGAATCTTCTCTAATCCCGGAAAGCCACCTGCCTTCCACCGAGGGGGAAGGGTCAGACAACCTTCTTTTGGCCTGTGTCCAGATCCTCCTGGCCTGGCCCCTTGCAGCACTAGGTGGGTGGGGGCTTGGGGAGCTGACGCTTCCTATTCCCTTTGCCCGCCGCCCCCCCCCCCCCCCCAACATGCAGAGGCAGCCCTGGTCTGGTTCTAATCGGGGCTGAAGTCGGCTCCCTTTTTCGCTCTTCTCTCTCCCTCCCCCCAACCCTTTTTCCTTCATTTCTACAGCTTTGGAAGCCAGAGCGTTCCAACTGTCTGTGTGCCAAGACCTTCCCGAGTCTGAAAGCTGCTGAAGTAACAGATCAGATTTTAGCAAGTGCTTTCCAGGCTGAGCGCCAAGCCCTCTTCTGATTCACGGAGAGCGAGCGAACGGGGAGCAGGCGGGGAACCAACGAGGGCTGCACCACCTTAGGCGAGGGAGTGCGGAGCGTGGCCCGTCCGGGAGCGGCCTCGCGGGCAACGGCCACTCAGCCTAGGCGCCCTCGAGGTTCCCCTTGTCCCAGGCGTGTGTGTCTATATGTGTGTCTCAGTGCTGCAAGCGCCTTCAAAACCAGAGTAATTTACAACTGAAGCTTTCTCCCTGGACTCGAAATCCACTCGGCTGAAAGCCTTTTTGTTTGGAAGCGGTGATGTTAAGGGAAGGTTGGCAGAGAAAATCCCTAGGTCCTACCCCTGCTGACTGCGGGCAGGGGTCTTCGAGCCGGGTATATTGCTGCGGCTGAGCCCGCCGGCTCTGCGGGATCTCCTTCCAGCCGAGGCCGACAGGGGCCGCGACAACCAGCGCCGCCTCGGGCCCCACCGCAGAGCCCCTTGCCCTTGGCCGGTCCCCCGCCGGCGCAGGGCGCGCGCGGAGCCGCCCTTCCGCGCCCTGGGAACAGGTGCACTGGGCTCGGCGCCCAGGAGGGGTGGGGCACAGGGAGGGGGCGCGGCCGGGGAAGGGGGGTCGGCATGTACCGCGAGGCAGAGGCGGGAGGAGGTCAGAGTCAGGAGCCCACGTACCTGTACCTGGAAGCACAGCAGCAGGAAGTGTAAACACCTGCGGGAAACAAATGGAGAAGCGGTCAGTGGGACCTGAGGAGGGGGGCGCACGGACAGACAGACACGCAGTCGAACAGTCAAGCGAACGGACGGCCGGGTAGACAGAGGCACAGGGCACAGGCACACGGACAGACGGCCAGGCAGGGTGGGCAGCCCCGCGCGCCGGCGCTTACAGGCAAGTGCAGGCGGAGGGCGCTGAATACATCGCTGAGCGGGAGGGAGGCGGCGGCTCCTA
>NW_012115932.1:15406666-15412183 GCF_000951035.1 Colobus angolensis palliatus | reverse complement strand
CTCAGCTCGCCTGGGTGCGCCCAGCCCACATCAAAGGCCGCCCTGCCTGCTCGCCTGCCTGCCGCGGCCTCTCGCTGCCTCCTCCTCCTTCTCCTGGCGGCTCGGGGTTGGAGGGGAGGCGCTCAGACTCTCGGCGACGGAACCGGCAGCTCCGAAGGGGCAGGACCCACGAAACTGAAGCTGGTGAGCACTGAAAGCCGTCGGAGCTCTGCGCCCGAACGCAGTGACCCGCTTCCTCCGCGCAAACGTTGCCCAAATTGGGCAGGCGATGCTCCCCAAGAAAGCAGTTAGGTACGGAGCGTCCTCACCTGCCCATATTCGCTAGTCGCACTCACCAGCGCTCGAGTGGGGAGCCGAGAGGGAGCGGGTCAGACCCAGCCCCGGGGCGGTTCCACTGAATGGGGGTCGCTTTTACCCGCTCTGCGATCGTGGAGTTTCCCAGCCACCCTTTTGACTGGCTACACACTTAAGTGAGCCCCCTTTCTCTTCTTACGTCCCTGCCGCTGCGAAGGGGGCTCCGGGGCGTCTCTCCTTCTCACCCCTTGCTGCCTCCGGGGCTCTGGGATCGGTTCACCGGATCCCAGCTGGGCTCTCCGGTAGGCGAGCCAGCTTTGGAAACACACGGCTACCACCAAGCGGCCCCGAGACGTCACTGCAACCCCAGCACGGACGGCTGCACGCCGGGGAGTAGCCAGCAGGACTCTGGTCAGCGACCACGCTGAGGCCCTCTTCCGGCCTCCTCCCAAAACTGGGCTGAGACTTGCCTCCGTTTGCATACTATGCAGCTTCGTTCCTTTAACCAGGGTCCCATTCAGGACACTGGTTCTTACCGCCTCCGCCCCTTCCGGAGGCGTAAGTCCTGTCCTTCCCACCAACCCCAAAACGTAGATGTTCTTGTCACGCACCTGCCTCACTGTCTACAGCCGGTGTCAGCCAAGCTCTGCTTAGGCCTGATGCTAAGGAAAATAGGTCAGTGAGAAAGACATTGGAGTACAGCCTCAACCAAAACTCAGGAATCTGGACTGTTTGGTTATAGCCTCCTTGCGTTGGCAATGGCTGATGGTCCACTAGAGCATAAACTGAGGTAGGACTGTCGAACAGTGCTATTTCCTGAAGCCATGAATATAAAATATTGGTAATTGTTCCAAATATCAGGCCTCCTTGCAAGCTATTTTAAGTTCCCTTTCAAAGCTGAGGCTATTTTAAACAGCCTCTGTTTCAACACTGGACACAAGTGCAGAAAACCTTTTCAAAACCAGGTGCTGAGTGATGGCGAAAATTCCTGCATGAAGCTTTTGAGCTGAATTTACTTAGACATTCTGATTGCCAGAGCTGGACTTGCAAAGTTACTCGTAACTTCCCAAGTTTTGGAGAAAATGAACCGATCCCAAGATAGGATGCAATGACGAACCATAAATAGAAATGGACAGAAATTCTCCCACCGATGACCTGAGTCATTGCCGCCATCTTTGATCTTGCTTTATAGGAAGATTGACAAACCCAGTCAAGAGGGGTTTTTGGCTTACCATCTGCTAGTTTGAAGTATCTCCTGGCTAAGAATCATGCTTCAAATTTTCTGTACTGTTACTATTTTTTATTACTTGTGAATGGAATAGGTATATAATTATTTATACCCTATCTAAAATGCTTGCAGTATTTTTCAATGCTCAGATAAAAGTATATTTGCCAATCTCAACTATCAAACAAATTAGACTGACCAAAAAGTCCAGCCAAGAGAACACTTCTGAGTAAGAGCATAAACTCAGGAGTCAGAGATAGTGCATTTGAATACTGTCACCAACATTTACTTAGAAATTCCAGCAAGCAATGGTTTGAGACTCTGCTTCCTCCTCTACAAAATATGGCTAAGAACAGTAACGACTCTCACAGAGTTGTGAGTACTCAATGAGTGTCTGGCACACAATGAAAACTCCAAACATTTTAGCTGTTAACTAATAATCCTAATTATGGTTTTCAGGTTATTTTCACATTTCTTTCTGAACAATTTTATGAAGTAGGGAGGCAAGATCACTTCCAATTTACAGTTGAAGAGGCATCTAGTCAGAATGTCTTTTGACTCCAAATCAATTTTATACTACACATTCTTTTCCCCACCACTCACACCCTCACGTCTGGTTTCATGTACCTATTTACCAATATGACCTATTTACCATATGCCTGAATCTTAAATGGGTTCTACCTGGATTTAGCATGTTCATACAACACTTAATGTATACCACTATTTTAGTAGTCACTTCTTACTAGTTCAATCACAATTTATTGAGATCCTACAGTGTCAGGCCCTCACTGAAAGACAGGCAAGGTCCCCGCACTAAAAAAGTACTTCGTCTCCACTAGGGAAGATGAGCAATAAGCAAATACACCAAGAGATAAATGCTGGCTTGTTACCAGTGCTTTGAGAGAAACCAGTGGGATGAGATGAACAGTACAGGAGATAGAGAAGCGAGAAGACCTCTTGGTAACATTTAGGCCCAGACCCGAAGACAGGAGATAGCCATGCAAAGGAATATTCCAGGTAAAAAATGCAAAGTACCTCCAGTGGAAAAAGGCTAGGCGACTGGCAGGGTTAGCTAGGGAGAGTGTGGCAAGAGATAAGGGTGAAAACAGGCAATGTTCTTGACCAGGTCTTCACAGGAAATGAAGCAGCCATCAATGGCTTAAGGGTACCAGTTTTGCAATGCATCGGTTTTAAGTGTATGGTTCAGTTCTGACAAATATATCTAGGTACAAACACCACCTCTTCTCAGGCAATCTTCCAGCCCCCAATTACTGGTCCCAAGCAATCATTTATCTGGCACTGGTTTATTTTTAATTTCACACAAACAGAACCACCTAGTATGTGCTTGTGTCTGGCTGAGCATGTCTGAGATTGGTCCGTTGTTGCATTTTGCAGTAGTCAATTCTTTTTCATCGTGGGATAGTATTTCATAGTATAGATATGCCACAATTTGTCAGTTAAGGGCTTTGAAACTGAGTCAAAAATCAGTTTGTTAAAAAAGCTTTACCCTGGCTAAGAATGAAGTGGAATGCTGTTATACCATTCCACTTCATTCTTAGTAGCTGGAGTAAGCAGGACACTAAGAAAGCTAGCTATTACTGGTCCAGGTAAGGGTACTGTAGCTTGGGCTACGCAGCCATGTGCTATTTTGGGGTCGGAATCAGACACACCTGCATTAAATTCACAGCTCTAAGTTAATAAACTCAGGCAATTTTCTGAGGGAAGTTAAGAATGTATGTTGACTGGTAACACAATGAAATGAAAACCCTGCAGAGCATCTCGATGCCTTGCCTACTGACTAACCCTAAGCACCTAGAACTTTTGTCTAAGATAATGTATTTAAATCCCTTTGTTCAAGTGTGCAAGTAAACTGAGCACTGCAATTTTTCCACTTGTTTTCAACTTCTCCCCAGTCTTGACGGAGAAGACACCTAAGATTCAGGGAATCTGTGGAGTACAAATATTGTGGAGACAAGAGATGGAAAACATCTAGCCTAAGAACACAGGACAGGCCGGGCACCGTGGCTCACGTCTGTAATCCCAGCACTTTGGGAGGCTGAGGTGGGCGGATCATGAGGTCAAGAGTTCGAGAGGAGCCTAACCAACACAATGAAACCGTGTCTCTACTAAAAATACAAAAATTAGTCAGGCGTGGTGGCACACGCCTATAATCCCAGCTACTCAGAAGGCTGAGGCAGGAAAATCGCCTGAACCCGGGAGGCGGGGGTTGCACTGAGCTGAGATCCGGCCACTGCACTCCAGCCTGGGGGACAGAGCGAGACCCCCTCTCAAAAAAAAAAAAAAAAAAAAAGGACAAGCAGCCTCAAGCAGCACTGTCTTCAGTAGTATCAGGTAAACAGCAAAGTGGACCCTTAGCACAAATAGGCTGTAAAGAAGCCAGCTCCTAGAATGCGCACAGCATTAAATCTTGGGACCTCTACTGCCAAGTCCACGAGTCAGGGAGCAACTGGCTTTTCATTAAGGAACTGGCTAGAAAGTAGCCTCACTTTCTTAAACTTTAACCCTGTATTTCCAGAGTCCAGGCCACCTTTATAATAGGCTCAGTATAAACTTGTAACCCTCAACTTTTTTTTTCTTGGACAATTTCCAAGAAAAGACTCACACCCTATACAATGCTCATCTCTCCTTGCTCATTAAGCTAGTACTATCAAGAGCTACATAGCGGGTCGTGGTGGCTCATGCCTGTAATCCCAGACCTTTGGGAAGCTGAGGCGAATAGATCACTTGACATCAGGAGTTTGAGACCAGTCTGGCCAATACGGTGAAACCATCTCTATACAAAATACAAAAATTAGCCGAGTGTGGTGGCGTGCACCTGTAGTCCCAGCTACTCGGGAGGCTGAGGTGAGAGAATCACTGGAACCCGGGAGGCGGAGGCTGCAGTGAGTCAAGATCACACCACTGCACTCCAGCCTGGGCAAGAGACTGAGACCCTGTCAAAAAAAAAGAGAAAGAAGAAACGATTTTATCTGTTAAGAAAAAAAGAAAAAAAGCTGGCTGGGCGCCGTGGCTCACACCTGTAATCCCAGAATTTTGGGAGGCCAAGGCGGGCAGATCACCTGAGGTCAGGAGTTCGAGACCAGCCTGGCCAACATGGTGAGATGCCGTCTCTATTAAAAATATAAAAATTAGCCAGGCATGGTGGCATGTTGCCTGTAATTCCAGCTACTTGGGAGGCTGAGGCAGGTTACTCACTGTAACCTGAGAGGCAGAGGTTAGAGAGACAAAACTGCACCACTGCACTCTAGCCTGGGCAACAGAGCGAGACTCTCTCTCAAAAACCAGAACAAAAATAAAAGCTACTTAACGATGGTTTGGTTAACAACAGACCACCTGTATGGTGGGCCCAGACTAAAAGGGAGCTGACCATTGTAGCAGATGCATTACTCGTGTTCGTGATGCTGGTGCAAAGAAACCTGTACATGCAATTATGTACAGCACATACTTGATACTACGAAAATAAATGTTACTGATTTACATATTTATTGCATTTTATCAGTGTTATCTTTTACCAAAAAAAAAAAAAAAAGCAGTATTCCAGATGGCAATGTTATAGATGACAGCATCATCTTATTGCCCCTGAAGACCTTCCAGTGGGACAATGTATGGTGGATGAGTGACTTGATGATCCTGACCCTATGGTAGGCCTAGGCTAATAACCCTACGGTAAGCGTACACCTAGTTAACAAAAAAGTTGAAAAAAACTTAATAGAAATGTACAGAAGAACGTATTTTTGAGGCCGGGCACAGTGGCTCACGCCTGTAATCCCAGCACTACCCAGTGGGTAGATCACATGAGGTTAGGAGTTCGAGACCAGCCTGGCCAACATGGTGAAACCCTTACAAAAATACCAAAAAAAAAAAAAATTAGCCAGCCATGATGGCAGGTGCCTATAATCCCAGCTACTTGGGAGGCTGAGGCGGGAGAATTGCTTGAACCCGGGAGGCGGAGGCTGCAGTGAGTCAAGATCACACCA
>NW_012115932.1:15394878-15405928 GCF_000951035.1 Colobus angolensis palliatus | reverse complement strand
AGCCATGATGGCAGGTGCCTATAATCCCAGCTACTTGGGAGGCTGAGGCGGGAGAATTGCTTGAACCCAGGAGGCGGAGGTTGCAGTGAGCCAAGATCACACCATTGCACTCCAGCCTGGGCAACAGACTCTGTCTCAAAACATAAATGTATTTTTGTAGTTTTTTAAGTATTATGAGTCAAAGTTTTTAAAGTTTATGAAGTTCAGTTAGCTAAGATCAATGAAGAAAAACATTTTTATATTTAATGTTTAAGTATACCGTGTTTATAGTTTAGTAATGTCCTAGGCTTTTCATTCTCACTCAGCAACTTCCACTTCTACAAACTATATTCATTCCAGTGCCCTATATAGGTATGCCATTTTATCTTTATCTTATTTTTACCCTACCTCTGTTTAGAGACACAAATACTATTGAGATACAAGTGCCTATAGTATTCAGTTCACCTATACTGTACAGGTTTGTAGTCTTGGAGGCATGGGTTGTACCTTACAGCTTAGGTGTATGGTAGGCTATACCACCTAAATTCACGGAAGTACACTCTGATGTTCACATGACGAAATCACCTAATGGTGTGTTTCTCAGCACATATCCCCATCATTCATTAAGTGACTCATGACTACATATTAAGTCAAAACCATGTATTTTCTGCATTGATACACCACTATAAACCTATTATTCTGTATTTGCGTGTTTTTAAGCTCATCTGCTTTCCCTGCATGGCCTTACTTTTTACTACTGTAACCTATTCTACCTGTTCTCTGAGACTGAATGTAGTTACACTGACTGTTGACTTACGAAAAGCTTGTCAGCCAACCTGTGCACGGATGCCCTCCACAGCACTTAAAATTGTTCATTCCCTTGTTTTTCCAAAGGGTCTGGTCTGATCTAATCAACCAACTACCTAGAACCCAGTATTAACAAACAATGTTCCCACCCAGACAGTGGTCTACAAATACCATTATTTCTAAGGGAGGCAGGTTTCTTTGGGGGAAATGGCCACTCCAGGTCTGAGGAAGAGAATGAGCAAGATGAAACACCCTGTCACAGAAGAAATCAAAGAGTGATCAGATTACTGAGATCTACTATGGCAGGAGCAAGCTTGAAGGGGACTCCCTTGGTCAAAAATAAAGTATCAGCATCAAAAAAATATAGTGGGTTGAGATATATACAAATAAATAAAAACCTGAATTAAGGTTAAACTCATTCACTGATTCTTTTTCACAAGCTGCTAGGTATCAATCCATCATTCTAAAAATTGGCAAAAAAGAAAAAATCACATTAAAATGATTTCCAGCACAGAATGAAAGCCTGTCTGGGTACACTGGCTCACGCCCAATGCCAGCACTTTGCAAGGCCAAGGCAGGCAGATCACTTGAGGTCAAGAGTTCGAGACCAGACTGGCCAACATGGTGAAACCCTATCTCTTCTAAAAAAATTACATATATATATATTATCTATATACTATATATTTATATTTTAGTATATTTATATACTATATATATTTACATATTTGTTTTTATGTGCATATACAAACTTAGCCAGGTGTGGTAGCACACACTTGTAATCCCAACTATTTGGGAGGCTGAGATGGGAGACTGCAGTGAGCTGAGATTGCACCACTGCACTCCAGCCTAGGGGACAGAAGGAGAACAGGTCTCAAAACAAGAAAGGAAAAAAATTCAAGACCACTTCAAAATGTTGGAATAAATAAAATGTTGAGTAATGTTTTTTAGATTTCAGATACACACCCAAAGCAGCAAGCAGTTGGTATATTAAAATCAACACAAAAATTTGAAAGACAAAATAAAAGTCTCTTTCGCGAGTTTAAACAAAAAGGAATGAGAAAAACCATCCAAGACAATCAAACAAGTCTAAGAATGGATAGAAGTGGGAGATGAAAATCTCCCAAGGAAAACGGCACAAAACTGGAGAACATTCCCTCATCTGCTCAAACTACTGGAGTATACACCACAGCAAAACAATAGAAATGAAATCAGTATATCCAACTCAGATCATGTGTAATCAGCTTAAGGTAGAACATATAAAGGTGCTAATTAGTCCCCGAATATCCTCATATCTACGTGATAATTTTTCTCCTATACATCTGTAAGAAGTACTATTAGGCAACTTCAGCAAATAGTCACTGAAATAACTGCTTTGATTCAGACAAAGAATCCAGGTTGAGGTCAGGTGCGGTTGCTCACACCTATAATCCTAGCACTTTAGGAAGCTGAGGTGGGCAGATCACTTGAAGGTCAGGAGTTCAAGACCAGCCTGGCCAACATGGTGAAACCCCATCTCTACTAAAAATACAAAAATTAGCCAGGCTGGTGGTTCACACCTGTAATCCCAGCTACCTGGGAGGCTGAGGCAGGAGACTTGCTTGAACCCAAGAAGCGGAAGCCGCAGTGAGCTGAGACTGTGCCACTGCACTCCAGCCTAGGGGAAAAAAACAAGAATACAGGTTGAAAGGCTGCTTTTAAGCTGTTTTAACATGCCAGATTTTCTTTGTGAGTGAGGCTAGAATAGGCGGATAGGAGGTCTAATGGAACATTTGGAAACATGCTGCAGTTATAATAATTGTTAACTATCATCAGGAGGTGGGAACACAGCACTAAATCCTTATGATGAAAAAGTGGTTAGTTCCAGTGAACTACTGAAGGAGATGCAGGGACATTCTCATAGAATTTTAGAATACTATTTGCCATTCCTAACTACATAAATTATTTCTTTGACAAAGTATAAAGCAGTTAAATAAATCAATAGAAACCATGCTACTTTATTAAAATACTGAGTTTTATTTCACATGTATATTTTTGTCTCCCCACCATTTCCATGTCTGACCACCGCTACTACTATGTCCTATCATAACATTCCATACATACTTAAAACCAAGCAAAGGGTGGAGTTCCATCTTTAAAAACTAAACAGGCATTTTGGACAACACATTCTTGGCAATGGAACCTGGACAACATTTATCAAACACGGTAGGGAAAGTTCTCACTCTGCATTATAAAAAGGACAGCCAGATAGCAACTGTTACAGAAATGAAATAAGACGGAAAATTTTTAACAAATTGTTTAAACTATTTTCTTAAAGAGACTTCCTCCACTGCCAGAGATCTTGAATAGCCTGGAAAAAAAAAAAGAAATGTGGTTAAGGAACCACAACACTTCACAGACATCAATAAATTAAATGTCTCTTTGCATAGTTCAACATCTATTTTTCATTCTATCACCAAATAGGTTAACTCTAGATAAAGAAATGACTCCAAGAAAATGTATACTCAGATGTAATTTAATTCCTAACACTTTAATCAGCCATAAAAATAATGTGAACAATATACTAATATTTAATAGTTTATTTACTTAAGGAAATAAAGACCAGAGACCCATTTGGCCAATGTTACTTCCAACTTCATCTCCCGAGATCAGCTTTCGAGTTGGCCAGATTTAGCAAATAAAGTTACATAAACATCAGAAACGTATTCTGAATTGCCTGTGCATGTGTGCCTGTGCATATGTACATTTAGAAAAAACTATCTGCTGAAGCTAGGCATGATGGCTCACGCCTGTAATCCCTACACTTTGGGAGACTGAGGTGGGCAGATCACTTCAGCTCAGGAATTCGAGACCAGCCTTGGCAACATGGTGAAACCCTGTCTACTAAAAACGCAAAAATTAGCTGGGCATGGTGGTGTGCAACTATAGGAGGCCCAGCTACTCAGGAGGCCGAAGAGGGAGGGTTGCCTGAGCCCAAGAGGCAGAGGTTGCAGTGAGCCAAGATCACATTACAGATGGGTGACCAAAGCAAACACAAAAACAAAAAACAGCTGGCTAGACATGGTGGCTCACGCTTGTAATCCCAGCACTTCAGGAGGCCGAGGTGGTGGACCACCTGAAGTCAGGAGTTCAAGACCAGCCTGGCCAACAGGGCAAGGTGGTTCTGAAGAAAAATCAACAAGTTCACCAACAACTAGAAAATGAGATGACAGGATTCTCTCAGCTGTCACTGTTTCACAGCCAGTGGGTTCTCAGGTACAAGATAACTGAATGCCAATATTAAGTATCATAGAAATCTTTTTTTGCTGAGATGGACTCTCACTCTGCCACCCAGGCTGCAGTGCAGTGGCGCTCACTGCAACCTCTGCCTCCCAGGTTCAAGCAATCCTCCTGCCTCAGCCTCTTGAGTAGGTGGGATTACAGGTACATGCCACCATGCCCAGCTAAATTTATTATTTTTAGTAGAGACGCAGTTTTGCCACGTTGCCTCCCAAAGTGCTGGGATTATAAGCATGAACTACCACGCCCAGCCAAAGATCTTCTTATCATCAGGTTCAAACAAATATACATTGTCATTGCTTGCATCTTGCATCTCTATGTCAAAGATGGGAAGCATATAGTTTTGATAATCTCTAATAGTAATTCAAGTTATTAAACATTTACTATTTATTGCAGAAATTTCATTCTGACACGTGAACACTTTCAATTCTAGAGCAAGATAATACTTCTGGTAGGCTGGGCAAAGTGGCTCGTGCCTGTAATCCTAGCACTTTGGGAGGCCAAGATGGGACGACTGCTTGAGGCCAGGAGTTCAAGACCAACCTGGGCAAAAATACTTTTAAAAACAGAATACTTCTGGTAGAAGTGCTGGTTCAGTAATTTAATAGCTACAAGACTTTGTAGCTACAAGCCTTTGTTATAAAGTACAGAAGATCACTGCAACTTCATCATGAAATTATCACTTTCCTTGGCTGTACCTCAAGAAATGCATCTCTTATGCTTAGCTGTTAGTACATACCGGTTATTTATGTCTGACTTTCCACTATTTTCAATATTAAATAACTTGTTGCATAATGCTTCAAAATAACCTGTTGCATAAAGTTTCAAAATAACTTATGCTCAATCAATGTTTAGTATTCCAAATAAACTCCCAAAACTCACACTTTAAACTTTGGGATTCAAATGTAGAGAAAAAACAGAACAAGACTGAATCTGATCATCTTAAAGCCCATAACTGCAACTTTATCAAAGCTAAACTCAAAATTAACCATATCACGGTTTTACAAACCCGAAAACTAAAAATTAAGGTGCAATTAAATAACTGACCTGCTAAATATTATGGCAGAAAAAACCAGCTAATTGCCAAATTTTCTAAAAAAAGCTGACTACAGGAAACCTAAAAACCATTAAATGCAGCCATCAGTTCTCTACACGATACCTAACATCCCTATTTAACCACTTTTACATTTTCCTTACACTTATAAGTCAACTATAAATAAGAGCAAAAATAAATGCATAAACTGTATGTTGACTAAGACTTTCACATGTACTAATTGTAAAATCTAACAGCTAAACTCAAGCTTAAATATCTAGTTGTAGCCACAATTTAGAGTCTTGCTTCCAGGTTTCATGTTAGGATGATTTTGGCAAAATATATTTCCCATAAGATCTATGAAAAAAAAATGGTCTCTATCAACTCCCAAAAAAGCAAAGACCAGACTGCCCCAAGCAGCCAAATGGAGCAAGAAGGAAAACCACAGCAATTTCATTAGCCAACATAGTACCAAAAAAGTAAAACTGAATTCAATAACCAAGAAGTACTTTGCCAACTATAGGGAATCTGGGAAAAATACACTAAAAGTTATCGTCTCAGACTGCCAACTGTATTCTTCATGTATTTCATTACACACATGAGTTTTCACATTATTTCATTAAATGAATTATCTGTGGTTAGGAACTTTTTAAAAAGAGCCAACACTTAAAAAGGGTAAAGGCAGAATTATAATAAATCACGAAAAACTTGGACTTCATCATGTCCCCAGAAAATTCAGTTACCTCTTGGTCAGTCATCCGGAAGCAATTCTTCACATAATTGATGAACTTGGCTTCCACTTTGGGAAGAGAACCACCCTATTGAGACAAAAACATTATTACAGGTAAGTAGAGAGATACCTTTAGAAAATTCCTCAATAATCTGCAATGCTACTACATAGAGCAGTTTACTCCTTTTCCCTTCAACTTTCCAAGAACACTCAATGTCTTTTTCAGGGCCAGAAAGCCCTATTGGGCAGCATGGCTAGTATCTCTATTCAAACAGATTTGCCAAAGGGTCAAATCTTCCCAGACGACCTCTCTAGGAACATAAAAGATAAGCTACACTTGAGATTCTACAGACAAACATGACATGGCAACTCAGTTGCTTATCTGTATTATCTAACAAGCCGGTTTTATCACCCAGAACCAAACACAACCTATAACACCCCTTTGGAGAACCATGTCAAGTGACCCAAACTGTTATTTAAAAAAACAAACAAAACCCCATAAAACACTTGTTGATCACAAACCAGTTCAGAACAATGATCTGGTCATCAAAGATATATGAAGTTGAATGGGGAAAAAATTACAGTAATTACATTTCACTAATCACTCTTACCATTTCCTTCAAATTATAGATATAGGCAAAAAACTACAATGGGGGAGAAATTACAGTAATTACACTTCACTAATCACTCTTACCATTTCCTTCAATTTCCTTCAAATTATGGATATAGGCAAGAAACTACAAGTGTTGGTGATACCTGTAACTTTTTGTCACCAAAATTTCAAAACATTACTATTGCAAATATCTTGAAATGTTTATTTATCACTACTTTGGAATTACCTTAAAGCACTGAATATATCTGTTTTTATTAAATTTAATACCTTTCCCTCTAAGTATCTTTTATGCATTTTTAAAAGACTGAAAAGGTTTTCAAACTTGGCAGAATCAAGTATAGCGTTAAGAAACTTAACTGCCTCCAATAACCTAGTAAAATAAACCTCAATTTCCATTTCAAAATTATTGTCACATACATTCTTAATTGATTCATTCAAATATTTATTGAGCAGCTAAGGAGATACAAAGGCAATTTAAAACATTGTCAGAGGTGAGCCAAATGCACAAGTAATAGAAAGCAAAGGGCAAGGTTCACTGAATCACAGCAGTCAGAAGAAAGTGCTTTAGGGAACCAAGAGTGAGACTGTTTCCAGCCTGAAGAGGCATGGGTGGCAAATCAGAAAAGGGGATTGAGATTAAAATAGAAGACTTCAGTCTGGATTGTTGATGACACTCAGTATGGACTATATTTGTCTCTCCTTTTCCTTTCTCCCCATCTTTGGGCTTAATTTACATGTAGTGCCCAGGGCTGTTCAATGCGCCTGCAATTAAACCAAGGAGATAGGACCATATTAAAATGGAAGGGAGGGGAATCTAAAATATGTCATTTTAGCATTGTATCCAAGGGACAAAAATCTGATAAGCAGGAAGGCTAAAGGGTTTCCAGTGTGACTAAAACAAGAAATATGTTCCAGTTCTAAAATTTTTTTTCCAGTGGACTTATCACTGTACAAGGAAATCTACTGAAGCCAAAGAAAAATCTATAGAGCACAGGAAAAACATGGGGAAATGAGTTGGCAATTTTTCCTTACCACCCCGCATTTGTTCTCAATAATTGCAGTCTAAAAATATTATTCATTGAATTAAAGCTTCTCTCAAATGTGCTTCCAAAGCATTTAAACCATTTATTCCATATCCTACTCAAATCCCCCAGTCAAGCAGACAAGAGACCTAATCGTCTTCCCACATTTCCATTATTTAAGACAAAAGGAAACTAGATTTAAGCCTATATTAGTCATTCACAAAATCTAGCTATTACTACACATATTAACTGGTGACAACTTGGTGTAAAGGGCAAACAGAAATGTCTCAATCTGCTGAAAATTACTTCTGACTAGGGTCAATCATGAATATTTAACTATAATACCAAGCAACAGCCCGCGTCTACTTTTCCAGCTGTTTGCAATTTTAATGAAGTCTCATACGCCCTCTGTTGGTTCTCTAGCATATCTTACAACCAGACAAGGTAAAGGGTTCTCACTGATCTATTTTAACATGGAAGGTCAGAATGTTATCTTGTAACTAGTGCACTCCGTTCCTTTTATAATGAAAAATAAGGCATATTTAATTTTGCATAAGCAAATCACCATAGACACGATTATAAATGTTTTATAATTCATTTTATAAAAAATTCACACCACGAACAGGGCAAGTATATTAAACCAAAACAAAAAAAAAACAAGAAACATTCAAGTCTACGCAAACCAGACACACGCAATTTGAGGGGGGAGACAAAGTTTTTTTTAAGATAACTTTACTCACTTTTTCTATACTTGCTTGCATTTTTGCTTTTATGTCTTCTACAGAACTAGGTCCTTTTGGTGTTTTAGGAGTTTTTTCCTGTTTTTTGAAGGATTCTTGTCCCTGAAAAAGAAATGAACTTCCAAAAGGTCTTAAGAATAAATACAACTCCTAATTTAAAACCCATTCTGTCTGGATTTCCTCAAATAGTCTTACAAAACTCCCTTATAAAGCTAATTATACAACTGGAATTATCAATAAATTCACACCATACAATTTTGTTCTTAAAAATCTTTCTTCTAAGGAAGGAATAAGATTAGCTAGGCATGGTGGTGCATGCCTGTAATCCCAGCTACTCAGGAGGCTAAGGCGGGAGGATTGCTTGAGCCCAGCAGCTGGAGGCTGTAGACAGCTATGATCATACCACTGTACCCCCAACTGGGCAAGAGTAGGACACCCATCTCTTTAAAAAAAAAAAAGGAGTAACTTGGGAGTTCGCTTTTTTATGCACCATACTAAGTTCAAAAAATGAAATCAGAAGATCCCTAAGAATAAAGGAAGAAAGTCATTGTAGTCTGATGCCTGGGGCCCACCCCAGACCAATTTCATGACAATCTCCATAAGTAGAGCACAAGTATTGGGTTCTTTTCAAGTTTTTCTCCTTTAAATTCCATTTTCTGCAGGAAGGGGGTAAGGCCAGAAAGGAGACCATCACACCCTGTCTGGCCCTAAATGTTCTACTTCAATCTAATATGCAGCCAAGGTTGAGAATCTCTACTCTATGCAGGCATACTTTTCAACAAAGATTCCTTACAGGAAACAACTATTGACTTCACAATCATAAAAAATTCAGGCCAGTCGGGGTGGCTCACGCCTACAATCTCAGCATTCTGGGAGGCCCAGGAGGGCGGATCACCTGCAGTCAGGAGTTCGAGACTAGACTGGCCAACTTATATAGTGAAACCCCACCTCTACACAAAAATACAAAAATAAGCTGGGCCTGGTGGCGCGCACGTGTAGTCCTTGCTACTTGAGAAGCTGAGGGAGGAGAATCGCTTGAACCCGGGAAGTGAAGGCTGCAGCAAGCCGAGATCACACAACTCTAACCCAGACTCAGTGACAAAGCAAGGGTCCCGTCTCTCTCAAAAAAAAAGTCTATTGGCTTCCCCCCACCACTGGAACCCCAGCAGCACCTTACATTTAGTATGTTTGTCTGTGTGTACCTACAACACACAACAAGCTGATTTTTTCTTTTTGGAGGCGGAGTCTGACTCTTTCGCCCAAGCTGGAGTGCAGTGGTACAATCTCACTGCAACCTCCACCTCCTGAGTAGGTGGAATTACAGGAACATACCACCATGCCTGGCAAATTTTTGTGTTTTTAGTAAGGATGGGGTTTCACGATGTTGGCCAGGCTAGTCTCAAACTCCTGACCTCAGGTGATCCCACCGACCTTAGCCTCCCTCCCAAAGTGCTGGGATTACAGGACTGAGCCACTGCGCCCAGCTGCAGCAAGCTGATTTAAACTTTAAAACAGCAATTACAGGGGTTCTATAAAGGCCTATGAAATTTCAGACACACTAGATTCTTCCACAGCAGAATCTTTTTTCCCCAACTATATCAATGAGACCCATACGTAAATGTAGCCACTTACTTTTGATCTTGGTGTTGATGATGGTTTTGAGTCTTTTCCATTCTGATTTGACTTTTGTGCATTTTTGGCTGGAGTATCTCGTATAGACTGCAATTAGAAATTTATCTTAATCACTGTCCCCGACCCCAACAACAGTGCAAACAAAACTGTCCAAGCCATGGAAGAAAAACAGCAACCACAGGCTGGACGCAGTGGCTCAGGCCCGTAATCCCAGGACTTTGGGAGGCCGAGGCAGGTGGATCATGAGGTCAGGAGTTCGAGACCTGCCTGGCCAACATGGTGAAACTCCATCTCTACTAAAAATGCAAAAATTAGCTCGGTGTTGTGGTCTGAGTCTGTAATTCCAGCTACTCAGGAGGCTGAGGCAGGAGAATCGCTTCAACCCGGGAGGCAGAGGTTGCAGTGAGCCGAGATCACGCCACTGTACTCCAGTCTGGGTGACACAGACTCTGTCTCAAAAAAAAAAAAAAAAAAAAAAAAAATTTTTAAACCAAAATTAATTCTACATGTTGGTTATTGAAATTAGTCCTGGAAAAAAGAAATGTGGTTAAGGAACCACAACACTTCACAGACATCAATAAATTAAATGTCTCTTTGCATAGTTCAACATCTATTTTTCATTCTATCACCAAATAGGTTAACTCTAGATAAAGAAATGACTCCAAGAAAATGTATACTCAGATGTAATTTAATTCCTAACACTTTAATCAGCCATAAAAATAATGTGAACAATATACTAATATTTAATAGTTTATTTACTTAAGGAAATAAAGACCAGAGACCCATTTGGCCAATGTTACTTCCAACTTCATCTCCCGAGATCAGCTTTCGAGTTGGCCAGATTTAGCAAATAAAGTTACATAAACATCAGAAACGTATTCTGAATTGCCTGTGCATGTGTGCCTGTGCATATGTACATTTAGAAAAAACTATCTGCTGAAGCTAGGCATGATGGCTCACGCCTGTAATCCCTACACTTTGGGAGACTGCGGTGGGCAGATCACTTCAGCTCAGGAATTCGAGACCAGCCTTGGCAACATGGTGAAACCCTGTCTACTAAAAACGCAAAAATTAGCTGGGCATGGTGGTGTGCAACTATAGGAGGCCCAGCTACTCAGGAGGCCGAAGAGGGAGGGTTGCCTGAGCCCAAGAGGCAGAGGTTGCAGTGAGCCAAGATCACATTACAGATGGGTGACCAAAGCAAACACAAAAACAAAA
>NW_012115932.1:15388466-15394828 GCF_000951035.1 Colobus angolensis palliatus | reverse complement strand
AAAAAAAAATAGAAAAAGCAGCAACTACTTGAACAAAAGGTTACACAAGACTAACAAATTGGGTGGAGGGCTACATGGATAAAGAAAACAGACCATTCCCCACTGTAAGTTTTCTGTAGTCCTCCTCAGGACTAATTTTCAGTATGAGATGATCTCCCACACCAGCTTCCCTTAACTACAAAACAAGCAAATAACACTAAAAAATTACCATTTCTATTGTTAGTTTAACAACCTTGTAGCATTGTATCTACTCACTTTCTTCACTGGTGCTTTTTCTTCAGCTTCCTCATCATCAAAATCATCATCATCATCACTACAAATGAAACGTCAAGACATTAAGCACTTTCAAAATTTGGGAGTAGACACAAGAATTGAAAGCAGGACCTTGACGTGATTATTTGTCCACCCGTGTTAATCGAAGCATTCACTGTTCACAACAGCCAAGAGATGAAAGCAACCCAACTGTTAAATGGCTGAATAATGAAAACGTATATGCACACACAATGAAAATCCTCTTGCATGCTACATGACTGAACCTTGAACAAAGTAAAATAAGCCAGCCACAAAAAAACAAACACTGTATGATTCTATTCATTAAGTATCCAAAAGTAGTCAAACTCAAAAGAAATGAAGGTATAATTGTGATCACTAGGGGCTGGGAAACAAAGCTGCTCAATAAGTAGTTTTGCATGAATATACGCTATACCAATGTATAATATATGTATATTTAAGTAATGTATAGTTAAACTGTACACTCAAATAGAGTCAATTTGTGTTAAAAAAAAAAATTAAAGACCTAAATAGAAACATTCCATGTTCAGATATTGCCAAGATGGCAACACTCCCCAAATATACACGTTAAATACAATCCTTAGAAGACTCCCCAAGCTGGTTTCTCTGTAGAAATAGATCCTAAAATTTATATACAAACCCAAGAGTCGGCAGTGTCTCACACCTATAATCCTAACACTTTGGGAGGCTGAGGTGGGAGGATCTCATTTGAGTTCGAGACCAGCCTAGGCAACATAATGAGAACCCGCTCTACAAAAAAAAATTTTAATTAGCAGATGTGGTTGTGTGTGCCTGTAGTCCCAGCTACTTGAAAGGCTAAGGCAGAAGGATCTACTTGAGGCAGTAACTGTAACTGTGTAATTCTGCCACTGCGCTCCAGCCTGGGTGACAGAGCAAGACCCTATCTCAAAAAACAAAAACAAAAAAAGACACTTAAGGGACCCAAAGAGGCCAAATGCAATCTTGAAAGGAACAAAGCTAGAGAACTCACACTTGATTTAAAAAAATCAGCTATAAGACCCACGAAGGGGTCAAGGCACCATGGCTCATGCTTGTAATCCCAGTACTTTTTAGGAGGCAGAGGCAGCTGGATCACCTGAGGTCAGGAGTTTTGAGACCAGCCTGGCCAACAGGGAGAAACCCAGCCTCTACTAAAAATACAAAAATTAGCCAGGAGTGGTGGCGGGCACCTGTAATCCCAGCTACTCAGGAAGCTGAAGCAGGAGGACCAGGAGGCAGAGGTTGCAGTAAGCCAAGATCGCACCATTGTGCTTCCAGCCTGGGCAAGAGTGAGACTCATTAAAAAAAAAAAAAAAAACTACAAAGGAACAGTGTTGTAACTGTTCTTACCTGTTAAGGATAGACACATACATCAACAAACAGACCAGAAATAAAACCGTGTATTTATAGTAAGTGATTTTTTTTTTGTTTTTTGAGATGGAATCTCGCTCTGTCACCAGGCTGGAGTACAGTGGCGCAATCTCTGATCACTGCAACCTCTGCCCCCCAGGTTCAAGTGAATTCTCCAGCCTCAGCCTCCTGAGTAGGTGGTACTACAGGCACATGCTACCATGCCCAGCTAAAATTTGTATTTTTAGTAGAGACAGGGTTTCACCATATTGGCCAGGATAGTCTCTATCTCCTGGTCGTGATCCACCTGCCTGGGACTCTCAAAGTGCCAGGATTACAGGCGTGACCCACCGTACCGAGCCTTAAGTGACTCTTTTAAAGGCTGCCAAGATCATTCAATGGGGAAAAAATAGTTTTTGAACAAATCATTTGGGGAAACTGCTCATCTACACCCAAAGTCTATTATTTGGACCCCTCCATTCACAACATACACAGACATTTACTCAAAATGGAACAAAACGCTAAATATAACTACAGGACGAAACTCAGAATTAAGGGGGTAAATTTTCACAACTTTGAATTTAGCAGTGATTTCTTAGGATTGACACCAAAGGCACAAGCAACAAAAGAAATCAGACATCATAAAAATTAAAAACTTGGTCAAAGGCCACCATCATGAAAGTTAAATGACAATTCACAGAATGGTGGAAGATAATCTGCAAATCATGCGTCTGATAAGGTACTTGTTTGCAGAATATATAAAGAATTCTTAGGCCCGGTGCAGTGGCTCAACGCCTGTAATCCCAGCACTTGTGGGAGGCCGAGGCAGGCCTGAAGTCAGGAGTTCAAGACCAGCCTGGCCAACATGGTGAAACCCAGTCTCTATTAAAAATACAGAAAATTAGCTGGGCATGGAAGGAGTCGGGATGCCTGTAATCCTTGGGAGAAGCAGGGGAACTGCTTGAACAAGGGAGGAGGAGGTTGCAGTGGGCGAGAGCCAAGATCTCATCATTGCACTCAAGCCTGGGCAACAGAAAGAGACTTGTCTAAAAAAAAGAATTCTTGCCAGGGCACAGTGGCTCACAGCTGTAATCCCAGCAGTTTGGGAGGCAGAGGGAGGTTGGCCAACATGGCGAAACCCCTTCTCTTACTAAAAATACAAAAATCATAGGAAAAAAAAATTCTTACAGCTCAGTGACGACAAAGAGAAGTAACTGGATTTTTTAAATGGGTAAAGACATTTCTCCAAAGATACATAGCCAATGAAGACATGACAAGACGCTCTAGTAAAGACTAATAAGAGTCCACAGGGAAATGCAATCAAACCCACAACTAGCACTTCATACCACAGGATTAGAGTCAGATAATGGCAAGTGAGGGTGTAGTGAAATCAGAAGCCCCATACACTGCTAGTGGGAATACAATGGGTCAGCCACTCTGCTTTAGGTGTACTTGACCCAAAAAAAATGACATGTCCACAAGCGTTCATAGCAGTCAACAAGTTCATAGCAGCAACCCAAATGCTCACCAACTGATGCATAACCAAATAACATACCCATACAATGTATTCAACCATAAAAATAAATGAAGTACTGATAATGCTTTCACACGGATAAAACTTGAAAACACTGTGCTAGGAAAACAGTCACAGAAGTCCATTCATGCACAACACGAGGGACAGGAAACCTACAAAGTTCACTTGTGGCTGACTACAGCTGAGGAGTATGAGGGGTAATACCTATAGAGGACGATTTCTCATTGAGGTGATGAAATGTTCTAAAATTGATTGTGGTGATGGCTATACAACTAAGCACACTAAAACCACTGAACTGTACACTACTTTTTTCTTTTTTGAGTTTTACTCTTGTTGCCCAATCTGGAGTGCAATGGTGTGATCTCGGCTCGCTGCAACCTCCGCCTCCCGTGTTCAAGCAATTCTTCTGCCTCAGCCTCGGTAGTAGCTGGGATTGCAGGCAACGACCATCACACACCCAGCTATCTTTTGTATGTTAGTAGTGATGGGGTTTCACCATATTGGCCAGGCTGGTCTTTAACTCCTGACCTCAGGTGATCTGCCCCTGCCTCGACCTCCTAGAGTGCTGGGATTACAGGTATGAACTGTACATGTTAAATAGGTAAATAATGGAAGGGAGTAATCAAATCGAGTCATTGGAGGGCAAGTCAGGCAGAAGTCTGTATCAGTAAATACTAAGTGGTTCACATTTAATTCAAAAAACTGAACATACTGGTCTCTAAATCCCAATACGGCAACGTCATGTAAGAAACACCTATCTTTCCAATACCGAAGAAATAATTTCCGTATTTAGAAAAAGTATAACTTAAAAAAGCTGCCCGAATAGCCCTTCAAGTGCTTTTTAACAGTGATTTTGTCATTACAAGTTTCTAGCATTAGAACCCAATCCCTGCAGGTGCCTCCCCTGTGCTAGAAACAAGATGAGAATGCTTTTCTTTTTTTTTTTTTTTTTTTTGAGACGGAGTCTCGCTCTGTCGCCCGGGCTGGAGTGCAGTGGCCGGATCTCAGCTCACTGCAAGCTCCGCCTCCCGGGTTCCCGCCATTCTCCTGCCTCAGCCTCCCGAGTAGCTGGGACTACAGGCACCAGCCACCTCGCCCGGCTAGCTTTTTGTATTTTTTAGTAGAGACGGGGTTTCACCGTGTTAGCCAGGATGGTCTCGATCTCCTGACCTCGTGATCCGCCCGTCTCGGCCTCCCAAAGTGCTGGGATTACAGGCTTGAGCCACCGCGCCCGGCCGAGAATGCTTTTCTTAAACGTTTTTTCTTATTCGTTAAAACAAGTGCATTAAACTACTATCAAAACTACTATCAAAACAGCTTTATTGGCAGGGCGTGGTGGCTCACACCTGTCATCTCAGCACTCTGGGAGGCTGGGGTGGGCAGATCACCTGAGGTCAGGAGTTCAAGACTAGCCTGACCAACATGGTGAAACACCATCTCTACTAAAAATACAAAAAATTAGTTTGGCCACGCTGGCATACGCCTGTAATGCCAGCTACTTGGGAGGCTGAGGCAGCACAATCACTTGAACTCAGGAGGCAGAAGTTACATTCCAGCCTGGCCAAAAACGCACTTCAGGTGGGGTGACAGAGATTGTCTCGAAAGAAAAAAAAAAGAAAAAATCCAACTTTACTTATTAAGAAATTCCACAATAAATTAAAAATGACATTTAAGGGTCACATATTATCAAGATATTACATACATCTACATATAGGATACATCAGCACTATGCACATTATATAGCTTTTCTTGCTTAAATCAAGAGTCAACTAAGCCCACACTATATATACTCTTTCCATCCTCAAAATGGGACCACTGATTTCCCCTTTTATCTGTGTTCAAAGGGTTAGATTTCTAAGTAACTATAACAAACCTTCCTGCACCTCTTTGCATTTTCATTGCCATCTAGCTATATGCTGGGCCCTTGCCATCTCACCACTTACGTTTCTATTAAGACTTGTTTCCCTCAAAGCATCCTTTACCACTATGCCTAGACCTTAGTATGCTTTCTTCAACTTATATGAAAACTTGCAGCAAGGAATGGTGGCTCACGCCTGTAATCCCAGCACTTTGGGAGGCCCAGGCGGGCAGATCACCTGAGGTCAGGAGTCCGAGACCCGATTGGCCAACATGGTGAAACCCCATCTCTACTAAAAACACAAAAACTAGGCAGGCATGGTGGCAGGCACCTGTAATCCCAGCTACTCGGGAGGCCGAGGCAGGAGAATTGCTTGAACCCAGGTGGTGAAGGTTGCAGTAAGCAGAGATCACGCCATTGCACTCCAGCCTGGGAGACAAGAGTGAGACTTTAAAAAAAAAAAAAAAAAAAAGGGTACTGATTTGGACCTTGATTATTATCTACACACTTCTCATTCCTATCAACACCAAGACAAAGAAAAATTATTACATTGTGGTTACATCATGAATTTACATCCATTTTTTTGAGATGGGAGTCTCCCTGTTGCCCAGGATGGAATGCAGTGGCATGTTCTTGGCTTGCTGCAACCTCCACCTTCCAGGTTCAAGCAATTCTCCTGACTCAGGCTCCCAAGTAACTGGGACCAACAGGCAGGCACCACCACACCCAGCTGATTTTTGTATTTTTAGTAGATGCTGGGTTTCACCATGTTGGCCAGGCTGGTCTTGAAGTCCTGAGCTCAAGTGATCCACCCACCTCAGCTTCCCAAAGTGCTGGGATTACAGGCATGAGCCACCACACCTAGCCTAACTATATCCATTTTTAAAAAAGGAAATCTTCCAAAACCCCAACAGGATCAAGACCACCATCAGGTCCTACTCCAAAGCCTTTCTGGAAGTGATTGCTTGTCCCCGAGCCTTGGTGAATGCTATTAAATACTTACTTTATACACTTGTGCAAAGGTAACTCAAAATCGGACTAAACCAATCCAAATCATATCATCCCTATTGCTCATTTGTGTTTTTAGCCTGTTTCCCATTCTTCTCTTGGGATGTATTTCAATTTTTACTAATGAGAAATATTCTTAAAAGTGATTAACAAGCTGGGCTTGGTTATTCACCTGCTTCGTAGGCTAAGATGGGAGGACAGCTTGTGCCCAGGAATTCAACTCCAGTCTGAGTAGCATGGTAAAACACCATCTCAAGAAAAAGTGGCCTGGTGCAGTGGCTCATGTCTGTAATCCCAGCACTTTGGGAGGATGAGGTGACC
>NW_012115932.1:15379559-15388210 GCF_000951035.1 Colobus angolensis palliatus | reverse complement strand
TGTCTCCAAAGGAAAAAAAAAAAAAAAAAAAAAATATATATATATATATAAAAATCTGACTGGGTGGACTGGCTCACGTCTGCAATCCCAGCACTTCGTGAGGCCGAGGCAGGTAGATCATGAGGTCAGGAGTTCAAGACCAGCCTGACCAACATACTGAAACCCTGTCTCTACTAAATACAAAAATTAGCAGGGCATGGTGGCGCGCCTGTAGTCCCAGCTACTCGGGAGGCTAAGGCAGGACAATCGCTTGAACTCAGGAGGCAGAGGTTGTGGTGAGCCGAGATGGCGCCACTGCACTCCAGCCTGGGCAACAGTAGGGAGACTTCATCTCAAAAAAAAAAAAAAAAGAAGAAGAAAAACAGTGACAAATACTGCCTTAAGTTTGACTTCATTTATGGAAGTCTGACATGCAAGTACTTTGAGTTTTTATTTTTCTTTTGAGATTGGGTCTTGCTGTGTTGACCAGGCTGGCCTCAAACTCCTGGCCTTAAGAGATCCTCCCATCTCGGCTGGGTATTGGGATTACAGGCGTGAACCACTGCGCCTGGTCAAATTTGAATTTTTAAGCTTTCAGCTCTTTCAGCCTTTTTCCTGTTTCCTGCCTTCATCATCAATGCTCAAAGATTTTGAAGAACCACCAGTTTAAAACCTAAACTCCCAATTTGATCATTCATGCATGTTCTCTATTAGAGTGCATGTTCTTTTATTTTATTTAATGTGTTTTCAATAAATGCATATGGACCAATCTCAGAACTGAAGGACAAAGCTGAGAGCTAAGTATTTAATGTATTACTGATACTGGCACACATAAGACCAATTATAAACAGTACTTTATACCAGCGTGTGTGTAACTGTTTATACCAACAGTTTGATCTAGTTTAATATAAACACATCAAATCTTGTTTCCAACCATATTTTAAATCCCAAGAAAAATCTTAATATCCCTTTTAGGATCTTATTTTTGTCCGTTAAGTATCTACATAAAACCACAAGCCAAAATCCTTTCGGGGAATAACAAACCTTCAATAACCATTTGTAAAATGAATACAGAGCTATTTAGTCAGATTTTCTTTCAACTCAATCTAATTAATTCATAATACATACCAGGCTTGATGGGTGTAACATCCACTAAATCTTTAAAACAAAGGGACATAGTCAAACTTCGCAAATGCTATAGTCTACCCTTCTGAAGAGTCACAAGTCACAGCACTGTAAAGGCTCATGACCCAATATCCTTTCAATTCAGCTCATTTAACTTAAACTGACAACAGATGACCACTTGCCCTTTTATTATAAACTATTACACAGGATGGCTTTTTATAAATGACCTTGATAAAATCCTCATGCATATAACGATGTCAAATTCCTTTTTTTGTTAAGATTTCAGAAGTGCATCAAGTTTCTAAGATCATACTTACTCTTCATCATCATCATCTTCATCATCATCATCATCATCTTCATCAGCAAGTTTTACTTTTTTCTTTTAAAAGAAAAGGTACATACTCATGAACAAGAGCTGTTTTATCACCAAACTAAAATCTATAATATACAAAACCTATAATAAAATTGCCATCTCTACCTGTGGAACCTTGCTACCACCTCCAGGGGCAGACCGCTTTCCAGATATACTTAAGAGTTTCACGTCCTCCTCCTCTTCATCTTCTGACTCTGCATCTTCCTCCACAGCTAAAATACAATTTATTAGATATTATAAAACTCAAGCAGCAAAGAAATCAGAAGAAAAACACTGATAGCAAACAGTAAATATTCTAAAAACTGAGATTTCTATTCTATTTAAAAAAAAAAAAGCAAATAGGAAAACAAACTTTTTAACAAAGGTATTTTGAGGCCTAACGTTCACTGCCAGGTTTTAAATGCAAGAAGCCTGGGCAGGGTGGCTCATGCCTGTAATCTCACTTTCGGGAGGCCAAGGCGGACCACTTGAAGCCAAGAGACCAATCTGGGCAACACAGTGAGAGCCCATCTGCACATATACAAAAAAAATTAGCCAGACGTGGTGGAGTGTGCCTGTAGTTCTAGCTACTCCAGAGGCTGATGTGAACCCAGCAGTTTGAGGCTGTAATAAGCTATGATCACTGCACTCCAGCCTCATTAGAATGAGACTGTCTTTATTAAAAAAAAAAAAATTTAAGCCAGGCACAGTGGCTGATGCATGTAGTACTAGCACTTTGAGAGGCCAGGGCGTGCAGAACACTTTAAGGCCAGGAATTCAAGATCAGGCTGGCCAACATCACAAAACCCCTTCTCTACTAAAACTATAAAACACAACTAGGCTTGGTGGCACACGCCTGTGGTCCCAGCTACTGGGGAGGCTGAGACAGGAGGATCGCTTGAATCCCAGAGGGAGAGGTTCCAGTGAGCCAAGGTCATGCCACTGTACTCTACCCTGGGTGACAGAGCAAGATTTTGTCCCCTCGCCCCAAAAATTAATTTGTCCTCTCCAATTATAAATTTCTAGACTCACACTGGAATCTATTTTAAAGACAGCAGTACTATACCCATGCTTTAAGTCCAAACTGGGAACCAAGCAACTGCATTAAAGAGAATAAACTAAGTAGTATAATATATAAAAATAACGTACCTACTAAGTGCTGTCCACTAATATGCACTGGCCCTGAACCACACTTCAACCTTAAGACCACTGGTGGTGTTATTTCAAAGCCCCCAAGGGAAACCTAGAAGGAAGAAATTTTTAATCACTAAACATATGAAGAAAATGTACAATAAACATTACAAGCAAACACATAAGCCAAATCAACAAACCCGTGAAACTGTTTCTCCACCTCTGATAAACTAGCAGCAGAAACCCCCATGTTCAAGAGCTGACCATTGAACTCCAGTGACAGAAGACAAAGAACCACTTTCTACCTCCTTGGTACAACGAAATGACACCAAACCTACCTTAAAACAGAATTAAACCTTGACACAACATCCAAAGTATATAAGTGCCCTTACCGTTGGCTGTACAGACATTTTCAAAGTTGCCAGTGTTACTTTAATTGGACTGCCTTCGTAATTCATTGCCTCTGCTTCAACAATGTGCAATTCATCCTTTGCACCAGCCCCTAAACTGACCTGTGAACAAAAAAAAAATACTACTTCAACTTTGAGTTCCACCTATTTTACACCCCCCCACCACTAAATGTTATATGCAGCCATGCGTCACTTAACCACAGGGCTAAGTTCTGAGAAATGTGTTGTTAGACAATTTTATCTTTGTACAATCGTAAGAATGTGCTTATACTAACAAACCTAGATGGTATAGCCTACTACACGCACCTAGGCTACAAACCTGTACAGTATGTTACTGTACTGAATACTGTAAGCAACTGAAATACAATAGTATTTGTGCATCTAAGCATAGGAAAGGGCGGGCGTGGTGGCTCATGTCTGTAATCCCAGCACTTAGGGAGGCTGAGGCGGGCAGGTCATGAGGTCAGGAGTTTGAGACCAGCCTGGACGACATGGCAAAATTCCGTCTCTACTAAAAATACAAAAATTAGCCAGGCATGGTGGCACATGCCTGTAATCCCAGCTACTTGGGAGGCTGAGGCAGGAAATCACTTGAACACGGAAATCAAGAGGTTGCACTGAGCTAAGATTATGCCACTGCACTCCAGCCTGGCTGACAGAGGAAGACTGTCTCCAAAGGAAAAAAAAAAAAAAAAACAGGAAAGGTACATTAAAAATAGGGTATAATAATCTTATGTGACCACCGTTGTATGATCCATCTGTTGACCCAACAGTTGCAATGAGGCACATGACTATGATTTTTTTAAAAAACAAGTATAAACCTCTCACTGTTACCTTGGAAAACAAATCTGTGCAATGTTATCCTCAGGTTTTGTGATCTTGGCAAATCAATTTCTCATATTCAGAAAATTTAAGAAATGCATAAATATGCATACACACAATATAGATCACCTAACTTATTTATTGAGCAACTTCTAAGTTGAGACAAGAGCTAGTCTCTGGTAGACATGTAAGATTATCGATGCCTTTTACAAGGGCTTTATAATCCAACTGAAGAAAATAAGGCAAGTTTAACAATGTGACTGGATTTTACATGGTTACCAAATGAATATAGATGCCAAGTTCTTCATCAAAGATGTACAGACAGTGAGGTACACACAATACCCAGGTGTAAGAAATAGTATTTTACAAGCAGTCAGCAAAGGAAAAGTCTCAAGCCACATGAAAAGAAACTAAAAGGCTGAAATCAAGTAGGGTTAAGTAGTTTATTTTGAAAGTTTAAGTACCGTTCTTAAAGATAACTGGTGCTCATTTTCATCATTATCCACCTTAAAGTGATAATCTTTGTCGGCCTTTAGTTCACAACCTGTAAATGAAGAAAAAAGCAACTCTAACAAGGAGAAAAATAACACTGAAACTTAAGTGTGGGTAACCAAAAAGGTCAGGTCTAACTTTTGAACTAGTTTTTCACAATTTTAGCTACCAGAAGGCAAAGCAGAATGATCAATTCCTAGATTCTTGAACAGAAACCTCTACAAACAAGTTAACACCCATAGAAGACTACAATTCCATTTTCTCATCATACCATATTTCATCTCTACGCTGATAGGCACTGTTATTCTGCATACAGAAACAAGCTCAATTTAGGTTTAGTAAATCTGAACCTAAAACAATTACCTGAAACCAAATGTAATGTCCAATGTTAACTTTCCCACTATTTAAAACAGCTGATTTACCCACCTAAGTTCCCAAATGGAAAGTTCGAAATGAGAACGGTTACAAACATGAATAGCTTACTATTACAAAAGAAAAACGACAAAGGTAAAAGAACCAAAGCTTGCTACAGGGGTCAACACTCTACTCTTTAAAGCAACAGAAAGTGACATAGCCTGAAACTATATTCAGAAACTATGTTTAAGACAAGGAGGGCTGTTTCCAACAGTTATCAAAAACTACTGATACAAACTTATCAAAATTCTCAGTTATCCAAAATAGCTAGGAATTAAAGCCTTAACGTTTTAAATACATGTGTCTACTCCCACTCTATGCATGGGCAAAATTCTTTAAAATACTGTCAGAATAAAAATTTTAAATAATCCCATTTAACTACCATCTAACCGTTACCAATACATATACATGCTTAAATGTGAAGAGGTTTAATTAACAAATCTCAGCACGGATAATGAACAAGATAAAATTCACGGTAGGATTCGCACTTACTTCAAAGTCTGAATAGTACAAATTGCTTCTGCAATTAAACCTACTGACATTAAAAACCCAAGTGGGACTCTCCTTTTTGGGGCAGGGCTACCGCAAGTCGAGGTGGGTGGTGGTCCCAAAATCCTGCGAATAGTTTTAGGTCTTGATCTGACTCAAACCGAACACTCTACGTGTTTCTTGAATTTAAATAAGCGGTTTGGTCAATGCCGCACAAATGGCGGCATGCGAGGACGTCCCCCTAAAACGAAGCCTCATTAATATTCACGAAGCAGCAGCTACGAGTCAAGGGTCTTGGTTAAGTTTTAGCCTCTTTGCCTATAAGCACAACCTTCGTTAAGTGAATTCATCTCTGGGCACCAGTGCCGTCATCTGCAAAGTGGGGCTAGCTCCACCTACTGCAGTGAGACAGAAAAGAGGCTCAAAAAAAAAAAAAAAAAAGCTGCCATCACAGTAGATGGCTGTAAGCACTGAACAAAGACCTCCAGAATCCTAGTGTTACCAGCCTTTTAACATTTCCCACTTCAACTGAGCCACAGCATCCCTTGATCTGGAGTAGCAACATGCTGGTGAGCCCCGGATGTAGCGCCCACACCCCCCCCTCCCTCCCCCCAACCACGTGGCAACCACGTGCTCCCAGCGGTTGCGGCCTCCTCGCGCCGCGCCGCGCCGCGCCTCCCCTCCCCCAGTAACTGGCCGAAGCACGCGAGTGAAGTGTGGGTCTGGCAGCTCCAGACTCTGAGGTCAGAACAACGCCAGGCCGTGCATTTATCCTCTCCAACAAGCAGGCCCATGCTTCCCGGTAAACCCAGCCTCCGGGACCACCAACCCAGGGCCTGGGATCAGAAGCCTACGAACAAACTGTTAGAAAATAAACCACGCCTGGGGCTCCGCGGCGTATCCCCGGCAACGGCCGAACTTCCAGGCGGCCAGTTCCGCTATACCTCAGGCCCTGGGCCACGGACTGCTCACGCTCCAGGCGCTTCAGGCCGCTCGTCTCCTCCCCCTTCACGCCTCCGGCTCCCCGCGCGGCTCCAATCCTTCCAGGTCCAGGGCTCGGGCAGCTCTTCCCACCCGCTCAGGCCTCCAACCGGTCTGGCGGTCTCCACCAGACCCTGCTGCAGCCGGATTCCCTCCCCTCACCCCCACCTTCACCGCCACCAGGCCCCGCTCGGCCTCGCTCCAGCTCCCCCCTGCAGTTACCGAAAAGATAGTTCTGGGGCCTCAGGGGGCTCATGTCCATGTCCGTTGAATCTTCCATCAGGTGGCGGCACGCACTTAGGTAGGAGAGAAGGCGGACGGAGATACACGAACGCTGCTCCAGAGAACAGCCGCGCAGGACGGAATCACACCAGGGAAAGGACGCAGGCTCCCCGCGCTTATATAAAGCCCCTGAAGATCTCGCGAGCACTTCTCAAGTCCCGCCTCCGCGCGCGTGCTCCGGAGCCTTCCCACCCCCGTACCGTAGCCCTCCTGCGCAAGCGCTCTTCAACCACACTCCTTTTTACCTCGCCCCCCACCTCCTTCCAGGTATTCCGCGGGCTCCCACCGAGCACGCGCACTCGTACACGGGCCCCACCCCTCCGCCACTGTCGCCTGTGCGCACGCGTGCTTTCCAGTCGTAACGCGCGCTCCCCACCTCCAACACTTCCACGTCCTCTCCCGCTCAAGCGCGCCGGCCTCCCGCCAAGAGTCTGCGTAGCCCACCCTGCAAAATGGCGTCGGCAGCTCTTAGCTGTGTTAGATATGGCGGGTTAGCTGGCTGGGAATGAGCCGGAGAGCACTTCCATTGACTTTCCCCATACCCTAGTGCCTTGCAATTCTCCAAACAGGCGTAATCATTTCAGGATTTTTTTACTTGCCTGAAGGCTTGGGATCGCAGTTAATCGTTACCCCAAAGTTCAGGTGCCGGAGAGAGTGAATTGCGGCTTATTCTTTGTTAGGAAGGAAAGATGTAGCTACCGGCCAGGCTGTGTTTTTACAGCTCTGCCCTTCCTGAGAAAACATCTCCAAAGTCCTCATCTTTATGTAACTTGGGGGCCTAAAGGGGACTGAATCAGTCTCCAAATGAGCAAGGACATCGCCCTAAGAGAGCTCCGAGGGTGGGCGGAGTCTTGACTTCTTGCCGCTCTTAATCTTTAGCATTCCTCCTGAAAGAAAGCGGGTGACTTAAAAGAACTACAGAAGCCTTACTCGAATATTTGGTAGCGAGCATGGGAATTAACATTTTCAGCTACACCTTGACAAACTCCGAGGTACCTCAGCAGCCCCGGGCATTGGGGCGTTCTGAAGACCCGTAATCTTTTTTTTTAGCCTCAACATATCAAACAAATTTAAGAAGTGAGGAATACAAATGATAGCCTCAGAAAGGAAGACCCCCCCTACCCCAAGGCATTATTTCTTACAAGAAAATCATAGAGACAATTTCAGCATCCATCAAAAGAGGAATGAACAGTTAAATTATATCCATAATATGCGTTAGTTGTGGACACATACTAACGCATAATATGGATATGTTATAATTTAACTCTCCCTTTCTGAGAGCGCCTGTGTCACATAAAGCTTTGAGTCACTAAATTTGTTATGGTTTTTTTCCTTCTTTTTTTTTTTTTGTGGAGACGGAGTCTCGCAGTGTTGAGTGTTGTCCAGGCTGCAGAGCAGTGGCGTGATCTCGGTTCAATGCAACCTCCGCCTCCTGGGCTCAAGCAATTCTGCCTCAGCCTCCCGAGTAGCCAGGACTACAGGTGCATGTCACCACGCCCGGCTAATTTTTGTGTTTTAGTAGAGATGGGGTTTCACTGTGTTCGCCAGGCTGGGCTCCTGACCTCGGGTGATTCGCCTGTCTCGGCCTCCCAAAGGGCTGGAATTACAGGCATGAACCACGGTGCCTGGCCTTTTTTTTTTTTGAGTAGACACTAGGCTTCACCATGTTGGCCAGGCTGGTCTTGAACCCCTGACCTCAGGTGATCCTTCCACCTCTGCCTCCCAAAGTGTTAGGATTACAGGTGGGAGCCACCACGGCCAGCCAAGAATTATTTTAAATTCTAATTTGTACTATAATGTCATTATGGTTACGTTTAAAAATTGTTACCTGTTAAAGATCCATACTGAAGTATTTGTAGGTGAAATTATGTATCTGGGATATTTTGCTTCATTTATTTATGTATGTATGTATGTATGTATTTTGAGACAGGGCCTCACTCTGTCGCCCAAGCTGGAGTGCAGTGGCTCGATCTTGGCTCACTGCAACCTCCACTTTCCAGGTTCAAGCAATTATACCTCAGACTCCTGACAGGCGCACACCACCACGCCAGGCTAATTTTTGGATTTTTAGTAGAGACGGGGTTTTGCCATGTTGGCCAGGCTTTATTTTATTTTATTTTATTTATTTATTTATTTTTTATTGTTTTTTTTTTTTTGAGACAGAGTCTCGCTCT
>NW_012115932.1:15377253-15378534 GCF_000951035.1 Colobus angolensis palliatus | reverse complement strand
TAAAAAAAAAAAAAAATCCAGCAAAAGGGGAGGAGAAAGGGGAGTGGAAAGGTATGTATGAAATAAAATTGACTACGTGATAATAATTGTTAAAGCTGGGTGATGGGCATATGCTTGTTCATCATAGGATTCTTTCTATTTTTGTTCTTGTTTGCACATTTCCATCATAAAATGTGTTAAAAAATGAAGATTAAAATAAAACTTCAGTTTATCCTATGGAATACTGTGCAACTTCTAAAAAGAATACAGTCGTCCCCTATACATTATATCCTGGAAAGATAGCTACACCACATGAAGGGAAAAAGCAAAGTTGGAGAACTATATATATGTATAATACAACCCTACTTACGTAAATGGTGAATGCCAGGTGCAGTGGCTCACGCCTGTAATCCCAACACTTTGGGAGGCTGAGGCAGGAGGGGCTGGAGTTGGAGACCAGCCTGGACAACATAGTGAGACCCTCTTTCTACAAAAAATAGAAAAAATTAGCTGAGTGTGGTAGCACATGCCTGTAGTTCCAGCTGCTGAAGAGGCTGAGGTAGGTGGGAGGATCTCTTAAGCCTGGAAAGTCAAGGTTGCTGTGAGTCATGTTCACACCACTACTCTCTAGCCTGGGTGACAGAGTGAGAGCCTGTCTCTAAAAAACCCAAACAAACAAGCGACCAAAAAAAGAAAAGAAAAGAAGCATTTATATGTACTGTATATATATTTGTAAGTGCCTGCTCTACTTACTGTGCAAATCCATTTCTTAGAATACTCTACACAACTACTTTCAGACATTAATAATAATATATATACAAAAATATTTACTAAGGCATTCTCTCCCTAATTGGAAGGCTGAGGCAGGAAAATCACTTGAACCCAGGAGATGGAAGTTGGAGTGAGCTGAGATTTAGCCACCACACTCCAGCTCGGGTGACAGAGTGAGACTCCATCTCAATATATATATATATATATATATATAATCTAATATTATGAATTATCCAGTTCAAATACCCCTAACTGTCTCTTACAGTTGATTTGCTTGAATAAGGATCCAAACAAGGTCTACACATTACCCTGAGTCATGTTGTCATTTAACATGTTCCTGGCCAGGTGTGGTGACTCACGCCTGTAATCCAAGCACTTTGGGAGGCCGAGGCGAGCGGATCACCTGAGGTCGGGAGTTCAAGACCAACATGGAGAAACACTGTCTCTACTGTCTCTACTAAAAATGCATAATTAGGCTGGGCGCGGTGGCTCAAGCCTGTAATCCCAGCACTTTGGGAGGCCGAGACGGGC
>NW_012115932.1:15372333-15376820 GCF_000951035.1 Colobus angolensis palliatus | reverse complement strand
CATTGCACTCTAGCCTGGGCAACAAGAGTGAAACTCCGTCTCAAAAAAAAAAAAAGAAAAAAAAAGTTCCTTTGTCTTCCGTATTTTCTGTAAATTAGTAGATCAAGAGATACACTGTTGGCCAGGCACAGTGGCTCACACCTAGGAGGGCAGATCACCTGAGGTCAGGAGTTAGAGACGAGCCTGGCCAACATGGTGAAACCCCGTCTCTACTAAAAATACAGCTGTGCGTGGTGGCTCATTCCTGTAATCCCAGCACTTTGGGAGGCCAAGGTGGGTGGATCCCCTGAAGTCAGGAGTTCGAGACCAGCCTGGCCAACAAGGCAAAACCCTGTCTCTACTAAAAATACAAAATTTAGGCAAGCGTGGTGGTGGGAGCCTGTAATCCCAGCTACTTAGGAGGCTGAGGTAGGAAAATCGCTTGAACCTGGAAGGCAGAGGTTGCAGTGAGCGGAGATCGTACCACTGCACTCCAGCCTGAGCAACAGAATGAGACTGTCTCAAAACAAAAAAACAAAAAAAAAAGCCGGTCCTGGTGTCACACGCCTGTAATCCTGGCTACTAGGGAGGCTGAGGTGGGTGGGTCGCTTGAACCTGGGAGGCAGAGGTTGTAGTAAGTTGAGATCCTATCTTGAACAACAAATAAAATTAATTAAAATTCAACTGAAATTAAAAAGTTAGTTCCTCAATCTCACTAGCCAAGTACTCAATAATCACATGTGGCCAATGACTACAGCATAGGATAATACACAAAGGCCATTTCCATCATCGCAGGAAGTTCTGTTTGGACAGTGCTGATCTAGAGGCTTGACTAGATTCAGGTTCACTCTCATAGCAAGAAACTTCATAGGTGGCAAGAATACTTCCCATTGTATCAGAGACACATAATATCTGGTTGTTTCTCTTGTTAATTTATGGAATTGTCAACTTGATTCTTCCTTTATAATGTTCACCATTCACTTTTCACCAAAGAGTTTTAGCAGATTATTGCTTCAGTTCATCCTAATTCTGTCACTTATTCAGCATTTATTAACTGGAATTCTGTAAAGGAGAATGTTTCTGGATCAATTATTTGATTACCCTAAAAACTCATTTTCAGCCGGGTGCAGTGGCTCACACCTGTAATCCCAGCATTTTGGGAGGCCAAGGCAGATGGATCACCTGCAATCAGGAGTTTGAGAGCAGCCTGACCAACATGATGAAACTTTGTTTCTACTAAATACAAAAAAAAAAAAAAAAAAAAATTAGCTGGGTGCGGTGGCATATGCCTGTAATTGGGAGGCTGAGGCAGGAGAATTGCTTGACCCTGGGAGGCGGAGGTTGCAGTGAGCCGAGATTGCATCATTGCACTCCAGCCTGGACCACAAGAGCGAAAACTCCATCTCAAAAAAAATAACAGTTTTCTTTCTGAGATGGGGTCTCACTCTGTCACCCATCCTGGAGTAGAGTGGGGCGATCTCGGCTCACTTCCGCCTCCCAGGTTCAAGTGATCCTCCCATTTCAGCCTACTAAGTAGCTGGCACTGCAGGCACAGGACACCATGCCCAGCGAATTTTTTGTATTTTTGGTAGAGACGGTTTCACCATGTTGTTCAGGCTGGTCTTGAACTCCTGAGCTCAAGCAACCCACCCACCTTGGTCTCCCCGAGTGCTGGGATTACAGGTGTGAGCCACCATGCCTGGCCAAAAATAATTTGTACCACCCTGGGCAACATAGGGAGACCCCCCAGCTTTACAAAAATTTTAAAATTCATTGCGTGGCTCACACATATGGTCCCTGCTACTCAGGAGGCTGAGGTGGGAGGATCACTTGAGATGGGGAGGTCAAGGCTGTGGTAAACCATGATCAAGCCACTGCACTCCAGTCTGGGCAACAGAGAAAGACACTGTCTCAAAAAATAAATAAATAGAAATAATTTGTACAAGAAAAGCAGGAAAGTGATTGAGTCTTTCCCTTTATTTCCTTGTTTTCAGAATAAGGTGGAATCCTAAGTGTCTCCAAAGGTGACTAATTTTTTTTAGTATCTTTATCTGCACATGAGTTTTACTACAGCTAATGTTTCAATTTGTTTTAATAATGATTTTTTGGTACTCAAATGGTTCATTGTGGCAATGAGAGCTCTTTCAATTTGGCATTGATGTTTTTGTGAAATACTTCCAGCAATCTCTGACAGCTTTCTTACATTCTGGTATGATAAAATATTCCAGGTTCAGATGGAGCTTTGTGGATTCTGCCTATAATCCCAGCTAGGTGACTCAGGAAGGAGGATCCCTTAAGGGCAGGGGTACGAGACCAGCCGGGGCAACATAACAAGACCTCATCTCTCTCTCTCTTTTTTTTTTTTTTTTTTTTTGAGACAGAGTCCTGCTCTGTCACCCAAGACTGGAGTGCAGTGGCACAAACTCGGCTCACTGCAACCTCCAACTCCCGGGTTCAAGCGATTCTCTTGCCTCAACCTCCCAGGTAGCTGGGATTACAGTCGCCTGCCACCACTCTTAGCTAATTTTTTTTTTGGTATTTTTAGTAGAGACAGGGTTTTGCCATGTTGGCCAGGCTGGTCTCAAACTCCTGACCTCGTGATCCGCCAACCTCGGCCTCCCAAAATGCTGGGATTACAGGCGTGAGCCACCGTGCCTGTAAATAATAGATAAATAAAACATAAAAATTCCAGATTCAGGCTGCTCAGCCTATGGAGTAGCCATTCTTTATTCGTTTACTTTCCTAACAAACTTGCTTTCCATTAAAAAATAATAATTCCAGGTTCACCTTGTACATTTTCTGCCCCATCATAGATTAAGCCACTTCTTTAAGGACTCTGGTTCCTTTCAGTGGGAAGTGGCATTAGAGATCACATTCTGGGTTTGAAAAGCACTCATGGCTATTGCATTGGTTGTTTTTCTAGTGTTTTTCAATGGATAGAGCTAGGAAATGCTTTCTTAGATAACGAGTAATATACAATACTCCATTGCTTTGCATTTTCTTTTTTCCTTTCTCTCACTTAGCAACATATTGTAGACACCACTCTATGGCAGCATATAAAGTTTTTTTCTCACATTTACAGCTGCATTTTCTATTTTACAGCTGCATAGTGTGGATATACTCTAGTTTATTTAACCAGCTCCTTATTAATGGACATTTGGGTTGTTTCTAGTCTTGTGCTGTTATAAATTGTAGAGCAGGCTAGGAGCAGTGGCTCATGCCTATAATCCCAGCACTTTGGGAAGCTGTGGCAGGAGGATCATCTGAGGTCAGGAGTTCAAAACCAGCCTGGCCAACATGGTGAAGCCCTGTCTCTCGTAAAAATACGAAAACTAGGCCAGGCACGGTGACTCATGCCTGTAATTCCAGCACTTTGGGAGGCCAAGACAGGTGGATCACCTGAGGAGTTCGAGACCCGCCTGGCCATCATAGTGAAACTCCATCTCTACTAAAAATACAGAATTATCTGGGTGTGGTGGCAGATGCCTGTAATCCCAGCTACTCAGGAGGCTGAGACAGGAGAATTACTTGAACCTGGGAGGCAGAGGTTGCAGTAAGCCGAGATCGCACCATTGCACTCTAGCCTGCAAAGAGAGCAAGACTCTGTCTCAAACAAACAAACAAAAAAGACATTATATAAGACACAGATGGCCGGGCGCGGTGGCTCACGCCTGTAATCCCAGCACTTTGGGAGGCTGAGGTGGGCGAATCACCTGAGGTCCAGGGTTTGAGACCAGACTGACCAACATGGAGAGACCCTGTATCTACTACAAATACAAAATTAGCCAGGCATGGCGGTGCGTGCCTGTAACTCCAGCTACTGGGGAGGCTGAGTCAGGAGAATTGCTTGAACCCGGGAGGCAGAGGTTTCGGTGAGCCAAGATTGCACCATTGCACTCCAGCCTGGGCAACAAGAACGAAACTCCATCTCAAAAAAAAAAAAAAAAAAAAAGACACAGAGCGGGGAAGGGAGTGATGAAGAGAGGTAGATTAATGAGTACAAATACATTTTGATACAAGAAGTAAGACCACTTAGCATTCAGTAGATCAGTAGGGTGATTATAGTTATCATTAATTGATGGTACATTCCAAATTAGCTAGAAAAAGTAATTTGAATATTCCAACATAAAGAAAATATAAATATTTCAGGTGATGGATATTCCAGTTACCCTGATTTGATTACATGAATGTATCAGATTATCACATATACCCTCCAAAATATGTACACTAAATTTGTATCAACAAAAAATAAATGAATAAATAAATAGGACACAGATGAACCGCCATATGAAGTACATGGGGTGAGGTCTGAAAGCGTAGGTCATCAACATAGGAGCTTCTGTCTTCACGGAGATGGGGTGTGCCACTCTCCTGGCGATGGATGCTTTTACTCAGCGCATCAGGTTTTTTTTTTTTTTAGTGTTTTTGCTTGTTTTTTTGAGACAGAGTCTCACTCTGTCACCCAGGCTGGAGTGCAATGGCACAATCTCCACTCACTGCAACCTCCA
>NW_012115932.1:15366969-15368193 GCF_000951035.1 Colobus angolensis palliatus | reverse complement strand
CTCTGTTGCCCAAACTGGAATGCAGTAGTGCGATCTCAGCTCACTGCAACTTCCGTCTCCCGGGTTCAAGCAATTCTTCCTCAGCCTCCTTGGTAACTGGGATGATAGACAGGCACCACTATGCATGGGTAATTTTTGTATTTTTAATAGAGACAGAGTTTCACCATGTTGGCTAGGCTGGTCTTGAACTCCTGACCTCAACTGATCCACCCACCTCGGCCTCCCAACTTGCTGGGATTACAGGTATGAGTCACTGCACTGGGTCCCTAAAATTTTTATTAATTTAAAAACATGGCCGGGCATAGTGGCTCATGCCTGTAATCCCAGCACTTTGGAAGACCGAGGCGGGTGAATCACCTGAGTTCAGGAGTTCAAGACCAGACTAGAAAACATGGTGAAACCCCATCTCTACAAAAACACAAAAATTAGCTGGGCATGATGGCAGATGCCTGTAATCCCAGCTACTCGGATTCTCCCTGCTACAGAGCAGGAGAATCACTTGAACCCAGGAAGCAGAGGTTGCAGTGAGCCGAGATCACATCATTGCACTGCAACCTGGGGAACAGAGCAAAGCTCAGTCTCAAAATAATGACAACAAAAAATAAGAGTTTTTATAAGGCCTAGTCTCCAACTCCACCCACCTCTTCCCAGACATCAGTCAGTGGAGCTGAAAGTTCCAATCCTCTAATCTCTTGGTCTTTCTGGTGGCCAGCCCTATCCTGAGGCTATCTAGGGGCCCCATCCTCACCCACCTCATTATCATAAACTCAAGTGTGATCAAAAGGGCCTTGGCTGGCAAGGTGACTCACACCTGTAGTCCCTGCACTTTGAGCTCAGGAGTTAGAGGCCAGCCTAAGGCTGAGGTGGGAGAATCACTTGAACCCAGGAGGTGGAGGTTGCAGTAAGCTGAGATGACACCATTGCACTCCAGCCTGGGCAACAGAGCTAGACTCTGTCTTAAAAGAAAAAAAAAGAGACAGAGCACGGTGGCTCACACCTGTAATCCTAGCACTTTGGGAGACTGAGGTGAGTGGATCATCTGAGGTCAGGAGTTCGAGATCAGCCTGGCCAACATGGTGAAACCCCATCTCTACTAAAAATACAAAAACTTAGCCATGTGTAGTGGTATGCCCCTGTAATCCCAGCTACTCAGGAGGCTGAGGCAGGAGAATCGCTTGAACCCAGGAGGCAGAGGTTGCAGTGAGCTGAGATCATGCCACTGCA
>NW_012115932.1:15364867-15365895 GCF_000951035.1 Colobus angolensis palliatus | reverse complement strand
TAAAATCTTTTCTTCTTTTTTTTTTTTTAAGACAAGGTCTCCCTCTGTTGCCCAGGCTGGAGTGCTACAGTGCAATCTCTGCTCACTGCAGCCTTGACTTCCCAGGTTTAAGCAAATCCTCCCACCTCAGTCTCCTGAGTAGCCAGGACTACAGGCACTTGCCACCGCATGCTGCCGATTTTTTGTATTTTTAGTAGAGACAGAGTTTCACTATGTTGCCCGGGCTGGTCTCCAACTCCTGGGCTGAAGCAATCCTACCACCTTGGCCTCCCAAGTGCTGGGATTACAGGTGTGAGCTACCGCGCCTGCCCATATTAAAGTCTTTAAGAAATTGCAGAGCCGGGGCCAGGCGTGGTGGCTCATACCTGTAATCCCAGTCCCAGCACTTTGGGAGGCCAAGGCAGGTGGATCGCTTGAGGTCAGGAGTTTGAAAGCAGCCTGGCCAACATGGTGAAACCCCGTCTCTACTAAAAATACAAAAATTAGCCAGGCCTGGTGGTGCACACCTGTAAATGCAGCTACTCGGGAGGCTGAGGCTTAAGAATTGCTTCAACCTGAGAGGTATCATAGCCAATCCCAGTCTTTATTAAAAATACAAAAAATTAGCTAGGTGTGGAGGCACATGCCTGTGGTCCCAGCTACTCAGGAGGTTGAGGCGAGAGGATTGTCTGAGCTCTTGCCTGAGCCTGGGAGGTCGAGGCTGCAGTGAGTTGAGATCGCACCAGTGCACTCCAGCCTGCACAACAGAGTGAGACTGTCTCAAAGAAAAAAAAAAAGAAGAAGAAGAAGAAGAAAAAGTAAAGAAATGGCCAAACTGTTTTCCAAAGTTATTGAAGTTGTAGTACCATTTTACAGTAAATTGCCATGTGTGATTGTTTTAGTTCCTACACATCCTTATCCTCACTAACACATTTTCATTTCAGACAATCTATTATGTGTGCAGAGGCATCTTATTGTGGTTTTTTTTTTTTGAGACGGAGTCTCTCTCTGTCGCCGGGGCTGGAGTGCAGTGGCCCGATCTCAGCTCA
>NW_012115932.1:15358466-15359902 GCF_000951035.1 Colobus angolensis palliatus | reverse complement strand
TCTTTCTTTCTTTCTTTCTTTCTTTCTTTCTTTCTTTCTTTCTTTCTTTCTTTCTTTCTTTCTTTCTTTCTTTTTCTTTCTTTCTTTCTTCCTTCTCTTTCTTTCTTTCTTTTTCTTTCTCTCTTTTCTTTCTTTCTTCTTTCTTCTTACTTTGTTCTTCTTTTTCTTTTTTTCTTTTTGAGACGGAGTTTTGCTCTTGTTGCCCAGACTGGAGTGCAATGGTGCCATCTTGGCTCACTGCAACCTCCGCCTCCCAGGTTCAAGTGATTCGCCTGCCTCAACTTCCCAAGTAGCTGGGATTACAGGCATGTACCACCATACCAGGCTAATTTTGTATTTTTAGTAGAGGTGGGGTTTCTCCATGTTTGTCAGCTGGTCTTGAATTCCTGACCTCAGGTGATCCGCCTCCTCAGCCTCCCAAAGTGCTGGGATTACAGGAGTGAGCCACCGCGCCTAGCAGAAGTTTTTTTATTTTAGTAGTTTAAAGATGTTGCCCCAATGTCTTCTGGCTTGCTTTAATTTTTCTTCTAACAAGAAGTCAGCTGTCATTTTAATATTTTTTCCTCTCTATGCAATGTCTTATTTCTCTGATTACTTTTAAGACTTTCTCTTTATTCCTGATTTTAAGCAATCTGATTATAATATATAGTATATATATTATACAGTAAAATATAGTATAGTTTCATGTTTCTTTTGTCTGGGGTCCTTTGATTTTCTTGGATCTGTGGACATATAGTTTCCATTAAATATAGAACATTTGAAGCCATTATTATTTAAAATACTAAAATATTTCCTTTTCCCTTTTTTACCTCCTCTCCTAAGAGATTCCAGCTCCACATACATTGGGATATTTGATTTGTCCTATAGCTCACTGATATTCTATTTTCTTCAGTCTTTTTTTTCTCAGTGTTTCATTTCTGATAACTTATATATATAAGTTATATATATATATATGTGTGTGTGTGTGTGTGTGTGTGTGTGTGTGTGTGTATATATATATATGTTTTATATTTTTAGCAGACACAGGGTTTCACCATATTGGCCAGGCTGGTCTTGAACTCCTGACCTCATGATCCGCCTGCCTTGGCCTCCCAAAGTGCTGGGATTACAGGCATGAGCCACTGTGTCCGGCCATCATTTGTGTTATATCTGAGTATGTTTGTGTGTGTGTGTTTTGTTTGTGTTTGTGTTTGTTTGTTTTTACCAGAAAAAGATGTTTACTGTATAAGAAAATAGATATCAAAAAGTAGCACAAAAAGGAAGCATTCTGAAACGAATACTGCGGAGGTAACTGGAAATTCACATGGAAAACCGACACAACAATTCAGATGGATTAAGAAAACATGAATACAGCCGGGCGCGGTGGCTCAAGCCTGTAATCCCAGCACTTTGGGAGGCTGAGACGGGCGGATCACGAGGTCAGGAGTTCGAGACCA
>NW_012115932.1:15341401-15353375 GCF_000951035.1 Colobus angolensis palliatus | reverse complement strand
ACAGAGCGAGACTCCGTCTCAAAAGAAAAAAAAAAAAAACCCACAAAAATTAGGCATGGTAGCAGGCACCTGTAATCCCAGCTGCTCGGGAGGCTGAAGCAGGAGAATCGCTTGAACCCGGCAGGCAGAGGTTGCAGTTCCATTGCACTCCAGTATGGTCAACAGAGTGAGACTCTCTGTCCCAATCAATCAATAAATAAATAAATAAAAATAAAAAATTATCCAGGTGTAGTGGCACCAGCCGTAGTCCTAGTTATTAGGGACCCTGAGAGAGGAGAATCCCTTAAGCCCAGGATTTAGAGATGCAGTGAGCCATGATGGCACCACTGTACTCCAGCCTGGGCGACAGAGCAAAACCCCAACTCAATAATAATAGTAACAACAGTAGGAAATACTATACTAGGGACAATGCCACCAACACAAGAAGCCAAGACCATCAGTGTTCACAATATATCCTCTGCTTCGTTTCATACATGTGGGCAGGATGCATGTGCCATGAGATGATGTAGGCAGTATTCGGACATGCCGAGTGATCAACCTTGCCAGGAAACGGACACACACAAAAACAGAGAGGTGCCAATACCAGCTGAATCTATGTGGCTGAGGCGGCAGTGACAGGAGCAGCAAGGTGCTGCACTAAACCCACACCTGAGCACTCAGGGTCCACAAGGTCTGGACAGGCGCGGTGGGGGCTGTGGGGCTGCCAGCTCAGGGGCTGGTGGTCCAGGAGCCCTCTTCAGGACCCGGAAGCACCTTCCTTGGATCATCAACTCCTGTCTGGGTTCGGGAGGTGGCACCTCTGCCAAGCACGGATCCCAGGGGAATTCTGGTCATGGTGAGAGCAATCCACTTGTCCTTGGATTGCTGAATTTGCAGTTGGAGTTTGAGGAGGAAACCAGGAGAAAGCAAACCTCAGCGAGGTTCTGGAAGGTGCGGCCTGATGTGCTTTCTGTCTCTTTCGATTGACTGATTTTTATCCTCCTTATGGGTCGTATTTTCCTTCTTCGCGACCAGATAAGTTTTTTTTTTTTTTTTGAGACAGAGTCTCACTCTGTAGCCCAGCCTGGAGTGCAGTGGCACGATCTCAGCTCACTACAAGCTCCACCTCCCGGGTTCACGCCATTCTCCTGCCTCAGCCTCCCAAGTAGCTGGGACTACAGGTGCCCGCCACCACGGCCAGCTAATTTTTTGTATGTATAGACAGGATTCACCATGTTAGCCAGGATAGTCTCAGTCTCCTGACCTCAAGATCCGCCTGTCTCGGCCTCCCAAAGTGCTGGGATTACAGGCGCCCGCCAGCATGCCCGGCTAATTTTTTGTATTTTAGTAGAGATGGGGTTGCACCATGTTAGCCAGGATGGTCTCGATCTCCTGACCTTGTGATCCACCTGCCTCGGCCTCCCCAAGTGCTGGGATTACAGGTGTGAGCCACCGCGCCTGGAGCCATCAGGTAAGTTTTGATTAGATGCCAGGGTGCCAGGTATTGTGAGTTTTACCTTGATGAGTGCTGAATATTTGTTTGTTTGTTTTTGGAGACGGTGTCTCCCTCTATTGCCTAGGCTGGAGTACAGTGGCACAGCCTCGGATCACTGCAACCTCTGCCTCCCAGGTTCAAGGGATTCTCCTGCCTCAGCCTCCTAAGTAGTAGGGACTACAGGCACGTGCCACCACGCCTGGCTAATTTTTGTATTTTTAGTACAGACGGGGTTTCTCCCTGTTGACCAGGCTGGTCTCAAACTCCTGACCTCAAGTAATCAGCCCACCTTGGCCTCCCAAAGTGCTGGGATTATAGACGTGAGCCACCATGCCTGGCCGAGTGCTGAATATTCTTGTATTTAAAAAAAGTACTGCCCAGCATGGTGGTTCACTCCTGTAATTTCAGCACTTTGTGAGGCCAAGGCAGGGGATAGCTTGAGCCCAGAAGTTCAAGACCAGCCTGGGCAATATAGTGAGACCCTATCTCTACTAAAATTAAAAAAAAAAAAATTAGCCAGGTGGGGTAGCATGCACCTGTAGTTCTAGCTACCCAGCTACTTGGAGGCTGAGGAGGATCTCTTGAGTCCAGGAGGTCAAGGCTCCAGTGAGCCGAGATCAAGCCACTGCACTCCAGCCTGGGTGATAGAGTGAGACCCTGTATTTAAAAATTAAATTAAAAATACTGTCGAGGTGGCCAGGCGCAGTGGCTCACACCTATAATCCCAGCACTTTGGGAGGCCAGGGCAGGTGGATCACCTGAGGTCAGGAGTTTGAGACCAGCCCGACCAACATGGTGAAATCCCGTCTCTACTGAAAAATACAAAAATTAGCCAAGCGTGAGGGCGCACACCTGTAATCCCAGCTACTGGGGCGGCTGAGCCAGGAGAATGGCTTGAACCCAGGAGGCAGAGGTTGCAGTGAACTCAGATCGTGCCACCACACTCCAGCCTGGGTGACAGAGCAAGAATCCATCTCAAAAAAAAAAAAAAAAAAAAAATACTATTGAGATTTGTTTTGTCACGCAGTTAAGATTCTCAGAATGAGTTTGATTCATTGTGAATCTTGCTTTTCAGTTTCATTAGGTGGAATTAAAGCAGCCTATTATCTAGAGCCAGTTTTCTCACCATTTCTGAGGCAAAAACTCTTGAGTACTCTACTGGATGCCCTGGACAGGATGAGGTGTTCCTGCTCTGCCTGGTGGGAATGTGAGCGATCCCCAGCCCTGTGTGAGCTCTAGGGATGATTCTTTTGAGGGGATTCTTTCTCCAGCTTCAAGTGGTTACTTTTCTTTTTCTTTCTTTCTTTTTTTTTTTTTTTGAGACGGAGGTTTCACTCTTATTGCCCAGGCTGGAATCTCGACTCATCACAACCTCCGCCTCCCAGGTTCAAACGATTCTCCTGCCTCAGCGTCCCAAGCAGCTGAGATTACAGGTGCCCGCCACCACCCCTGGCTAATTTTTTTTGTATTTTTAGTAGAGACAGGGTTTTACCATGTTGGTCAGGCTGGTCTCGAACTCCTGACCTCAGGTAATCCACCTACCTCGGCCTCCCAAAGTGCTGGGATTACAGGCATGAGCCACCACGCCCAGCCTCAAGTGGTTTCTGTCACACGCCTCCATGTGAAGAGACCACCAAACAGGCTTTGTGTGAGCAATAAAGCTTTTTAATCACCTGGGTGCAGGTGGGCTGAGTCTGAAAAGAGAGTCAGCAAAAGATGGTGGGATTATCATTAGTTCTTACAGGTTTGGGATAGGCGGAGTTAGGAGCAATTTTTTGGGGGGCAGGGGGTGGATCTTACAAAGTACATTCTCAAGGGTGGGAGAATATTACAAAGTACCTTCTTAAGGGCGGGGGAATATCACAAAGTATATTACTGCAAGGGCGGGGAGGGTATATTGTCATAAGGTCAATTGACCAGTTAGGGTGGGGCAGGAACAAATCACAATGGTGGACTGTTATCAGTTAAGGCAGGACCTGGCTATTTTCACTTCTTTTGTGGATCTTCAGTTGCTTCAGGCCATCTGGATGTATACATGCAGGTCACAGGGGATAATGATGGCTTAGTTTGGGATCAGAGGCCTGACAGTTTCTATACATTCCTTTGCTGATTCGTCTTCAGTTGAAGACTGAAGGGAGCCTTCTGCAGCTGTCTGGGTCTCTCTGTGTGTAACTCTCTCCTCCCCAGTACTCTGCCCTGCAAACGCTAGCCACCTGGGCCTCCCCAAACTCCCAACACTACCTCAACTCAGGGAGACAAGCAGGCTCCACACATCCCCGCTCCCTTTGCTGTGGCCTGGAAACGCTCCTAGGACTCAGCCGGGCAATCATCTGTTTCCCCTCTCAAGCGTAATTGCCCTGTGCTGACTAGGTGACGTCTGAAAACACTTATTTCATATATTTTGTCAAGTTTTTAGTTGTTTAAAGTGGAAGTGTAAATCCAATCCCTGTTATCCATCTTAGTCAAACACATTAGTTTAAGATTGTCGTTTTTTGTTTTTGTTTTTGAGACGCAGTCTCGTTCTGTCACCCAGGACAGTGGTGCAATCTTGGCTCACTGCAACCTCCACCTCCTGGGTTCAAGCAATTCTCCTGCCTCAGCCTCTCAAGTAGCTGGGATTATAGGCACCCACCACCACGCCTGGCTAATTTTCGTTGTGTGTGTGCGTGGTTTTGTTTTGTTTTGTTTTGTTTTGTTTTGTTTTGTTTTGTTTTTTGTAGTAGAGAAGGGGTTTCACCATGTTGGCCAGGCTGGTTTTGAACTCTTGACCTCAGGTGATCGGCTCCCCTCCACCTCCCAAAGTGCTGGGATTACAAATGTGAGTCACTGTGCCCAGCAAGACAGTTGCTTTTTAATCTAAGGTTTGAAGTTGCAGTTTCTTCTAAAATTTCCCAGCGGGGAATCATAGCGTTACATGAATACTAACTATGTTCTGGGCACTGTGAAAAGCTAGGTTCCAGCTTTGGGGAACTTGTCTCTTTTTTTTCTTTTTCTTGAGACGGAGTCTCACTCTTTTAACAGGCTGGAGTACAGTGGTGCGAACTTGGCTCACTGCAACCCCTGACTCCCAGGTTCAAGTGACTCTCTTACCTCGGCCTCCAGAGTAGCTGGGACCACAGGCATTTGTACTTTTAGTAGAGACAGAGGTTCACCATGTTGGCCAGGCTGGTTTCAAACTCCTGACCTCAAGTGATCCACACCCCTGGTGGAGATCTGCCTGCCTCTGTTGTTATTTTTAGAAACTAATGTTTATTTTCCATCAATCTTATTTTCATGTTGCTTAAGAGTCTGCGGGGCTGGGTGCAGTGGCTCATGCCTGTAATCCCAGCACTCTGGGAGGCCGAGGCAGGTGGATCATCTGAGGTCAGGAGTTCAAGACCAGTCTGGCCAACATGGTGAAGCCCCGCCTCTACTAACGCTATGGAAAAATTAGCCAGGCGTGGTGACAGACGTCTATAATCCCAGCAACTTGGAAGGCTGAGGCATGAGAATCACTTGAATCCGGGAGGCAGAGGTCTCAGTGAGCCAAGATTGCACCATCGCACTTCAGTCTGACAAAGTAAGACTTCATCTCAAAAAAAAAAAAAAAAGCTGTGGAAGAACAGCTTAAGACCACACACAGTGGTTGTTCCTACCCATTTAGTGGCCTGAGGAATGGGAGCTGCAGGTCAGTCTTCCATGGCAGGCTGAGCATTTCACGTCTTCAGTAGAGAACTGCTGGATAGACACTGGGTACCTGCATGCCTCCGACCAGTGTGCAACCTCAGGCTGAGTAGCAGTGAACTCAGGAGCTGGAGCAGTCCATTCACCATTAAATCCAAAATTCCTCTGTCGTCTGTGGTCATAGCTTTTTCAGCAGTAGCCTGTTCTTTTTTTCATTTCTTTTCTGTTTATTTTTTTGAGACGGAGTCTCGTTCTGTTACCCAGGCTAGAGTGTGGAGTGCAGTGGCACGATCTTGGCTCACGGCAACCTCCACCTCCCGGGTTCAAGTGATTCTCCTGTCTCAGCCTCCCAAGTAGCTGGGACTACAGGCATGTGCCACCACGCCTGGCTAGTTTTTTGTATTGTTAGTAGAGACGGGGTTTCATTGTGTTAGCCAGGATGGTCTCCATCTACTGACCTCATGATCCACTGGCCTTGGCCTCCCAAAGTGCTGGGATTACAGGCATGAACTTTTCAATCTCTTTAGGGTCTCTGTAGAAGCAGAGATCAGGCATGACCTCTTGTGGGTGTTCATAGGAGACAGTGCCAGGCATATGCAGAACTCCCTTAGCCAGCACTCCCCACATCAGACCCCCTGAGAGAGCTCCATTGTTGCATGGGATGGAAATATCCACACAGCGCAGAGGAGAACCTGTGTTCCACAGACGTATGGTAGGTAGGTTATCATGAGATGCCTCTGTGAGAGGCCAGTGGCTACGCTGGGATCAGTATCTACCAACAGATGCAGTTCCCAGAAGGCTGCCTGGACCTGGTTAGTGAAGGTTCCAGGAGTGAAGTGGCCAGCAATAGGAGTGGCTCCTGTGGCAGCAGCAAAGCTTAACTCAGTCCACTGACCAGGATTCCAGGAGGATGTGAGACTGACATCAGAAGGGTTTTAATTTTTTTTTGGACAGGATGTAGAACATATTGGTGAATATTAAGAGGGGGCAGCACAGTGGAAGCCTTCATGAGTGCAGGGCCCGCCACTTGTCCAGAGGGCCACAACTGGGGGATGTACTTGACCCCACAGCCATCTGGGATGAGCCGCTTCTCAGCCACCATGTCTTCAAATGTATCAGCATTGAACTTGATGAAGCCCCACTTCTTTGAGATGTGGATCTTCTGGTGGCCAGAAAACTTGAATTTGGCCCTGCGCAGGGCCTCAATCACATGCTCCTTGTTCTGCAGCTTGGTGCAGATGGACATGATAACTTGGCCAATGCGAACCCTGGCCACCGGTCCCTGGGACTTTCCAAAGGCACCTCGCATTCCTGTCCGGAGCCCACACTGGGGTAGTGCAAAGTCAGAAACTTGAACATCCATCACCTGTCTCCAAGGTCCCTTAGAGCAACCCATACAATAAACAGGCTGCATACACTACCAAGGAAGCTGCTGTTTGTAGCGACTGCACACTGGGTCCCCATAAGGAAAGGAACTCAGTCAGCTTAATTGGCCGCAGAATCAGAAGGGTTTTCAATGGCAACAACGGTACGAGCTGCCAACAGAATCAGATTCTTCAAATTTAGGATGTAAATGCTGTCACTTTTCCTTTTTTTTTTTTGAGACAGAGTTTCACTCTTGTTGCCCAGGCTGGAGTGCAATGGTACGGTCTCGGCTCACTGCAACCTCCACTTCCTGGGTTCAAGTGATTCTCCTGCCTCAGCCTCCCGAGTAGCTGGGATTACAGGCATGCACCATCATGCCCAGCTAATTTTGTATTTTTCGTAGAGATGGGGTTTCCCCATGTTGGTCAGGGTGGTCTCGAACTCCCAAGCTCAGGTAATCCACCGCCTCAGTCTCCCAAAGTGCTGGGATTACAGGCGTGAGCCACCGTGCCCAACACTTTTCCTTTATAGATATACTGTTCCATCTGGAACCAGGTTGGTGCCACCTAAGTGGGTTCCTGCTGCAAGAAACTAGAGGACATTCCTCTCCTTCATTTGCAGGACATCGAGGCTCTGGACATTGTGGAAATTTCCCTTTAAGTTATGATAAGAATGCAGAAGAGCGCTGTATGGCCCCCTCTATGGGTAGCATGAAGAACCTACAGAATGTTAAATGGGGTCTTACTGATTATCTCAGGCTCCCGGTTCAGTCTCCAGTCTGAGGAAAATAGCTGACCCGTCTCCCTCTTTCTAAAGTGCACCAATCAAGCTTAACCTACTAGAAGTTGCTAACCCATCCTATGGCATATAGTTCATTACATATCTCCAGACCATAGAGAAGAGTAACCAAGAGTCATTGAGGAGACTGATCCGAGGAGACAGAGGATTTCTTTGGAAGGAATTACTGGCCTAGAGGTGAGGGCTATTCCTACCCTGGACCTGAAGTCAAGTCAGAAGGCTCCATTAGCCGAAGTGCTGTCCTGTACTGGAGCAAAAGATGCTGAGAGAGATCTGGAAAACGTGACCTGTGTCTCCTGGAGTTAAGGGAGTGCAGAGTCCGCTTCCCAACTCTTTTTTTTTTTTTTTGAGAAGAAGTCTCGCTCTGTTGCCCAGGTTGGAGAGCAGTGGTGCGATCTCGGCTCACCTGCCACTTCTGCTTCCTGGTTCAAGCAATTCTCCTGTCTCAGCCACCTGAGTAGCTGGGACTACAGGCATGCACCACTACTCCCAGCTCATTTTTGTATTTTTAGTAGACACAGGGTTTCACCATGTTGGCCAGGCTGGTCTTGAACTCCTGGCTTCAAGTGATCCACCCACCTCGGCCTCCCAGAGTGCTGGGGTTACAGGCGTGAGCCACCATGCCTGGCCAATGCTTCCCAACTCTTGCCTGGAAAAGTCTGAAGGCCAGAGGCTGGCTAGAGCTACCTGTGTTGGCAAAGAAAAGAAAGGACTATGGTGAGCTTGACTGCACTTCCAGAAGTAACCAGCTTAGAGAATTCTGAAAAGGACCTTACCAAGAGAATTTTACCTACTGGGTGAGGCAACACCAGGCTACAAAGGCTGATTTTTTACCCCTAGATTGATTGATTGATTGATTATTTTATTTTGTAATGACAGGATCTCCCTATATTGCCCAGGCTGGTCTTAAACTTCTGGCCTCAAAATGATCCTTCCTGCCTCATCCTCTCAAAGTGCTGGGATTACAGGCATGAACCACTGCATTCGGCCTCCAGATTTAAATACGTTGCAAAAATAGTACCAGAAAAAATTCCTTATACTTTTTGTCCAGATTCCTCAAATATTAACATTTTGCATAACCGTAATACATATATAAAAGCCAGGAAATTAACACTGATACAGCACTATGATCTGATCTATAGACCTAATTCAAATTTTACCAGCTGTCCCACTGATCTTTTTCTGGTTCAGCATTCAGTGCAGCATCTCACCACACATTAAGTTGCATGTCTCCTTAATCTTCTGTAATCTGGAACTGTTCCTCAGCCCTTTGTCTTCCATGACCCTGACATTTGTAAAGATAACTGGCCACTTACCTTGCACAATAGCCCGCATCTGGGGTTTGGCTGAGGTTTCCTCGTGACTAATTGCAGTTCTGCATTTTTGTTGTGAATATCAGAGGAGCCATGCTATGTCCTGTGTGCATCATGTCAGGAGGCACATGATATTTTTCCCATTTCTGGGGATGTTCACTTTGATCACTCAATAGGGTGATGTCTAGAGGTTTCTCCACTACAAAGTTACTCTTTCCCCTTTGTAATTAATAAGTATTTTGTGGGAAGATCTTTAAGACTAAGTAACTATCCCATTTTCTATATTATTTTACCTACTCATCCTAGCTTCTGTTGAAGTGTTTTTACCTAAAAAAGTTATTAGCATAGTATTTGCCAAACAATGCTTTTCAATGTCTATTTGCTAGTTGGAATTCTACTGTAAGGAAGAACTTTTCCATCTTATCTCTATATTTATTTATGTCAGGATGGATTCATGATTCTTACTTTATTCTATGTGTTGTAATGTATTACTGTTAGTATTTACTTTCTTTTTTCTTTCTCTCTGTCCTTTTTTTTTCTTTTGAAACACGGTCTTGCTCTGTTGCCCAGGCTCAAGTGTGGTGGCACAATCATGGCTCACTGCAGCCTTCACCTTCCAGGCTCAAGCAATCCTCCCACCTCAGCCTCCAGAGTAGCTGGGACTACAGGTGCGCACCACCACACCTGGCTAAGTTTTAAATTTTTTGTAAAGCTAGGGTGTCACTGTGTTGCCCAGGCTGGTCTCGAACCATGGGTTCGAGAGATCCTTCCATCTTGGCTCCCCAATGTGCTGGCATTACAGATGTGAGCCACCAGGCCCAGCCTGCTCTCTTGCTTAAACTGTTTAAGGTTTGGCCATTGGAACCCCTTCAAATGGGCCCCTGTGTCCTTTTGACACATCCCATCATTTTGTGTGTGTGCAGTTCCTATTTTCTGTTGCACATTAATTTTGTACTTTCCCTGCCCTAGCACTGAAATCAGCCACTTCTTCAAGGAGATGTAATTCCTTTCATTGGCTAATGGTATTTAGAAATCCAGACCTGGGTGCTAGTTGTATTCATTGGTTGTAGGATGCATGCACACACACACACACACACACACACATGCACACACACTCTAGTTCATACCTCCAATTGCAAACCACAATAATAGGTTTCATGCAGCCTTTCCCATTTCTTATTTTAACTGCTTTCTCTGACAAAGAGAAATTTAGCTTTCATTGTCCATAACACATTTATTTTCTCCAATACACATAAATTAGTTTCAGAGATGCTAATATATGTAGCCATAAGAAAAACTACTATGTATAATACTTATGCTCAATATTTTTCTTTGGCCTTATAGGACATAGCCAAAAATGCTCTTTTCCAGAGTTACTTAGGGTAGTTATTTTCTTCCTCCATCCCCAGTGTGGTTTGGTATTCATTTTTGTTACAGCCAGGTTTTTTTTTATTTTTTATTTTTATTTTTTGAGATGGAGTCTCGCTCTGTTGCCCAGACTGGAATACAGTGGCAAGATCTCAGCTCACTGCCATCTCTGCCTCCCAGGTTCAAATGATTCTCCTGTCTCAGCCTCCCGAGTAGCTGGGATTACAGGTGCACGCCACCACGCCCGGCTCATTTTTTGTATTTCAGTAGTGATGGGGTTTCACCATTTTGCCCAGGCTGGTCTTGAACTCCTGAGCTCAGGCAATCCACCCGCCTTGGCCTCCCAAAGTGTTAGGATTACAGGCGTGAGCCACTGCGCCCAGCCAGTTTATTGTTTTCGTTTGTATTCCATTTGGGGCCCTATCCTATCTTTGCTGATTACATTTCTATTCATTTTTAAGTATGTGAAATATTTACATGGTTCTAAAAATCAGAAATATACAAAAAGGATGGCTCAGAGCAGTATCACTTCCCTTATCCTTTCTACCCTATTCCTGTCTACTGCCTATAAATTACCAATCTCATTTATTTCTCTGTTTTTTTGAGACAGACTCTTGCTCTGTCACCCAGGCTGGAGTGCAGTGGAGTGCTCTCAGCTCACTCCAGCCTCTGCCTCCCAGGTTCAAGCAATTCTCATGCCTCAGCCTCCTGAGTAGCTGGGATTACAGGCGCCCACCACTGCGACCTGCTAATTTTTGTATTTTTAAGAGACAGGGTTTCACCACGTTGGCCAGGCTGGTCTCAAACTCCTGACCTCAGGTGATCTGCTCGCTTTGGCCTCCCAAAGTGCTGGGATTAAGGCGTGAGCCACTGCACCTGGCCCAATTGTTACAGGAAAGTGGCCCCGATCTAGACCCCAGTAGAGGGTTCTTGGATCTTCTGCAAGGAAGAATTCAGGGCGAGTCTGCAGTGCAAAGTGAAGGCAAATTTATTAAGAAAGTAAAGGAATAAGAGAATGGCTACTTCATAGACAGGGGAGCCCTAAGGGCTGCAGGTTCCCCATTTTTATGGTTATTTCTTGATAATATGCTAAACAAGGAGTGGATTATTCATGCCTCCCCTGTTTAGACCATATAGGGTAATTTTCTAACGTTGTCATGGCATTTGTAAACTGTCATGATGCTGGTGGGAGTGTGGCAGTGAGGACGACCGGAGGTCAGTCTCGTGGCCGTCTTGGTTTTGGTGGGTTTTAGTCAGCTCCTTCAGTGCACCTGTTTTATCAGCAAGGTCTTGATGACCCGTATTTTGTGCTGACCTCCTATCTCATCCTGTGACTTAGAATGCCTTCACCGCCTGGGAATGCAACCCAGTAGGTTTCAGCCTCATTTTACCCAGCCCCTATTCAAGATGGAGTTGTTCTGGGTCACATGCCTCTGACACAAACTGATGTTTCTAGATTATTCTTCTTGTGTTCTTTTTTGCACAGTTGAGCTGTAGAGATGAGATTAGGGTAAGATGTATAAGGAACTCACCTTGGGCACAAAACTGGGGCGGTGTCAAAAAATCAGTAGCCAGGATAAATAATATTTTAATGCAACGTTTTAAAAATCGAAATGAATGCAAAACAATCCATGATAACAAAATATCAAAAATTTGAATAAATGTCACTGCTGTGCTGAGCCATATTGGAACCAGAAGCAAAAGGAAAAGTTTTCTCCTTCTCCAAAGTTTTTTGAGAAACTGAGTCTCAAAAAAGTTAATCCCAGCACTTTGGGAGGCCAAAGCGGGTGGATCACTTGAGGTCAGGAGTTCGAGACCAGTCTGGCCAACATGGTGAAACCCCGTCTCTACTAAATGTACAAAAATTAGCTGGGCGTGGTGGTGGGTGCCTATAATCTCAGTTACTTGGGAGGTTGGGGCAGGATAATTGTTTGAACCCAGGAGGCAGAGTTTGTGGTGAGCTGAGATTGCGCCACTGCACTCCAGCCTGGGT
>NW_012115932.1:15335519-15340731 GCF_000951035.1 Colobus angolensis palliatus | reverse complement strand
TTTTGAGATGGAGTCTTGCTCTGTCACCAAGTCTGGAGTGCAGTGGCATGATCTTGGCTCACTGCAATCTCTGCATCCTGGGTTCAAGTAATTATCCTGCCTCAGCTTCCCGAGTAGCTGGGAGTACAGATGTGCACCACCATGCTAATTTTGTGTGTGTGTGTTTCTAGAAGATACAGGCTTTCACCATGTTGGCCAAAACTGGTCTTGAACCCCTGACCGATCCACCCACCTCAGCCTCCCAAAGTGCTGGGATTACAGGTATGAGCCACCTCGGCCGGCCGTCCTTCCTTATTCAAATCTCTTCTTTTCTATATCTTAAAGTACCTTTTGATGCCTCGTTTTTCCCCAGAATGTTAAAGCAGTTGAGAGAAAAATATAAAGGTCAATGGATTAAAACTCACATCATTTTAAATTTAAATATTTTATTTATACAGAAAACAGGCCCATCTATGGGGTAGCCCATCTCTGAACCAGCCCACAATTCTTCCTCTGTCATCTGGGCATAGGGAAACTCCCACAAGGCCGTAGGTATACGCTGAGAGAGAAGGATTAGTGCAATGGAGGCAGGTGACATGGGTCTGGGTCCACCCATTCATATAACTTACTTGTGCCCTTTGGGCCTGTCTGAGCCCAATCCTGGAGGTTCTACTTCCATTGTACCAGTAGAATGAGGCTGTGCCCATCTAACCTTAGGATTCAGTGGGTCTGACAGTCACTTCATTCCAGCAGTCAGATGCTCAGTCTCTACCAGGACACAGCACTCTAGAAACCCATTTTCTCAAGTGGTTCTCTACTGCAGATAGAATGCCCTTGCTCCAGAACTCTAGGGGTCTGTATTGTGGCTTCTCCATAGAGGTTTGACAGAAACTTCACATGGTGTGTTTGCCACCGATAACCTTACCGTGATGGGATCTGTTGGGCCCTATGGACCAGATGGCAGGCCCAGTTACACTGCAGCCTGGAGCTGCCGCAGAGCCCTTTCTGGCCCTGCCCACTGCTCAGACCTGGCATTCTTTCAAGTCACCTGATACATGATATATGGGTCAGAACAATATTTCTGAGAGCGGAACGTCCAAAACTCGAGTGGCTTTTTATCAAGCGTTGTGCTTCTTTCTTAGTGGTGGGAGTTGCCAGATGCAGTAATGCACTTGACCGATCTTCCTGCATCCCGCATACCACGGGTACCTGAACACTTCGCTAGCTTCACTGGCTTCTGAACCTTTGCAGGGTTTAACTTCTTGCCCTTTGGAGCACATATATCTTGCCAGAACATCTAAATCCCTGCCATTTCTTTGTTGGCTGCCCACTTTCTTGTCCCGAGGAACACCAGGGCCTATTCGTCATTATAAGCAATCCCTGGGAGTCAAGTCCTCCCAGTGGCCATCCCAGCCTTCCTGCCCATTAGAGTCATTCCACGCCCCTTGCCTTTGGTAGTTAAGACCTGCCATCTGGCCCCACAGAACAGCCAATACCGAACTTCTCGGCGATGGCAATGGCTCCCTCACTAACTCATTTCATATCGCTTAATAAAAGGGAGAATCTCTGGGCCCTCTTTTGCCTGCTCATCTGGTAGTTTCTCAGGTCTTACACAATGAGTGTTTTGGCCGCTTCCTCAGCACTCTGCCCCGGCACCTTTCTAGCATGCCCCACTTTTACTTATGTGCACCATCAGTTTTTCCAAGCTTCCAGGAGCCACCACAACTGGGACAGGCTCCAGGAACCCTCAGTAGGGTGCTGAATCCTGAGCAATGGAAGGATCCTTCATATCAACAAGCTCTTCCTTACTGCCTCTTATATTCTCCCTTCATCCCTTAGCATCCATTCCCAGTGGGTATTTTTTTCCCAGTTCTGGGCCCTGCAACTCTGCCATTTTCTTCCCCAGCAGGTCCTATACTTCCTCAGCTAGGCCACGCGGTGACTTGACTTTGGTTATTGGTCTCATAGCCATAGGGGAGGTGGGAACCAATCTCGAGGAGGGCAAATGTCATTTTGAAAAGCATCCACTTTGGTTGAAACACATATAATTTTCAAGAAAGGGGAAGCTGCTGTATACCAGCAAGGGATAGTGGGGCACTCTTGCAGGCCCATGGGTTCAGGGGAATCTGGAGTTTCAGTGAGATCACATAAGGTCTACCAATATAGGTATATATACCTATATCACCATTCCAGGTCTCAGGGGCCCATTTCTTCCTTCTGGTGGCATAAGAGACTAGCAAAGGCTACAAATTCAGGCTTCTTTGTAGTTCTGTTGCTATCGAGGCAAGGGTGTGATTTTCAGCATGGTTTAGTCTCTGGATGGAGATGCCTTAAGTGTTACCATAGAGGCCTTCTGACTCATACCAGGTCCCAAATTGGTAATTGGCCAACCTGAGCTTGAAATTTTCTTCTTCAGCATGGGTCATTGGCATAGATATATTCAGCAACTGGCAGAATCCCCACACTGGCTCCCTGATGTGTGGGATGAGCGCTGTTAGGGTAGAAAAGGCCAAGTGGAAACCACCATCACTGCCTCCACCAAATCTGAAACCAAAACCAATACCATCTTGCTGGAGGGATTGCAGAGACTAATGTTACCATCAAGGACTTGGTAGAATCTGAAGAGGTGGTGATTCCTACCCTATCCTCATTTAACTCACCTTTTTGGCCTGTGCAGAAGACAGATGAACGTTGGAGAACGACAGTGGATTTTGTAAACTTAATCAGTAGTGACTACCACTGCATTACTGTTCTAGATGTGGTTTCATTTCTGAAGTAATTCACCACATCCCCCAGGCCCTGCTGTTCAGCTGTTGGAGAATGTTTTCCCCTCCATATCTGTTAATTTTTTTTTTTTTTTTAAGACAGAGTCTTGCTCTGTCACCCAGGCTGGAATGCAGTGGCATGGTCTTGGATCACTGCAATCTCTGCCTCCCAGGTTCAAGCAATTATCCTGCCTCAGCCTCCCAAGTAGCTGGGATTATAGGCAAGCACCACCATGCCTGGCTAATTTTTGTACTTTAGTAGAGACGGGTTTTCACCATGTTGGCCAGGCTGGTCTTTAATTCATGACCTCAGGTGATCTGCCCGCCTCGGCCTCACAAAGTCCTGGGATTATAGGCATGAGCCACTACACTCAGCCCATACCTGTTAATTAGCACCATCAGACACAGTTTACTTTCAGCCACCAGGGCCAATAATACACCTTCAATGTCCTGACTCAGGGGTAATCACCCCTCAGGGCCTCTGTCCTGCTTCAGTCTGGAAGGAACTGGATTGCATTTCCATTCCATAAGACATTAGGTTGGTTCACTCTTTTATCATATCATGTTGGTTGGACCTGGTGAACAGGAAGTAGAATCTACTCCAGCTATTTTGGTGAGACGCTTACATCCCAAAGCATACGAAGTAAATCCCACAAAACTGCAAGCATCTGCCACCTCAGTAAAATTTCTATGGGTTCACTGATCTGGGACATTTTGAGATATTCCTTCCAAGATGAAGGGCAAGTTTCTCTATCTGGTCTCTTCAGCCACCAAGAAAGTAGCACAATGCTTTGTGAGCCTCTTTGGATTCTGAAGGCAACATGTATCTTACTAGGCCACACTGTTGCATTGTGTGTACTGAATAACCCAAAGGCAGCCAGGTTTCAGTAGAGTCTGGAACAAGTGAAAACTCTGCAGCAAGTCCAGGCTACCATGCTGCTCCCCCAGGCTACCATGCTGCTCCCCCATTGACCCAGAAGATCCAATGGTGTTTGTGATGGTTAATTGACTGGATTAAGGATGCCCAGAGAGCTGGTAAAGCATTATTTCTGTGTGTATCTGTGAGAGTGTTTCCAGAAGACATTGGCATTGGAATCGTTGACTGAGTATGGAAGATCTGTTCTCACCAAAGTGGATGGACATCATCCAGTCAGCTGAGGGCCCAAATTGAATAAAAAAGCAAAACAAAAAAAAAAAAGTGAATTTGTTCTTTCTCTTCTGGAGCTGAGACATCCAACTTCTCCTGGCCTCAGACATCAGAACTCCAGGTTCTCTGACCCTTTTTTTTTTTTTTTTTTTTTTTTTAAGATGGAGTCTTGCTCTGTCATTCAGGCTGGAGTGCAGTGGTGTGATCTCGGCTCACTGCAACCTCCGCCTCCCAAGTTCAAGTGATTCTCCTGCCTCAGCCTCCCAAGTAGCTGGGACTGCAAGTACCTGCCACCATGCCCTGCTGATTTTTGTATTTTTAGTAGAGATGGGGTTTCGCCATGTTGGCCAGGCTTGAACTCCTGATCTCCAGTGATCTGCCCACCTTGGCCTCCCAAAGTGCTGGGATTACAGGCATGAGCCACCCTACTTGGCCCAGGTTCTAGGACCTTTGGAATCTGGGACTTGTACCAGCAGCTTCCAGGTTCTCAGGCTTTTGACCTTGAACAGAGCGTTACACCATCCGCTTCCCTGATTCTGAGGCCTTTGCACTTGAACCGAGCCTCACTACTGCCTACCCTAGTTCTCTAGCTTGCTGATGGCCTATTATGGGACTTCTCAGCCTCCATAATCATGTGAGCCAATTCCCACAATAAATCCCCTCTGCAGACATCTGCAATCCCAGCTTCTTGTGGGGGTGAGGTAGGAGGATCACTTAGGAGTGAGGACCAGGTGTTTGAGACCAGCCTGGGCAACATAGCCCAACACTATGGCATCAAGCAATCCTCCTACCTTGGTCTCTAAGGTCTCCAGGTGCCACTGTGACTCACTTGTGCCACCTCTTGCTGGCTTCGCCTCTCTGAATGTTCTCCTTCAGGCCCTCTGGGGCCTGGGGCAGGTGCATGTGCAGCTCAGTGGCAGAGGGCACCTGCTTTTTCTGCAGTAACCCACGGCATCGAGGTTGAGGTGCTGAAAAAAAAGATATGGGTTCCAATATACCTTCTTGGTTCCAGTTCTAATTTGTCCTCACTCTCCCCTGCTTCACATTCAGCTTTGATTCCCAACTTCCAGCCCTGTTGACCTACAGCAACTTCAGCCTAGTCACCAGACACAAAGCCTTCTATAGACGTCATTGGCTTCTCTTCATGGTCCCTGGTTAACGGCTTCCCTCTGATCCTCTAATTGTCTTCTTCTTGACTTTCACTGGCCCAGCTAACCCTGACCCTGACCCTGACCCTGACCCTGGCCCTAACCCTGAAAATGTCAAACACATTTATTTATTTATTTATTTATTTATTTTTGAGACAGAGTCTCGCTCTGTC
>NW_012115932.1:15328045-15335469 GCF_000951035.1 Colobus angolensis palliatus | reverse complement strand
TTTTAGTAGAGACGGGGTTCTGTCTCTACTGTTGGCCAGACTGGTGTCGAACTCCTGAACTCAGGTGTTCCACCCGCCTCGGTCTCCCAAAGTGCTAGGTTTACAGGCATGAAGACATGTGCCACCACGCCCAGCTAATTTTTGTATTTTTAGTAGAGACAGGGTTTCACCATATTGGTTAGGCTGGTCTCGAACTCCTGAACTCAGGTGTTCCACCTGCCTCAGCCTCCCAAAGTGCTGGGATTAGAGGCATGAGCCACCGTGCCCCACCCACCTACTACATTCTATGGAGTAAGTCAGGATATTTAATATAGAGGAGTAGTAAACTTGATCGTTGAGTCTGTAGGTTACAGGGTATGTGATTATACTAGAAGAGGAATGAACATCATGTAGAGATGGATGCAATGAGACTTGGGTCTCCTTTGTGGGATAAGTTGATTTTTAATTGTATGAGGTATGAGTCCCTTACGAGAGTGTGTTGAGTTTTGCTATTAGTTTTGTTTGGGAGATTTACTGGCAGAGGGCTATATATGATCCCGGCGCAGAGGCTTATACCTGTAACCCCAGCACTTTGGGAGGCCAAGGCAGGCGGATCACTTGAGGTCAGGAATTATTGATCAGCCTGGCCAACATGGTGAAACCTCATCTCTACTAAAAATACGAAAAAAATTGGCTGGGCATGGTAGTGGGTGCCTGTAATCCCAGCTACTTGGGAGGCTGAGGCAGGAGAATCGCTCAAACCCAGGAGGTATAGGCTGCACTGAGCCGAGATCGCGCCACTGCACTCCAGCCTGAGGGACAGAGTGAGACTCCGCCTCAAAAAAAAAAAAAAAAAAGGATGGCGATGTATGAATGCTACCAAAGGAATTGACTGTGGCAGATACTACAGACTGGCTCATTCAGCTGCATTCCAGCCACCGTGTATCATGTCTTACTGCCTGCTAAAAGCTGCAAAGCAAAATGCTACATTGCTCAGACTCCCTTACAGTTAACAATGTGCTCATATGACATTTGAAAAACAAAAATTGGAACTATGAAGCAGAAGCCATCATTCTGTCCGCTCTGCTGTTTTGGCAGTAACCCAGGTTACAGAGGCATTTGGAGTTGCTGTGGCATTTGTAGTAGAAGACCCAGGATCCAATTCCTAGTTTCATGGGAGTTAAGATGCATCCATTTTGCTAGTGTGAATCATCACAGAGGCACTGTGAGCCTAGAGACTGCAGTCATTATGGCAACTTCTCTTTTTTTGTTTGTTTTTTGTTTTTTGAGACACAGTCTCGCTGTGTCACCCAGGCTGGAGTGCAGTGGCCTCACCTCGGCTCACTGCAACCTCTGCCTCCCAGGTTCAAGCAATTCTCCCACCTCAGCATCCCAAGTAGCTGGTGTTACAGGCACAGGCACCATGCCCAGCTAATTTTACTATTTTTAGTAGAGATAGGGTTTTGTCATGTTGGCCAGGCTGGTCTCAAACTCTTGACCTCGAGTGATCCACCCGTCTCGGCCTCCCAAAGTGCTGTGATTACAGGCTTGAGTGACTGCCTCCAGCCATAACTTTCTTATCCCCAGGCTTCCAGACAGTGGCAGAGATAGCTCCCTTAGTGAACCAGTTTTGCAATATGGTTCTGGGGTTTATTCCTGGGAACTTGGACCAGCCTCTCCCAATCTCCTAATGATTTCCTAATAACTGGCAATAACTCTGCTTTCAGCTAGAGTGGATTCTATTATCTGCAATGCAACTCTGACCAACACAGTTGCTAATATGCAGAGTTGGGGAGGGTTCAAGAAAACAGGCCCTTTCACATCCTCCTGATTGGAATATGAATTGGAACAACTTTCAGATGATGTAGCGTGTATCTTTAAAATTCTTACCCTTTGATTCTGTAATTCATTTCTAGAGGTGTATCCTAAAGAAATAATCAAAGATGCATTAAAAGGTTTGCCATACATTCAGACAATGACAATGTTTGGCAGTGGTTAAAAATAATGTTTCCAGGTGGTGGCTCATGCCTGTAATCCCACCGCTGAGGCAGTGGGATCACAAGGTCAGGAGTTTGAGACCAGCCTGGCCAAAATGGTGAAACCCTGTCTCTACTAAAAATGCAAAAATTAGCCAGGTTAGGTGGTGCGCACCTGTAATCAAATAACTTAAAACAGAATTACCACTCGACCCAGCAATCCCATTATTAGCTATACATCCAAAAGAAAATAAATTGTTCTACCAAAAAGATAGATGCACTCATATGTTCATCACAGCACTATTCACAGTAGTAAAGACGTGGAATCAACATAGGTGCCCATCAGCAGTGGAGCAGATAAAGGACACATGGTACATATACACTCTGGAATACTATGCAGCCATAAAAAGAATGAAATCATGTCCTCTGTAGCTCCAGGGCATAATCCTAAGTGAATTAATGCAGGTACAGAAAACATACTGCATGTTCTCACTTGTAAGTGAGAGTTAAACATTGGATACTCATGGATATAAAGACAGCAACAATAAATACTGGGGACTACTAGATGGGGGAGTGAGGGAGTTAAAGGTTGAAAAACTAACCATTGAGTACTATGCTCACTATCAGGGTAACAAGATCGTTCACATCTCACACCTCAGCATCACACAACATACCCATGTAAGAAACCAGCACATGGGCCAGGCATGGTGGCTCTCGCCTGTAATCCCAGCACTTTGGGAGGCTGAGGCAGGTGGATCATTTGAGCTCAGGAGTTTGAGACACTGGACAATACAGTGAAACCCCATCTCTACAAAAAATACAAAAACACTGGTTGGGTATGGTGGCATGTGACTGTAGTCCCAGCTACTTTGGGGGCTAAGGCAGGAGGATTGCTTGAACCTGAGAAGTTGAGGCTGCAATGAGCCAAGATGACGCCACTGCACTCCAGCCTGGGTGACAAAGTGAGACAAAAAAAAAAAACCAAGAAACAAAAAAGAAAGAAAGAGAGAGAGAGTGAAAGAGAGAGAAGGAAGGAAGAAAGAAACCAGCACATGTACCCCTAAATCTAAAATAAAAGTTGAAATTATTTTTTAAAAAATAGGTATAGGCCAGGGTGTGGTGGCCTACACTTGTAATCTCAGCACTTTGGGAGGCTGAGGCAGGAGGATTGCTTGAGTCCAGAAGTTCAAGACCAGCCTAGACAACATGGCAAAACCCCAATCTCTACAAAAAACACAAAACTTAGCTGGATATGGTGGCATGTGCCTATAGTCCCAGCTACTCAGGAGGCTGAGGTAGGAGGATTGCTTGAGCCTGGGAGGTTGAGGCTACAGTGAACTATAATCATACCACTACACTCCAGCCTGAGTGACAGAACAAGACTCTATCTTGAAAAAAAAAAAAAAAAAAAAATTCCAGGAGTGGTGGCTCGCACCTGTAATCCCAGCACTTTGGGAGGCCAAGGCAGGTGGATCACCTGAGGTTAGGATTTTGAGACCAGCCTGGCCAACATGGTGAAACCCTGTCTCTACTAAAAATACACAAATTAGCCAGGTGTGGTGGCACATACCTGTAGTCCCAGCTGCTTGGGAGGCTGAGGCAGAATAATTGCTTGAAGCTGGGAAGCAGAGGTTGCAGTGAGCCAAGGTGATACCATTGCACTCTTGCCTGGGCAACAGAGCACGATTCTGCTCTAAAAAAATAAAAATACAAATAAAAAAGAAGGTATAAAAGGAAGTTACCTTAACACAATAAAGACCCATATATGGGCCTGGTGCGGTGGCTCACGCCTGTAATCCCAACACTTTGTAAGGCTGAAGCGGGTGGATCACGAGGTCAGGAGAATGAGACCATCCTGGCTAACACGATGAAACCCCATCTCTACTAAAAACACAAAAAATTAGCCGGGCATGGTGGCACGCGCCTGTAGTCCCAGCTACTCGGGAAGCTGAGGCAGGAGAATCACTTGAACCCAGGAGGCGGCGGTTGCAGTGAGCTGAGATTGTACCACTGCACTCCAGTCTGGGTGATGGAAGGAAACATTGTCTGGAAAAAAAAAAAAAAGAAAGAAAAAAAGAAAACAATTCAATTTAAAATAGCAACAAAAGGAATAAAATAATTAGGAATAAACTTAAAGAGGTAAGTAACTTGTACATCGAAAATTATAAAACATTGATGAAAGAAATTTAAGGCCAGGCATGGTGGCTCACGCCTGTAATCCCAGCACTTTGGGAGGCCGAAGTGGGTGGATCACCTGAGGTCAGGAGTTTGAGACCAGCCTGGCCAACAAGGCAAAATGTCGTCTCTACTAAAAACACAAAAATTAGCCAGGCATGGTTTCACGCACCTGTAGTCCCAGCTACTTGGGAAGCTGAGGCAGGAGAATTGCTTGAACCTGGCAGGCAGAGGTTGCAGTGACCTGAGATTGTGGCATTGTACTCCAGCCTGGGTGACAGAGCAAGACTCTGTCTCAAAAAAAAAAAGAAAAAGAAAAGAAAAGAAAAAAAGAAATTCAAGAAGACACAGATAAATGGAAAGAGATCCATGTTGATTTATTGGAGGAATTAACATTGTTAAAATGTCCATACTCCCCAGAGTGACCTACAGATTCAGTGCAATTCCTTTCAAAATTCCAGTGGTCCCCAAAATAAATTCATGGATTTATAGCCAGCAGATTTTCACTTTTTTGTGTGTGTGTGGAGAATGGGGTCTCACTATATTGCCCAGGCAGGTCTCGAACTCCCAGGTTCAAGCTATTTGCCCACCTCTGCCTCCCTGACAGCTAGAATTACAGGCATGAGCAACTGTGCCCGGCATATAACCAACTGATTTTCAACAAAGATGCCAAAAACACACAGTGGGGGAAAGGAGAGTCTCTTCAATAAAACTGGCAAATGCAGAAGACTGAAATTGGATCTTACACTTGTCACAAAAAATGGACTCAAAATGGATTAAAGATGTAAACATAAGACCTGAAACAGTAAAACTACCAGAAGAAAACACAGAGGAAAAGCTTCTTGACATTCGTCTGGGCAAGGATTCTTTGGATACGACACCAAAGGCACAGGCAACAAAAGCAAAGAAAGACAACCAGGATTGCATCAAGCTCAAAAGCTCCTGCACAGCAGGAAACAATGAACAGAGTGAAGCCACAACCCATGGAATGGGAGAAAATATTTGCAAACCATATATCCAAGAAGGTGGTTTTTGTCGTTGTGGTTGTTTTGGTTTTTTGTTTTTTGAGACAGTCTTACTCTGCTGCCCAGGCTGGAGTGCAGTGGCACAATCTCGGCTCACTGCAACCTCCGCCTCTCGGGTTCAAGCAATTCTCCTGCCTCAGCCTCCCAAGCAACTGGGCTTACAGGCATGCACCACCACACGTGGCTAATTTTTTGTATTTTTAGTAGAGTCGGGGTTTTGCCATGTTGGTCAGGCTGGTCTTGAACTCCTGACCTCAGGTGATCCACCCACCTTGGCCTCCCAAAGTGCTGGGATTACAGACGTGACTCACCGTGCCCGGTCCAAAGAGGGTTTGTTTAAATTAAATTCTTTTTTTTTTCTTTGAGACAGGGTCTCACTCTGACACCCATGCTGGAGTGCAGTGACATGGCTTACGGCTCACTGTAGCCTCGACCTCCCGAGCTCAGGCGTTTCTCCCACCTCAGTCTCCCGAGTAGCTGGGACTACAGGCATGCACCACGCACAGCTAATTTTTGTGTTTATCGTAGATAAACAGGGTTTCCCTTTGTTGCCCAGGCTGGTCTCAAACTCCTGGGTTCAAGTGATCCACCTGCCTTGGCCTCGCAAAGTACTGAGATTACAGGTGTGAGCCACTGTGCCCAGCCCTAAATTGAACTATTGAACTAGCCGATATATAATTTAGAAATTTAGAATTAATTAGAAATTTATTTATTTCATTTTAAATTTTTATTTATTTGTTTTTTCGGAGAGTCTCACTCTGTCACCCAGGCTGGAATGCAGAAGTGCAATCCCAGCTCACTGCAACCTCCACTTCCGGGTTCAAGTGATTCTCCTGCTTCAGCCTCCCAAGTAGCTGGGATTACAGGTAACTGCCACCACGCCTGGCTAATTTTTGTATTTTTGGTAGAAACGGGGTTTCACCATATTGACCAGGCTGGTCTCAAACTCCTGGCCTCAAGTGGTCCCCCTGCCTCGGCCTCCCAAACAAACGTTAACCACTGTGCCTGGCTAGAAATTTAGAATTAATTTAGGATTTTGCTTATACCAACTATTTTCTCCTAAGCGAATGCAGGACCAACTTTTTTTTTTTTTTTTTTTTTTTTGAGACACAGTCTTGCTCTGACGCCCAAGCTGGAGTGCAGTGTCACAATCTCAGCTCACTGCAACCTCTACATTCTGGGTTCAAGTGATTCTCATGCCTCAGCCTCCCGAGTAGCTGAGATTACAGGCGTGTGCCACCACTCCTGGCTAATTTTGTATTTCTAGCAGAGACAGGGGTTTCTCCATGTTGGTCAGGCTGGTCTTGAACTTCTGACCTCAGGTGATCCGCCCGCCTCAGACCTCCAAAGTGCTGGATTACAGGCGTGAGCCACCGCGCCTGGCCCATGAAGTAGATATTTATAAAGCGCCTCCTATGTGCCAGGTGAGGTAAATCAGACAACTCCCAGCGCTGGGGACTAAGCCACTGAGGAGTGGCGAGCCATTAATGGGGACAGGAAGGCCAAGAGGTAAGTCATACTTGGGCTGGGAGTGGTGGAGTCAAGAGGTCGGGTTGGGAAGTGCTACATTTACATAAAATGCCCATTATATATCGTCTAAGGGTCTGAATGTAGGCGCCCAGGAACTCAGGGGTGAGGGTGGGATGGAAAGAAAAATCCTGGCAGTCAGTCAGTGAACACTGGTCCCTAGAGCTTGCTCGAATTTGAGTTACTGTCGGTATTTGGGTTCAAACCCTAAAAGCTGAGGAATTGACCCTGACCTGGAGATCCTTTTCATCAGGGATGTGTCTGTCTCCGTGCTGACTCTTCTCAGTGAATTTTAGAATAGTGTGATAAACTCACAGAGGAACAGCAGAGGGCGCTGTGAATCTAAAGTCCTAAAGCACAGGAAAGGTTTGTGATATGCTGGGTGGATTTCAACTTAAAACATAGTAAAATAACTGAGAAAGGGTCTACACCATATCTTGGCTTATAACCTGAAATAAAACAGAATCTGTAACATTTTACCTTGAAATATCACTAACTGTGTCCTGAAATGCAAATAAGACAAATAACACATATTAAAGAACAAATTGATAATTTACATGACCACGTGATTGCAGTTTATGATCTTATGAGTTCTTTAAATTCACAGGAGTCAGCACAGAGCTGACATTTTAGGGAAAACATATTGTATGCCTCATTATATACATATACACAGAGTACAATTCAGCTTTTTCTATTTTTTTTTTTTTTTTTTTTTGAGGCGGAGTCTCGCTCTGTCGCCCGG
>NW_012115932.1:15295955-15327099 GCF_000951035.1 Colobus angolensis palliatus | reverse complement strand
CATTGCACTCCAGCCTGGGCGACAAGAGCGAAACTCCGTCTCAAAAAACAAACAAACAAACAAAAAAACTGTGTTTCCCACAAAGATTAGTAACATTAAGTATCATTCTCTATTATTGATCTGAGATGTTAGGAATGCAAAAGATAAAAAGTAGGGGCTCTTGGCAAATAGAAAGTAAACTTAAAATTGATAACTCACCCTGTGGGTTTGTTGTCGCTGCTGTTTGTTTTTGATAATGTGCAATTATAGAAATTTACAAAGATCCTTTTAAGAGGGCAGTGTCCTGCTTTCAGAGTCAGTTTGCTTAGGCATAGATCAGCTCATAGACTCTCTGTCGCCTTGCTATTGAATTAGGGCTATATTTTTGACAAGTACGGCAGCTGTATCGTCACTTTAATCACCTAATAATCCACTGTGTCTCTTTATGCTAATAAATAAAACATCCTTCGTTAAATATTTCCTAGTAAGCAATAGAAGACCTGTAATCTCCACCCCTATATATTACAAAGTAAAATGATATAACAGTAATAAAATCAAATCAAATCATGTCTAGGAGTTTTATAGACAACTAATAGCTGCAATTGCAAAGTGCAATCAGATACCAATTGTAGGGTACTTTTTTCTTTAATATAATGTACTATGCATATTTCACTAACTGTCTCATGATGTCAAATGAATTTAACAAGATGATTATGTAGGTCAAATTACTTAGTAAGTTCTTTTAAGAATGGCTTTTAGACCTATTATGACTTTTAATGGTGCAATTTGTTAAATGATTGGAATTTCTAAAATCCTGCCTGCAACTGCCTGTCAGAAATACTTGCTGTACCCTGGTGATTTATTTTTAAAACCTACTTCTTGCTTGTAGCAATTGAAACAAAAACGACCACCGTAGAGCAACTTCTTGAAGCTCATTTCTCATTTTTAATTATTTAAAAGACTTTCTTATTATCAAATTATAATTTGAATATTCTAATTTCAAAGAGCCTTGTCACCAAATTTCTCTCAGCTCTATATGAAGATGTCCTGGAAGTTCTTTTATTCCCCTCAAATATGAAATATGACCCTGCTTAATTTATGTCGGGAACTGTAGACAGAATAGATATTACTAAACTTTTTAAAGTGGTCTGTTAGTTCTTTTATTGTATATCTCTAACAATAAAATTTTAAACGGAGAAAACAATGAAATATGATTGAAACATTCAGTCTTTGCACTTGGAATATTGCCTTTGTATATGTTGCCTTTTGGTATCTATAGGTACTGTATTTCAGTTTTATGCAGTTTGAGAAGGCTCCCTATTCAAGCCAAGTTTTAAAAAATTGCCCACCAAAAATCACGTAGCTATCTCTTGCCTCTTGTCTTTTTTTTTTTTTTTTTTTTGAGACAGAGTCTTGCTCTGTTGCCCAGGCTGGAGTGCAGTGGCGCAATCTTGGCTCACTGCAACCTCCACCTCCTGGGTTCAAGCGATTCTCCTGCCTCAGCCTCCCGAGTAGCTGGGACTACAGGCCCGTGCCACCACGCCTGGCTAATTTTTTTTATTTTTAGTAGAGACTGGGTTTCACCATGTTAGCCAGGATGGTCTCGATCTCCTGACCTCGTGATCCGGCCACCTTGGCCTCCCAAAGTGCTGGGATTGATTTTCTTTTCTTTTTTTTGGGACAGAGTCTTGCTCTGTGGCCCAGGATGGAGTACAGTGGCAGATCTTGGCTCACTGCAATCTTCACCTCCTGGGTTCAAGCTATTCTCCTGCCTCAGCCTCCTGAGTAGCTGGGACTACAGGTGTGTGCCACTTTGCCTGGCTAATTTCTGTATTTTTAGTAGAGATGGGGTTTCACCATGTTGGCCAGGCTGGTCTCGAACTCCTGGCCTCAAGTGATCTGCCTGCCTTGGCCTCCCAAAGTGCTGGGATTACAGATGTGAGCCACCACACCCAGCCTTGACTTTCTACCTTTAAAAATTATTGTACAGAGTTACTTGAAAATACCATCATGTAATAATTAATCTTAGAAGTCAATACTCTTTTAAAACTGATCTTCTATCTTCTGTCTCCACATATGTTACATTGAAATTCTCCTAAAACTCCAAAACATCTTAAAATCTTGGTGCTCCCTGATAACTCTGGGCAGGAACCGACGTCCCTCTACTGACATTCTTCTTGCTGGGGAGCACAGGGCATGCTGGGACAGAAGTCCCAGATGCAGCTGGAAGGTGGTGGTTCTGTTCTTTCTCCACCCTGCCTCATTGGATGACCCCGGATGCAAGTCCCTTGGCCACTTGGAGCCCATGGTTGCTGCTTGGAAATGAGGCTGACAACACTTGATCTCTGCTCCTTGGGGTTGTTACAAGCCTTAATGAGATCACTGTGCACATTCTCATTTTCTCTTTCATGTCTTCAGTGAGCTGTAGGTAGGGCAGAGTAATAGTGGAATATGGAAGTCTGCTTGTATGTCTGGGTGAAAGTCACTATAGAACAGTGTTATTTAATTTTTCTACTTCTTTCAGTTCAATGGATGTAACATTCACAATCCTCTCTAAGCCCATCAACCACAAAAACTTAATTAGATATTATATCTCCTTGGTTTAAAATAGTATTTAATTTTACATAATGTGTTCAGCCAAAATATTAGGATTCCCTAAACAGAAATGTTCCCTCTATTTTTTTCCCTCGGGCTCTTCTTTCAATTTTTTTTGTAGCTTTTAAAAAAATTATTCTCCTTAAAGTATGATTTCGGCAGTTTCCCTCTGTGAAACATCTCTAAGTCCCCTGCCACCGCTACTTAATTGAAGATGTAATCCCTACTTAGTGACTGTGCAGCCTTCCAGACACCAAGCACAGCGACCAGTAAATATGAACATTCCTGTTAAATGTGCGCTGCCTCTTATTCCTTTCCCCCCACAAATTGTCTTCCTGCTCCTCCGAGTGTCATCCAAAGTGAGATTATATTAACTGTGCCTTATATGGGGCTTGAGAGCTGGAGTTGAAATTAATGGGCAAATATCCTTTTCACTTACAGAGTAAATGAACATTTGGTCTTTAAGCCATACCAAGGTGTGAAAGAAAGGCACAGATAGACCCAGTGAAGACCACCACGTTTTGGGCCAAATCAAAGCTTTTCATTGCTTGATGGGCAAGAAAACAAAATTCGAGTAAACGTTAAAATGAATAAATAATGCTCAGCACACAACAGCTTGAGGTTGTATAAAATCAGACCCAGATTATACTCTTAAAAGATGTCTCCAAAATATCGTGGACCTCTTTTTCAATCCCGAGAGTCATGGTATTTTGGTCAGTTTCCTTTCTGCGTTCCAAGACGCCCCAGTTCCATCTTTGGGGTGAACATTGAGGCTGACTTAACAGGACACTCCAGGCTTTGAGGGAGCCTGGCCCCCAACCCAAATAACTCCAAACAGCAGGAAGGCCAGATTCTAGCGGAAACTTTTGGGAAGTGAAGCATAGTTCGTTTTCCTTCCTTGCAGGAGACATGGCTGGCTCCCTAAAGAAGCGCTGGTTTCCCAAGTTACGGCAGAGGGCACTCGAGACTACGGCACGGCCAAGTTCGCGGCGCGGCGTCTGCAGGGGCCGGCGGAGCCCTTCGCCACAATGTTTGGCACCCAAAGATCGGGGACACCTCAAATTCTTTTTTAATGGAGGAATTCTTCCCCTGAAACATTTTGTTTGCGTAATAGGTGCTGGGAGGGAGTGTTGCTTCGGGGCTACGGTCCCATTCCGTGTCGTCTGTAGCCGTCTCGAATGCGCATGTCCAATTAGCATTGACACATTTGCGCTCAGAGATGCGCATGCATCATTTTTTTAATCAAAATGAGAAGGAAAAATTATTACATAACCACAATCTCAGTCCTACTGAGGGACCTGTCACGGTGATCCTCTGGGGCTCTGTGAACATCTGCTCAGCATCAGTCCCCCACGAAGAAATTATTCTTCTGCTCATTTGAAAGACAGGTAAAGGAACGGTCAGACCGGTAAGACAGCTATGGCAGATGACAAAACCAGCCTCCATCAGCGAGTAACAAAGCTGGGGGGCGCGGAAAGCAAAAGCTTTCCGGGTCAGACAGGCACTCATCTGCTATTCCAGACAGCATTTGAGGCTGACATTGATTATGAAGACCAAAAACCGTGGCTGAGATGCCGCTTCTTTCCTGAAGCACCTGGAAAGCTTCCAGGTCATCCGCCTTACCGTGCTCAGTGGCAGATCCAGTTGATTTAGAAAGCATTTGATGGAGGAAGAAGCACCAAGAGCGGCAAGGGCTTCCTGGCCCTTCAGAATGTGAGAGGGGGATGTAGTTGTGAAAAATCGTATCCTTATCAGAAAACCATCCCTGGGGTCCTAAGAGGGCAGTCTGTCAAGTTTCTAGAAAAGACTAATGTTTGCATAAGGCACTTTGCTACTTAAAAATTTTTTGCTTCTCCATTTCATTGCATTGAGTGGCTCTGAGTATTAACATTTGCAAACTCAGGTTTACAAGATGTATAACGATTTCTCTATAAGAAGACTCAGTTTCTTTTAAAAGCAACATTCTGACAAATGACAGAAAGTTGATCTTCGCGTTTTCCTAGATTGACCTCCATTCTGCAGGGCTACAAGGCATGAAGGCAAGCCAGGCTCCTGTCCTCATCTTCAGCCACTGTCCATGTATCCTGGCATCTGGGGTGAAGACCATCATCTGGCCTTGATCTGGGTTCATGAAGGAGGCAGCTTCCTTTCTCAAGCAGAAGGGCCCTCCGGATATGCTCTCCAAGCGCCTCCAGACTCCTCCCTCCCTGGGCATATGGGAGTCATTTTGCATAGTCCCTGTGCCCTCTGGGGTGCAGGAAGCTCTGGGAGGTGGTCTCAGGCCCATCTGTCTAACCACGCAGCCGTTCTGCCATGGGTCTGGTGTTGTCCTTGTGCACTGAGTGGGAAGCAGGGCACAGGCTCCCTCTGGGACAGATGTCTCTGCAGCTCTGGTTTTCTGCTGTTCCCTCACTCTCAATTTCCTTTTGCTCCCTTCTCCTCCGGTCTGGGAAGCTTCAGCCTCCTTTTCTCCATCTGACTCCATCCCTCCTCTCCCAAATCTGTTGCTCAGGCCCAAAGTCCCTCAGGGTTTGGGCTTTGCAACTCAAAAGATTTTTTTCATCCTTCTACTGTGACATCCCTTCCCTGAGGCAAAGATGCCACCTGGTCTTGTTGAATGAATGAGGGTAGGGATAGGGAAGGGGGACAAGGAAATGTAGGGAGAGCAAAAAACATCAGTTGAAAATCCAAAATTTTTTTTAGCCCATATGCAATAAAATCAATCATAATTTAAATTTGAATACAGAAGCAAATTCAAAGAACATGAAATAGACATAGGAAATCAAACCTAGAGGAAATAAAAGCATTTAACATATAGCCCAGGCAGCTAACATATAATTGAGTTTGGTCTGTGAGCTTCCTGGTAGCCAAAGCAGGGAAAGAAGACACTGTTACTTTATGTTCCTGATTTGTTGTAGTTGTTATTCTTTCCAGAGTCCCTTTTCCCAATGCATATTTCCTATTTTCAAAACAGAGAAAATATACAAGTCCATCAAGAGAAATAAAGAACGTTTCTTTCACTGTAAGTTTCAAAGCATTGGGGTCTTATGATGACAGCACCAGGGGACAGAAGACAATGTGACATAATCCAGAAATGAGCTCTAGTCCTGGCCATTCCAGACCAGAAGCTTGGAGTCAGAGCAGAAGGGCTGCTTGGCATCCTATTAGTTTGCTTGCTTTTTTTTCTTTACATTTTTAAGCATTACACGCTTAAAACTGATTTTTTAAACGTTCACAGGAAAAAAACAAAAAAAAAAAAAGAGAGAGAGACAGAGAGAGAAATTTCAGACACCCAAAAGGAAAATAAATAGGAAAAAAGAAAAATCTTTTGCCCTTGTATCTCTGTTTCCCATTCCCCAACTCCCCTCCCTGAACAGTGGGAATACCAGCTCCTCATCCATTCTTCTGGAGCTGATCTGTGCATATGTTAAGGGCTTTCAGCTCTCCTCATCTTTTGTATACAAATGTAAGTTACTATGCTCCCATTCTGTACCTTGCTCTTTCACTTTGCAATATATCTGGAGATAGTTACATATTAGTCCCGTTTTTTTTTTTTTTTTTTTTCTTTGAGACAGAGTCTCACTCTGTCACTCAGGCTGGAGTGCAGTGGCACAATCTCAGCTCACTGCAAGCTCCACCTCCCGGGTTCACGCCATTCTCCTGCCTCAGCCTCCTGAGTAGCTGGGACTACAGGTGCCCGCCACTACGCCCGGCTAATTTTTTGTATTTTTAGTAGAGACGGGGTTTCACCGTGTTAGCCAGGATGGTCTCGATCTCCTGATGTCATGATCTATCTGCCTCGGCCTCCCAAAGTGCTGAGATTACAGGCGTGAGCCACTGTGCCCAGCCATTAGTCCATTTTTTAAAGTGGTTGCATAGTTTTCCACAACATGGGTATTCTACATGCTTTTGAATCAGTTTCCTGTTGACATTCATTTAGGTCATTTTCAATCAACTGCTTTTAAAAATGGTACTGCAACAAATTGCCTTGTTTGCTCGCTCTTTCTTTCTTTCTTTCTTTCCTTTTTCTTTTTTTTGAGGGGGGGACTGGGGGGACAGGCTCCCACTCTGTCTCCCAGGCTGGAGTACAATGGCACGGTCTTGACCCCCTGCAACCTCTGCCTCCCAGGTTCAAGTGATCCTTCCACCTCAGCCTCCCGACCAGCACACCTGGCTAACTTTTTGTATTTTTTTTTTTTAGAGACAGGGTTTTGCTATGTTGCCCATGGCTGCTCTTGAACTCCTAGGCTCAAGCAATCAGCCTGCCTCAGCCTCCCAAAATGCTGGGATTACAGGCATGAGACACTGCACCCAGCCCCATGTACTTCTTTGAACAAACATAGAAGTATATGTGTTCAATAAAAACCTGTTTGTGGAATCATTCAATTAAAGGGAATGGGCATTTTCAGTTAGGAAAAAATTGTCAAATTGTACTACAAAAGGGCTGAACTATTAACACTCCTGCCGATAGTGCATGAGATTGCCTGTTTCCTCCATTCTTACTAACATAGTAGATCATCAAAAATTTTAAATCTTCCAATTAGATAATCTTTTTCTCAATTGTTGACTGTCGTGTTTATAGAGGAGGAAAGCTGCGTGAGGGGAAATGCTCAAAAGTAAAGGACATCTGAATTATGCAGGCAAGACCATGGACATAACCTGCAGGCCTACTGCAAAATGAAATGTGAGGCCAGGGGCGGTGGCTCACGCCTGCAATCCCAGCACTTTGGGAGGCCGAGGCGGGTGGATCACTTGAGGTCAGGAGTTCGAGACCAGCCTGGCCAACAGGGTGAGACCCCCATCTCTTACTAAAAATACTAACATTAGCTGGGCGAGGTGGCGGGTGCCTGTAGTCCCAGCTACTTGGGAGGCTGAGGCAGGAGCATCGCCTGAACCCAGGAGGCGAAGGTTGCAATGAGCCAAGACCATGCCACTGCACTCCAGCCTGGGTGATAGACTGAGACTCCCTCTCAAAAAAAAAAAAAAAAAGAAAAGAAAAAAAAATGTGGATCCCCTTCAGAAATTCTTAAGAATTTCAAGATGTCAATAGAAGAGCATTGAACCAAGAGCTGGACTCTCCTTGAGGCTGGGGCTCTGTAGATTGCACAGATTGCATATTCATGAAACTGGCTCTACATGGAAGGTAGGCAGAACAATTGAATATCAAGTACAGTAAGCATTAAAAATGACAAGCTGGACACTGCCATTAGGACAGGAAAACACAGATGAAAAAGCAAATATGGAATTGTTCCTGCACACAGTCTACAGCTCACAAACACAGATATGTTTGAATTCACAGAGATCAGACATGTTGCTTTGGCATCTTCATACATATAAGCTTATGCACCAAGAATGATTAGTTATCCCTTATGAACTTGCTGTGGTAATAGGTGGCAATTTCATAGGTTCTGTATAGCTAACTCCATTTTGTTTTGTTTGGGTTTTCCCCAGAAGCAGACTCTAAGATGAGTATTTGGGTGCAAGCAGCTTATTTGGCAGTGATCCCAGGAATCAACGGCAAGAGAGTAGAGAGGCGAGGCAGGGAAGGGAAGATGATCAATAAAAGGTGTGCCTCCAGCCAGGCACAGCGACTCACACCTGTAATCCCAGCACTTTGGGAGGCTAGGTGGGTGGATCACTTGAGCCCAGGAGTTTGAGACCAGCCTGGGCAACACGGCAGCAGAGTGAGACTCCATCTCAAAAAAACCCCAAAAACCAAAAACAAACAAACAAACAAACAACAAAAGGGTGTGCTTTCAAGCAAGCTCCTATTGTGGGCAACGGAGCTCATTCTCACCAGCGATATCTAGGAGATGTGAGAACATGCCTCTCGACGCAGGGCCATGTTGCCGGGACATGAATCCATCAACTCCTTGAACATTACTGATTGAGAGCTGTAAGCAGCAACTCTCCGGCCCTTCCAGTATGCCCTGCTTGTAGGGCAAGAGATCCTGTGCTCCATGACCAGGAAAAAAGTCCTGAGAGCCTGAGAGGCACAGGGATGGACCCTAAGGAGGAGTCTGTTGTGTCAGAGCTGTGGGCATCCCACCTAAGTTCACGTCCAGTCCCCCTGGAACTCACCTCCCTGAGTCCACACTATGGTCACTTGAAAGGGTCAGCCAGGGCTGGGTGTGGCGGCTCACACCTGTAATCCCAGCACTTTGGGAGTCTGAGGTGGGCAGATCATGAGGTCAGGAGTTTAAGACCAGCCTGGTCAACATAGTGAAACCCTGTCTATACTAAAAAAAAAAAAAAAAATTAGCTGGGTGTGGTGGCGGGTGCCTGTAATCCCAACTACTCAGGAGGCTGAAGCAGGAGAATTGCTTGAACCCGGGAGGAGGAGGCTGCGGTGAGTGGAGATTGCGCCACTACACTCCAACCTGGGCAACAGTTCAAGACTCTCTGTCTCAAAAAAGAAAAAGAAAAAGAAAGGGTCAGCCACAACAAATTGTACAAATAAGCTCACACAGACAGCAGCACCTGCTTTAGCACTGACACAGGGACGGAATTGCAGTGTCACGAATCATGGGAATATATGTGCTGTGGCTTGGTTTGCTCCCAAAGCTGAGTTTTGCGGTAAATGTGGCAGGCACCCCCCTAAGAATGGAGTACTCATGGAATGTGCCCCTGCTAGGCTGAGAGCAGACACCCCTGCCAGAGGAGCCTGCGTTCCGGAGGAATGGAGTGGCTTGAGGATTTGGGAGGTCCAGGGTCTTGGCCAGATTTCTCTTACAATATTTTGCAAGCAGGTCATACAACTTTGGGGGTGCAGCCACCAGGATTTCCCCTCTATTATAGTTTCTGTGATGAGACAAAACCCTTGTAGTGTCCTACTACCTCGAAGCATCCATCTCGGAGTTAGCCAACTGGCTTCTCGATGTGTATTCAGTCTGTAATAACGACCTTTTCCTCCATCCCCTCCACAGGACCCTCTCTTGTCACCCAGGCTGGAGTGCTGGCCTCCCAACCCTGGGGGCTGGGCATGGAGGCTCACACCTGTAATCCCAGCACTCTGGGAGGCCGAGGTGGGTGGTGGATACCTTGAGGCCAGGAGTTTGAGACCAACCTGGCCAACATGGTGAAAGCGTGTCTCTACTAAAAATACAAAAAAATTAGCTTGGCATGGTGGCGCACTCCTGTAAACCCAGCTACTTGGGAGGCTGAGGCAGGAGAATTGCTTGAACCTGGGAAGCGGAGGTTACAGTGAGGTGAGATCGCACCACTGCAACAGAGTGAGACTCTGTCTCAAGAAAAAAAAAGTTCCTGGGGATCTTTGAGCATTGAACACTTTAAAAATACTGTAAAGAAAATAAATAGGCCGGGCGCGGTGGCTCAAGCCTGTAATCCCAGCACTTTGGGAGGCCGAGACGGGCGGATCACGAGGTCAGGAGATCGAGACCATCCTGGCTAACACGGTGAAACCCCGTCTCTACTAAAAATACAAAAAACTAGCCGGGCGAGGTGGCGGGCGCCTGTAGTCCCAGCTACTCGGGTGGCTGAGGCAGGAGAATGGCGTGAACCCGGGAGGCGGAGCTTGCAGTGAGCTGAGATCTGGCCACCACACTCCAGCCTGGGCGACAGAGCAAGACTCCGTCTCAAAAAAAAAAAAAGTAAATAAATAAATATGCACCTTTAGCATGTTGGCAAGGCTGCTTTTAAAAAACTGTTAAAAGTCTGGATCAGTGTCAGCACTGTTTGTTCTTAGGAGCTTAAGGACTCGGTACTATTCGAGAATGGGCACCGTTTTCCAAAGTTATCCTCTGGCTCCTTCCCTGATGTCCACTCACTCTGAGCTGCCTGTCCCCTCTCTGGAGTCAGCTGGTGGTATCAAAGCCAAGACTGTATGAAGGAGGCCAGAGGGAGAGAGACAGAGAGAACAGCGGGGGCAGACGGGAAAATGCATCTGTGGTCTCGGGTATTTCTGCCAGAACTGACACGCTGCCACCTTTTTTTTTTTCCTTTGACAACAGTCTGCTTGGAAATGCATCCAGACTGGTCTGTAGCTCTCTTTCCCTCGTTCAAAGGTCTCCTCATTCAGGAAGGCTTCTGTGATTCACTTCCCACGGCCACAGCTGTTGTCAGCTCTGAAGTGCAGGACTCCGTGTTAGTTCCTCTGTAAGTGTGTTTGTGGATGGCCAATTCCACCATGAGATAATAATCATCCCTACTATTTACTGAGCCGTTGGGATGTGCTGACAGAAACAGGCAAAGCGGATGTCATTATGCACAACTGACAGGGGAGAAGACCATACTTCAGAGAGGGGAAGCAACTTGCCCAAGGTCACAGAGCTACCAGGTGGCGGCACCGAGATACGAACCTTCCTGTCTCATTCTCATCTCTGCCTCCCTGTCTCAGGTGACTTGAGTGTTCAAGGAGGTCTGGGCTTCAAATCGCCCTCTTCAAGTTCCCTTGTGTCTATCACTTGGGCCTCAATGCCTCCCACTCACTCCATGAACCTGCCTCACTTTGGAGAAGGTTTCTGGAGCCTGCACTCTTCTCCCTCACATTTTTGGGAACTTTCTTTAGCAGCCTGAACCCTTTAGTCCTGCTTCCAGTCTCACCTCCAGACCCTCCTCCCTCAAGGCCACCAGAAAGACTTCCCTAGAATTTAACACCTCCCCACCCATATAAAACCCTTGTGTAACCAGCATCATGTGCAAGGTGATGTTCCCAGCTCCCAGATATAGAATTTAACTCCCAATGAATAAGCCCTCCCTCACCCACCAAATGGCTCTGCCATCTCTCTCTTTTGGATGCTATCCCCCCAACCCCAACCCTGAGTGCCCATCCCAGTCTCCATGCTTGATGTCACCTGCACCATCGGCCAGGCAGTTGAGATTCTCTGGTTCCCATTTCCTCTGCACCCAGTCGCTGCACATAGCGCCCTGGTGATAAACATCTATTTGTCCAAACCCCTACTGTGGGTCCCTCCAGGGTGGGGAGCTTTTTTTCTTTTCTTTTCTTTTTTTTTTTTTTTGAGACAGAGTCTCACTCTGTTGCCCACGGTGGAGTACAGTGGCATGATCTCGGCTCATTGCAACCTCCACCTCCTGGGTTCAAGTGAGTCTCCTGCCTCAGCCTCCCAAGTGGCTGGGATTACAAGCGTGAGCCACCGTAACCAGCTGCTTTTCTTTTAAATTAACAAATAATAATCGTATATAATTACAGTATGGAGTACAGTGTGAAGTTTTGATATATGTATACATTATGGAATGATTAAATTAGGCTAATTAACATATCTATCACCTCACTTAACTTTTTTTTTTCTGGTGAGAACATTTAAAATCTACTCCTTTAGCAACTTTAAAATACACAGTACATTATTATTACCTATAGTCACCTACTAACAATGTGCTGGGCAATAGATCACCAAATCTTATTCCTCTGCATAACCAAACTTTGTACCCTTTGCCCAACATCCCCTCTTTCCCTATCTCACCACCCTTTAGCCCTTGGTAACCACCATTGTATTCTCTGCTTCTTTAGGTTGGACATTTTTAGATTCCATACATGGGTGAGATCATCCAGCATTTGTCTCTTCATGCCTCGCTTATTTGAATTAGCATCATGTCCTCCAGGTTCATCCATGATGTTGCAAATGATAGGATTTCCTTCTTTTTAAAGGCCAAACAGTATTCCATTGTGTATATGTACCACATTTTCTTTATCCATTCATCCACTGATGGACACTTAGGTTGCCTCCGTATCTTGGCTATTGTGAACATTGTTGTGATGAACACGGGCTTTTTCATTGCAGCGTCTCTAGCACCAACCACTGAGTAGGGCACATGGTGGAGATGAGGAAGGGTTTGTTGAATCCAGAGATGGATGAGACAGAGTCTCACTCTGTCACTCAGTCTGGAGTGCAGTGGCTTGATCACTGGGAGGCTTCCACCTGATACCTCTCTCCTTGTAGGGAAAGGTTTAGATACCAGGTTTCCATAAAGGAAGGGGGCAACCAGGAGCTGTCATTAAGAAGTTGACTGGAAAGACATTGGGGGTTGGAAGAAAAGACAAAGAAAACTCAAAGATACCAAATGGTACCAAGCCCTCAAACTTCCTTGTCCTGTATTGCCTTTTTGTGCCTGACTCACCAACTAGCCCAAAGTAGGTCTTGGGACCAGGCAAGTCTTTTCTCCAAGTGATCTCCCAGGCTTATGTCCTTTCTGTTCACTTGTCATCTCCACTGAAATCAGCCTTGTGTCCCCTCACCCCCAGTTCTTAGCCAGCACATTCTGCATTGCAGCCTATCCAGGGTGAGTAAATATAGCCTGTACTTAACGTGGATCTAAATTCACTCATTACCGGAAAAGCTATCGGTGTTGACGTGTAGGGACATCCATTTTAATTATGGAAAGGGACCTCCTTATCAATTATTTACAACCCACAGAAAAGAATACACTGAAAATACGAGAGAAAGCTGGCTGTCTCTTCTGCCTGGAATATCTGACACGGGGCTGCCACGGTATACGTACACACCTGCGCGTATGCACACACAGAAACACCAAAGTCCACACATCAGTTTGATCCAATTCTTGCAGATTTAAAAAATGCTACCTTTGGAAAAGAGATAAGACAGCATACTTTAAAATGCTGGCTGTGTTAAAATTTGTTTAAACATAAATAAATCATTGAAAAACAAACACAAATTTTACAACTTGGCAACATGAATCTGAAAGAATATTTAGTTGAGTAACTGATACCCTTCCTGAACTCAAATCAGTCTGCAGAGCTAGTCAAAACAAAGATTGAGATAATTATCCAAATCCTTCTGAGTAAAAATCCCTTCTGATGCATTCCAATAACGAAGATAAAAAGCTTTCCCTGGGTAGTCGTGGTCTAGAGCTGCTTAGCTGAGTCTTACTCTTGCACTTTGCACATGGAGCACAGCCACTTTGTCTCATAAACATTTTATGTTCGATGTCTTTATTATGGATCCTGAAAACTGTAAGAAAATGTGGTACTTTAAAAATCTTTTAAAAATTGGGGGGTTGAGGCCCTCATGAGCTCCTATTACTCTTGATGCATGGTGCTTTGAAACACAATGCAGTCAGGCAGGATAAGGAAGGCCCTGCTTAGTCAAAAGTTTCTTTTGATTCTTTTTTTTTCTTCTTTTTTGAGATATTGCCTGCTCTGTCGCCCAGGCTGGAGTGCAGCTCACTGCAACCTCCGCCTCCTGAGTTCAAACAATTCTCCTGCCTCAGCCTCCCATACAGCTGGGGTTACAGGTGCAGCCACACGTCTGGCTAATTTTTGTATTTTTAATAGAGACAGGGTTTCATTACGTTGGCCAGGCTGGTCAGGCTGGTCTCAAACTCCTGATCTCAGGAGATCCACCTGCATCGGCCTCTCAAAGTGCTGGAATTACAGGTGTGAGCCACCTCGCCCAGCCTCTTTTGATGTCTTATAGGGTTTTTTGGTAATACTGAAAAAAAAAAGCTTGGTGTCCTATGTGTTTAAAACAAACACAAACCCACAAAATGCTAGAGCCATACACACTAAAAAAGGGTTTGGGTGGCTAGATGACGAGCCGTTTCCTTTTTTCCTCACCCTTCTGCAGTTGATACATTAGTAAATCCTTTCACTTAATTCAAAATTATTTTTATTTTCTAAAAGTCTTTAATTTTCTACAAATCACAATGTGATACATTAAAGTAGGAGTCCCCTCCCCTTCCCTCCAGCCTTCTCTCCTTAGCAGTAACTTGGGAAATCATTAGTTTTCTGTCTATCCTTCCAGATTTTCTCCTATGCCTATCTGAGGGACACATGTGCATGCATGCGTGTGTGTGTGTCATATACATAAATAGAAACCAGATCTCACTTTGTTGTCCAGGCTGGTCTTGAACTCGTGGCCTCAAGCGATCCTTCCACCTCAGCCTCCCCAAGTTTTGGGATTACCAATGTGAGCTACCATGACTGGCCAATGTCCGCATTTTTGTTGTTGTTTTTGAGACATAGGCTCAGTCTGTCACCCAGGCTGGAGTGCAGTGGCATGATCATGACTCACTTCAGCCTTTACCTCCCCAGGCTCAAGTGATTCTCCCACCTCAGTCTCCCAAGTAGCTGGGACTACAGGCATGAGCCACCATGCCCAGCTAATTTTTGTGTATTTTATAGAGATGGGGTTTTGCCATGTTGAGTAGGCTAGTCTTGAACTCCTCGGCTCAAGCGATCCACCTGCCTCAGCCTCCCAAAGTGCTGGGACTGCAGCTGTGAACCGCCATGCCCAGCCCTATTTATGTGTTTTAAGGGGGTATGATATACATGTTATTTTGAAACTAAGTTATTTCACTTTATAATGCATTGTGGATATTATTTCCATGTTGGTACCTACCAATTCACCCCAACTTCCCACTTTTTTTGATGGCTACCTCTTCTTATTCCATAGCATAATTGATTTTATGTGGCTAATTTTTAAATGATGGATATATGGTTATTTCCAATTTCCCCCTCTTACAGCCACTGCCATGATGAACACCCAGGAAAATGTATCTCTGGACACTTAATGCTAATATTCCTCAAATGACTTTAAAAAATTAGATTAAATTCATATAACATATAATCATTTTAAAGTGTACAAGTCAGTGGCATTTAGTACATTTCCAATGTTAGGCAATCAATCACCACTTTTATTTAAGTTTCAAAACTTTTTCATCACCCCGTTAAGTAATCACTTCCAGTCCCCTGTCCTCTGATAAACACTAATCTCCTTTCTATCTCTATGGATTTACCTGTTTCAGAACCTAACAATTCATATCAATGGAGTCATACAATCTGTGGCTTTTGCGTGTGATTTCTTTTTTTTTTTTTTTTTTTTTCTGAGACAGAGTTTCACTTTTGTTGCCCAGGCTGGAGTGCAATGGTGCGTTCTCGGCTCACTGCATCCTCAGCCTCTCAGGTTCAAGCGATTCTCCTGCCTCAGATTCCTAAGTAGCTGGGATTATAGGTGCCCGTCACCAGGCCCAGTTAATTTTGTTGTATATTTAGTAGAGACGGGGTTTCACCATGTTGGCCAGATTGATCTCGAACTCCTGACCTCAAGTGATCCTCCTGCCTCAGCCTCCCAAAGTGCTGGGATTGCAAGCATTGGTCTGACTTCCTTCACATAGCAGCATGGTTTTGAGGTTCATCCACATTCATATTGCAGCATGTTTCAATATTTCCTTCCTCTTTATGGCTGAATAATATTCCACAATTTGTCCCTTCACCCACTGAAGGACTAAGATTCCTCCTCAGAGGGAACAGCTCTGCAGAGTAACGTGCTCTGACGAGCCTCTCGGGTCCCTCCCAAGGTGGGCCAGGTGTCAGACACTGTGCTTCTTTTTCTAGAAACAGCCCACGCTATTTTACCACGTATCCTGGAAAATTTCTGTCCAAGAACTTTCACTGTTTTTGTTTTTTTTCTCTTTTAATCAAGGGCTGGATAAATGAGCCATCAGCCCTCAAGTGCCTCATGATACAGAGCTTCTCAAATTGGAGAGAATGTTAGGAAAGTAACTGGTTTGGTCAGTTTTTATTACGAGCGCTAAGAAAGAATCCGCTTAGTGTAGGAAGGATTCCCGCTGCTCCTAAGACCTGGCCCTTGGGGGCTAGAAAAAATGGCAACAATAATAGCCCCTTATACTTGAGCCAGCGTTGCATGGGCTTGGTGGCGGGGAGGCAGGTGAGTTTCTGCAACACAACACAATATATTTACCCAAGGCAGTATTTCTCCCATTAACACTGAAAACTGAAGCTGTATTTGATTCTCCTTTTCACCTCCTTTTTTTCCTTGGACTTAAGTCATTTTTTTTTTTTAATGCCTACTATGTGCCAGGCACTGAGGACCCCCCAGGAGGTAAGAAACAGCCCCTGTTCTTGTGAGTGTATACCACAGTAGGGAAGATGGACATATAAAGGGGCAAGGACAGTAAGAGGTGGAAGTGCACCAGCCCACTCACGTGAAAATGCAAGCCCCCAGTTGGTGGTCCAGATGCGCCCCCTGCAGTCTGGACCCTCGTGTGACTGACATCATGTGGACAAAACACGCAGGGGAAGAATGGGGTCAGTTGCGCCTCACGTTGGGACTGCCTTGCAGGGGCCAGTGCACTGAGGTTTTCTCATACCTGGGTTCAAATCCTGCTCTATGCATGAGCTATAAAACCTGAGGCCAGGATCTTACCCTCCAGGGCTTTACTTGCTTACCCACAAAGCGAGGCTAATGCTACCTCTCTGCTGTGAAGATTTAAATACTATAGATGTGTGTAAGCAAATGATGCAAAAGAGATAGTAAATATTATGTGTGTCCTTTTCCTGGGTTTGCTGCATACAGTTTCCCACGGCTTTTGAATTAATAGCAGCCCAACTTCTCAAAGACCTGTTCCAGTTAGGACAAAAAACCACTGGTACCCCAGGAAATGTCTTCAGAGGGACTCAGGCTGGCCTGCCTTCCTTTTTGCAGAAAACTTGACTTCGTTCAAGTTAAAATTAGCATTCCCACCCAAGCCTCAAATTCCCCTTCTCTAGTGTGAACTCTCTGTTTAGCTCCAAGCGAACCTCTTTCAAAGGCAGAGGACCCCGTCTGGCCTCTGCACCCCAGCAGCCCCTGAAAATCACCCAAATCTGGCCTCCCACAAAAGGCAGTCGTGGTTGTGCTCCCCTGACAAATTGAGCCCGAAGCGGTAAAGATCTCTTCCATTAGAACTTTCTAACGGTGTCATAAATCTTTTATTAACATTTGGTATTATACTAATTAAAACTGTTCTCTGTATGTATTATTAATTTCCCTAGCACTTTTTGCTGGGGTGACGTTTTTAGCCAGCTAAGCAGAATGTAGCACAGTAAATAAGAAGAAACTCATTTCCAGACAATTAGCCTTGCAGAAAAATAAGTTGGTTAATGGAAGGCTTGATGATTACAAATTTTACCTAAATAAACAGGGTATCTTAATGGTAACTCTTCAAGCTAAGTAAACAGATTGGGGTGGTAATGTCCTAAGCAATACTTAAATGTAACTGTTTAATAAATTGGTAAATTACTCATTTCATCTTAGAACAAAATGGTAATACTGTAGTAATAATCTAGTATATATTCCGTAAATATGAAGCATTATCACTTTAGCTCTGTAGAAATCACCACAGTGATATGTCAGCATTGATCTAAAACTGCAGCATTTTATCTCAAGTTTATTACCCATTTTTGAGAATCGCTGAGATTTTCAGAGCATAATGGCAATAAAAGAAGAATTTAAAAAGCGCTTTAATGTGCATAAGTTAATCAGAGGTATCCTCGGGGGGAAAAGGAAATTTGGTAAAACATGAATTATAAGCATCATTTAAACTTACTTTGGACACTAGAGATAATAAATGGCACCATAATTTAGAAATAGCTTTTAACATCAATGACGGTAAGTACCACTTTACTGTTCATAAGAATTGCAGAGCAATGGTGCTGAGGCCAATTTTATTAGCCATTTTTTTCTTTATAAAAGCAATCCAGCCCTTTCCACAACTGAGGAGACAGGAACAAGAGTTACGTGCTAATATGCAAAATGCATTTAAGTTTTTTGAAATAGAGACTAATAAATTGTGCCAAAAGATAGAGTCTGGAGACAAATGAATGATCATTTAAAAAGAATAAGGCACTCTCAGAGTTTACATATTTGGGAAAACTTGATTAAAAAAAAAGGCCAACAAATTGTTCATACATTTTCCCATTTGCTAGAGCATGCCGGTATACTTTCAGATCCAGGAGATGAGGCCATAAATCCCAGCTATTGGGAGATACTGCAACAGGAATATATTTTTGTAAATTGTTGCCATTGACAAATTGTTTTAAAATATATAAAGGGCAGGTTCATCTTTGTCTTCAGGGTGCCCAAGCAACCTTCCTGCAGGAAGCCTCAGACCCTGACCTCTTCTCACCAAGCAGAGACAGCCTGACAGCTTAAGTGCAGAGCTCAGACTGTGGGTCGGGCAGTTGCCTGGACTCAGTGAGACACTTACTAAGGGCTCGGTGCTCTGCTGAGCATCATGAGGCCTCAGGAGAAGCTTGTATGCAATAGTGCATGGCCGTGTCGGCAAAAGCTGGCTTATGTGGAAGAAACAAATCCAAGAAGTCAGTCTGGACCCTGCTCTTCAGGATTTAGTTACTCCAGGTTCAAGGTCTTTTGCTTTCCACCGCACGAATTTAAGGACAAACCAAACGATCCACCTTTCTTGATCTTTAAATCTTAGATGCAATTGAGTGACACAGATGCCCTTCCCTCCGATGCTTTTGAACGGGAACTGTGCAAGAGGCCTGGGGACTTTGTCCAAGGCAGCTCCTTCTGGAGGCAGTAGGAACAGAGTCAGTGGTGCAGGGAGAGGCAGGCGGGGGGAGGGGAAGAAATCAGCAAGGAGGGGCGGCTCCTAGCAATGCAGCCAAAGAACAGGCCTCTGCCCACCTCGCCGCTGATGGAACACTCTGTGTTCCTTTTGCTTCTGGACACTTCATCATTGTCTGGTCCCTGTCAGGGACATTCCTTCCCTGAGAGCCCAAGGAATATCATTTGCCTCCTCATGGGAGAAGCTGCATTTTACGTGAGAGCGATCTCTCCCTTAACAGTGTCTGCTCCACCTGCAGAGAGCACCCCAGCTTTGGTTGAAGACTTCGAGGTCAACTTTTGAAATGGATTGAGGCATCCTGGACTAGTAGGCAGAGAACTGTTGTATTTAGCTATGAGGCTTTGGGTAAAAACACTTTCAAGTTGCTGAACCTTAAGTTTTCTCGTCTGTAAAATGGGGCTTCAAAACTGTTCTCTAAAGTGATTGTGAGGACTGAGTGAGAAAATGCACCTCAGGACCCAGAACACAGTGCTCGACACGCAGTGGACAGCCGGCATTGGTCAGGTTTCTTCCCTCTCTGGAGTCAGAACACCTGCATCCCATCTCATACTCTATGTGACATTGATAAGTTACTTAACATTCCCACATCTCAACTTTCTCATCTTCAAGATGGAATATTACTATCTACAGTTGACCCTTGAACAATGTGGGGGTTAGGAGAACCAACCTTTGTGCAGTCAAAAATCCATGTGTAATTACCACTATTATTATTATTATTTTTGTGGGGGGAGGCTGGAGTGCAATGGCGTGATCTCGGCTCACTGCAACCTCTGCCTCCCAGGTTCAAGCGATTCTCCTGCCTCAGCCTCCTGAGTAGCCAGGATTACAGGTGCATGCCACCACGCCCGGCTAATTTTTTTGTGTTTTTAGTAGAGGCGGAGTTTCACCATGTTGGCTAGCCTGGTCTCAAACTCCTGACCTCGTGATCCGCCTGCCTTGGCCTCTCATAGTGTTGGGATTGCAGGGGTGAGTCACTGCACCCAGCCTATGTGTAACTTTTGACTCCCCTCAAACTTAACTGCTCATAGCTTACTGTTGACTGGAAGTCTTACTGACAAACAGTTGATGAACATATATTTAGTATGTTATATGTATTATGTACTGTATTCCTATAATAAAGTCAGTTAGACAAAAGAAAATACTAAAAAATCATAAAGGGGAGAAAAATGTATTTACTGTAGATTAAGTGAAAGTAGATCATCATAATGGTCTTCATCTTCATCGTCTTCATGTTGAGTAGGCTGAGGAGGAGGAAGTGGGCGGGGTGGGGGTTGGTCTTGCTGTCTCAGGGGTGGCAGAGGCGGAAGATAATCTGTGTATATATGAACCTATGCAGTTTAAACCCATGTGGTTTAAAAGCAACTGTACTTCCTAGACTTACTTTAAGAGTAAATGTGTAAGATGCTTGTATAAATGCTCAGTTCACTGCCTGGCCCACAGTAGCAGTTCTAGAATTGCTACTTACCCATTAGTACGATTATTTTATGAACATGTACTGAGTACATGCAATGTGCCAAAATCAGCAACCAAAGGAAACTGAAGCTCCAGAAGGCAGCAGAGTCACTGGTTACTCTTACTTAGAATAATCTGGATTTGCAACAATCAGTCAACAACCTTTTCTGAAGGTCTTCTTCAGGGGAGACATGGCACAGACTGAGGCAAGACAGGGCTCTAAACTCAGGCATAACTAGGTTTGAATTCCAGCTCCTTTACTTAAATGTCTGCCGGTGATCAAGTTACTCACTACTTGAGTTACTAGGTTTGCTTCCTTCTCTCTATGAGGAAAACAAGAACAATATTTATTCTGTGGAAATTCACCTACGACTTGTAATAGCATCGTAGTGTTTACTGGGCTCCAGGTTTAATCTTTCAAACCACTCCATGAGGAAGATCTATTTTTTGCAATATCCAGATGAGCACACTGAGGTACAGAGATGCAAACTGACTTGTCTAGGACCACACAGCTTGTGAGTGACAAAGCTGAGATTTTAACCCAGGCCTGCTAAAGCTTCATATATGTGGTAGGCATTTTGGTGCAGGAGGCAAAATGCATTAATGTGCCTGTCATCTTCCTTCCCTAGGGCTGAAAGTCCTCAGGCCTAGCAGCTGTGGGCTACACCAGGGCATCTCACCACCACAGGGGTTCCCCGGCATTGAACTCAGCCAGTTCTTCTGCCTGAGCTGGGAGTTGGAGGTGTGGGGGTGGGCAGTAGAGTCTTCCTGAATCCCTTACAGCACAAGAGCTATCACCTTCCAACCATCTTCAGGAGGAACAAAAGAGAAATAACAAGGGATTCTAATGGTAGCTGCAGCAACAACAATGTTAAAAAAACAGAAACAGGCCGGGCGCGGTGGCTCAAGCCTGTAATCCCAGCACTTTGGGAGGCCGAGACGGGCGGATCACGAGGTCAGGAGATCGAGACCATCCTGGCTAACACGGTGAAACCCCGTCTCTACTAAAAATACAAAAAAATTAGCCGGGCGAGGTGGCGGGCGTCTGTAGTCCTCGGGAGGCTGAGGCAGGAGAATGGCGTGAACCCGGGAGGGGGAGCTTGCAGTGAGCTGAGATCCGGCCACTGCACTCCAGCCTGGGGGCAGAGCGAGACTCTGTCTAAAAAAAAAAAAAAAAAAAAAAAAAAAAAAAACAGAAACAAACAACCACAACAACAAAACAAAAACATGACTGGGCGCAGTGGCTCATGCCTATAATCCCAGCTCTTTCAGAGGCTGAGACCGGGAGATCACTTGAGGTCTGAGTTTGAGACCAGCCTGGCTAATATGGTGAAATCTTGTCTCTACCAAAAATACAAAAATTAGCCAGGCGTCGTGGCAGGTGCCTGTAATCCCAGCTATTCAGGAGGCTGAGGCAGAAGAATTGCTTGAACCTGGGAAGCGGAGGTTGCAGTGAGCCGAGACTGCGCCACTGCAATCCAGCCTGGGTTACAGAGACTCCATCTCAAAAAACAAAACAAACAAAACAAGCAAAAACCCACCCAGGACTTTCTGGTTTATATCTGGTGTTGTTTAGGGTTGGTAACAGTCAACCCAGTCAGAATTCCCTTCAGCAGTCACACAAAGACCTTGGCTTTAGTAACAAGAAGGTTTGAGGTGCCTCACTGGAGAAAATCAATGAGCTGTATTCAGGCGGCTTCCCTTAAAGTCCTGGCACTAGACTAGACTTGGGAATGTGGTGTCACTCCTCAGAGCCTCAGTTCACTCATTTCTAAAATGGAGATTACAATAGTATCTATCTCTTGGAGTCCTTTGAGGATTACACGGGGTCATGCAGGTGCCCTCACCAAATGGTAGCTGCTGGGTGCCGGAAGCCTGGGCTCAGGAGGATACAGGTGGCCACGGCTCCAGTTCCCGGAGCTGGGAACTATTAATAAAGGCATGGCCCCATCCCTGCCCAGGGGCCCTGCCCGCCCCCTCTAACAGATGAGCTGGAAACGGCGGGCATTAATAAAGTTCACCCCCGCCCAGCACCCTCTCTTGGAGTCTTCCCCGGGGTTGCGTTTCCTCTCTGCTCTCCCCTCCCCTTCTTAGTCTCACTCTGTCCTAGGAACAAAAGTGCCCCAGTTCTGGCGCTTGAACAGTGGATGCAAATGCAAGGCAGCTTCATGCTGGATAATCACCATCCGCCCCTGAGCCCGACACCAACTTCTCCAGCCTCAGGGCGGACCTCGCCCCCTAGGACCAGCAGAGGTCTATCTCTTTGATTGGGGATGGGGGGAAGGGGCGGTTCTCGGTTATTCTCTGAAGTGCTCTGCATTCCTCTTTTTGGCTGAGTCTCTGCTGGCTGGAGGAAGACGTGGATTTTTCCTGGATGGGGGACAGGGGCAAAGGGTGCACTGCCATCCCAGGCTCCCCGCCCTGGAGAGTTTCAGCACAGCTGGGATAAATCCATCCACCAACAGTGCTTGACAGCAAAGCCAGTACAACCCCGGTAGCAGCCAGCGCATGGGCTGTGCGAGGTCTGAAGGCTTTTAAAGCCAATCTAGGACTCTCACTCCACTCAAGGATCTGGCTTCTTAAAATCAGGGTCTGGATCAGCACAAATCTCTCTAACGAACCTGCGGCCAATGGGGCTTTTCCAAGCTGTGATCCATGGTCTGGTGGGGACACCGCCTGGCTCGGGCCACACAGCCAGCCAGACACCCAGGGGCCTTTGAGGCTAGAGGTGGTTAAGGCACCTGGGGTGAACTTAGGTGGGTCGCCTGCCTTCTCTCCTCCTCAACTTCCTACTTACTGGGAACACAGGACTGCTTTGGGGGATCAATGGGATGGTGGAAGGTGTAGGAAAAAACCTGCTCACGTATGTTTCATCTTCTCCCATCCCACCTCTCTGACACAAAGTGAGAGTAGCATAGTAAAGGGGTTTAATAACGAACTCATTAATTGGCAGCAGGTCTGACACAGGAACAACATTCGTCTCAACTGGTGTGATGGCCACTAACCTCAGGGTGACACCAGGACACTGACAAGTCTAGGCAGATGGAGCCAGGCCAAGTTTCCCAGATGACAGTGCCACTGTCTCCACTACCGGTGACCAGAGGACAATTCATGGCAGTGGAGGACGCTGTTCCATTCCTGTCTTTTCCTCCAAAACAGCAACACCTTTGATTAAACCCCGCATTTAGATTTTTATCCGAAAAATACTTCTAAAATACTCTTGTTTTCATAAAAAACTGATCATCAGCTGTACCATATGCCATGGTTTTTGTTTTTTTCCTTTTTCTGGAAGAGTCTTTAATGACTATTTTTACAGTTTCAGAAACCAAGCTGCAGATAATCAAAACCTTTTGCTCAGGGCCACACAGCGAGGGTCCGCAAAACTGCACGGAAGACTCCGTGCCACTGGCGGCTGGGTGGCCCGAGGGAAGGCACCGATCACCAAGGCAATTTCTCGAGGACTTTGCCAGTGTCTGAGCCGAGAAAGTGCACGCCTGGGCCTGGGCGTCGCTGAGAGTAGATGCTCTTAACGGAGCAGGTGCTTGGAAATGGGGGGCCGAATTTCGAATTTCACAGAAGGAAAACCGCCTTCCCTGTGGAGAAACCTTCACTACTCCAGGATACAGGCGCCTGCACCACACCAGCCGCTCTGCGGCCTTGGTGCACATGTTTACACACGGTTTAGTTGGACCGAGGCAGAGTTTGGGATTTTGGCAAATGTTCCCAGGAACCTTCAGCGGGGTCGCTGCTTAGGCCCGGCGCTGCCCGACAGTCTCTGCAGAAAGTTGGAGGCCATGTTCCCGAATTCTTATTCCGGAGCGCCTGGCCCAGTTGCTGCGGAACAGAGCGCGCAACGCTGTCTGCAGCCCAGGCCTTGGCCGTCGAACTGGCTCAGACGCCTGCTTCGACCGCACGTCCGCAAGAGCCTCAGCCCTGGCTGCGCGCCACTCTTCGCAAAGCTGCCGAAGCGGACAAGCGAAGGTTACTCTGCCCAGGGACCCGGTGGCATCTCTGGGTTTCACCGCTGCTCTCCTGGTGGCCGCGGCTAGGTCTCCCTGCTTCGGCACGGATGGCAAAGGCGCCAGCGCACAAGCCTGGGAGGCTAGAAGTGCAGGCGCCCTCGGAACTCAGAGCCCAAGCCGGAGCGGCAGACTCTTCTGTCCCACTGCGACCCCGGGCCTCGTGTCAGGGTGGCTGCAGGCGTCCCCCTCTGCCACCCCGAAGCCGCCCCTCCACACTCACTACTCAAAGCTCCTCCACCCAGTACAAAGAGCGCTTGCTTTGGGTGCGAGAGCGCGGGGCCGCCACTGCTGCAGGACACAGAACTAATGTCTGAACTTCTTTGAAGCTTACTTTATTTTTCTTTCTGTTTTTGAGACAGGGTCTCACTCTGTCGCCCAGGCTGGAGTGCAGTGGTGCGATCATGGCTCACTGTAGCCTCGACCTCCTGGGCTCAAGCGATCCTCCTACCTCAGCCTCCAGAATAGCTGGAACCACAGGCATGTGCCACCACGCCCCGATAATTTATTTTATTTTATTTTATTTTGTAGAGACGGGGTCTCTATGTTGCTCAGGCTGGTTTTGAATTATTGGGTTCAAACAATCCTCCAGGCTTGGCCTCTCAAAGGGCTGAGATGATAGGCTTGAGCCACCACGCCCGGCCTAGGCTTAGTTTTTCCATCTGCAAATTGGGGAGGGCACTTGAACCTCGCAAGTGCTGTGCGTCGCAATCAGAGCTCCTGCCCCGGCGCTGGACTGGGAACTGATGACTGGAAACCATTCCCACTAGCGGGAAGCCAGCGGCCGGCCCCAGAATTTTCGGCGTTCTCTCGGAGGGCTCTGATTGGGCCAGGTTCCCGTTGCGTCCCGGGGTCCCAGAACCTACCCGCTGCGCGGCCTCCTAGGGAGAACTGATGGCGGCCTCACTCCCTGCCCAGGCCGGGCAGCCTTGCCTCTCCTTGCAGACGCCTTCGGCCCAGGCCTCCCCACCTGCATGTAGGGCCCCGGGCGCAGCCTAGAAATCAGGGCCCCGGGAGAAACCGCGCGATCTTTCTTCCTCTCGTCTCCCTGCCCTGCATCTGTAAAATGGGCGCGGCTTTAGAGACGCTGGGACTGAGGCCGAGGCGGCGAGGCGGCGAGGCGGCGTCCCCAGCTCTCGCCCAGAGGCCGGCTGCTTCTTGTCCTCCATCCCGTCCTCCGCCGGGCTGGGCGCCAACACTCGGCCGCGTGCCTCCGGAACCTTGGCCTAAGGCTGGGAGACGATCGCAAAGGAGGCGCCCTCGTGGGCCCCTCAGGCTACTCCAGATTCCTTTTTCCTTAAGTTCAGTCTCAGGGAAGCCTGCCCCATCCAGATATTACCGTTGCCCCAATTCTGCCCATAGTCCGCGTGGCTGGGGGCGGTAGGAACTGTGTTCCCTACTTCAGTCCCGCGCAGCCACGGCGGAAACGACGACCTAGCGGCTTGGCACCCCAGGAGGAGGGGGTTAGGCGTTAAACGCCCTTTAACCGCTTGGCAGGCGCTCCCACCCGCTGGGGGCGCCCACATTGCTCTGGGTGGACGTGGGCGAGAGATGGTCGCTACTCGGCACCACATAAGTAGGCTCAGTTCTGTAACTGGAAAAGACCCGTAGCCCGTCTCTGGCTCGGCAAGGCTGGGTGAGGGCAAAGCGCTGGAAGACGCCAAATGCCCCGAAGGCACTGGGTGCGGGAAAGCCAGGCGCCCCGGAGGGCCGAAGCCAGACCAGCTCCCCACCCCGGGCCTGCCTGGACGCCTGGACGCCTACCCCGGACAGGCCTTCCGGCCAGAGGCCTTCTGCGCAAAGCGAGGCGCCGGACAGAAAGAAAAGGTCAACAACGTGCGTGTGTCTCCAAAGAGGCCCAAAGAATGGAGGGTCACCCAGGCAAAACAACAAAAGTAACTTTGAAAAACAAAAACTCTAAGCCTTATAAGAATATGTTCTGCCGGGCGCTGTGGCTCACGCCTGTAATCCCAGCACTTTGGGAGGCCGAGGTGGGCGGATCGAGACCATCCTGGCCAACATGGTGAAACTCCGTCTCTACTAAAATGCAAAAAATTAGCCGGGCGTGGTGGCGGGCGCCTGTAGTCCCAGGTACGCGGGAGGCCGAGGCAGGAGAATCCCTTGAACCTGGGAGGCAGAGGTTGCAGTGAGACGATATCGCGCCACTGCACTCCAGCCTGGCGACAAAGCTAGACTCCGTCTCAGGAGAAAAAAGAGCGAGAGAGAGAAAGAAGAAAGAAACATTGGACTTTGGGGCCTCGGGGAGAAGGGTGGAAGGGCAAGGGCTAAAAGACTACACACTGGGTACAGTGTACGCTGCTGGGGTGAAGGACGCACCAAAATCTCAGAAATCACCACTAAAGAACTTATTCATGTAACCAAACACCACCTGACCATCTGGTCCCTAAAAACCCATTGAAATAATAACAATTAAAAAAAAAAAACCCGCTAGGCCTTATTATGGAGCAACAGAATAAAACGGAACGGAGCTGGACCGCGACACCCGTCTCTAAGGAAGGCGCTTCTCCGCCAGCAAATTTAAGTGTCCCTCTAGCCCTCAGCCGAAGGGCCAGCCTTTCCCAACCCGATGACGGCGTTCATCAGGCTTTTAGTGGAGAAAATAAAAGCATTTCAGGAAAACACTCACGGAAGAGACCCGAAGTTCTGAGTCACCCTTGTCCCTCCCCGGGTGTCTTTATGTCCCCAAAGGTGCAGATCCCAGACTAGCTGGGCTTGGGGGTGGAGGTGAGGGCGGGAGCGCTGGGGGTTCAAGATGTTTCTCAAGCGCCCTCCCCTTCCTCCGGCCCTGCAGGTGCAGACAGTCCCGCAGCCCGCATAGAACGAAGGCTCGGAGCACGGGGACCCGCAGGGTGGCCCACGGCTCCGGCACCGAGGGAGGCAGTGGGATGAGGCGGGTGGGGGTGCTCGTGGAGTGGGGGGCTCTGGGACATGGCCTCGAAAGTGTTTTGCCTCAGGAGCTGCTGGGAGCTGGGCCTGGAAGAGGGAGAGAAGGAGTCAGGGAGAAAGGAAAGGAGAGAGAGAGAGAGACAAAGACAGATACATTAAGGCAAAGAGATTCGAGAAACAAGAAAGGGAAGACAAAAGGACAAAAAGAGGACAATGGAGAGGAGGGAGACAAAGAAACCCAGAGAGACACAGAGGCCAAGAGTCAGAACTGGGGAGAGAAGGAGGAGGAGACGACAGAACAAGAAAAAGCTGAGGACAATGAAAAGCAATAGAGGACGAACTACACCGGAAGACATCATAAAACTGTAAAGAAAAGGAGAAAGATACAGTACAACAGAGACCCAGAGTAACACACACAGGAGAAAACAAGGGAACATTGTAGAGAAAGAAACGGAGAGGCCAGAAAGTAAGTTTTTAGAAGACTGAAAGCGAGAATGATAAAAGAGGGGGAAAAATCCAAGAACAAGAGGAAACGTTCATGGGTTTTGTTTGTTAGTCACGGTTGGAAGGGGTCAGCCGCTCCCAATCTCGCAATTCTGAAACTTCCAACTCTTGAGCCACGGTGGAGCTGGGTGGACCCGCCCACGCCGCTACCACACCAGGGCTTGGAGTTCTGAGTTCCGGGCGCCCCGCCCACTCCAGCCCAGTGACGCCGCGGGGGCTGCGGTGACGTCACACGACGTCATGCTCCACCTGGGGTCCCACGCAAACCCGACAAGGAGCGGGGTCCCCGGGGTTGTGCGCTGCATTTGCTCCCCAGGCCTTCGGAGACCGAGGATTTGCACCGGTTCTGCGCGCAAAGCCTGCCCACAGAGCGCCCAGACCCGTCAGAGCCAGGTCCTCTCTGAGGCTCCGCAGGAAAAAGAGGGCGGAAAGCAGGTTGCGGGGTAAAGGGGGGCTCTGAGTTCCGGTTTAAGTTCCAAGAAGTTCGAGGCCACTCTGCCTCCCGCCCCCCAGGTGGATTTGACCTTGGGACGGCCTATGCATCTGCCCAGGTCCGGCCTTTTACTCACCAGCCCGCCCCGGCGTTGGCCCGCGGCCCTCGGGCCTGGGGCACCTTTCCCACGTCCAGTTCCCATCCCGCGCGCACCCAGGCTGAGGGCGGCCGGCACCAACTGACCTGCACCGCGCGTCCTCCGCGGGGCCCCGGGCCGGGGTTGCAGCCGAGGCGAATGCAGACGAACCTTCAGAAGTGGACGCTTCCTGCGCACCTCCGCGCTCGGCTTCTACCGCCGCGGGGGTGGGGCGCAGGGCCACGGGGTGGGGCGCAGGGCCGGGGGTCGCCGAGTATTATTGGAACGAAAACGAAATAAAAGCGGCGTTAAGTGAAATAGCTAACTTTTTTATTAAATAAAACGACTTAAATAAAAGGAACGGAAAAGAAGAAGAGTGGACCCAGCCTAAACGCAGGGTGCCCCGGGCCCCTGACACTTCCCCCAGCGGCCGGGTCGGCTGCCCCTCCTCCAGCGGCCCCCGCGGGGGAAGCAGGTGGCCGGTTTCTAAAGAAAAAAAGCCAAAACTTTTTATTATTTACACGTTTGGGCAAAAGTACAAAGTATAATACAGGCGCCCGGCCCGGGGGATGCGGGCGGGGGGCGGAGAAACGTAAGGCGCTTTCTTGTCAGGCCCGGGCCTGGGGCGGGACGGGGCGCGGGGCTGGGGATCGGATTGTGCGGCCGCGCGGAGCCCAGGCCCGACCCCCTTCCGCGGCCGGCCAGTCTATGGCCGCGCCCTGGGGCCTACTCGGGCTTGGCGGGTCCTTCCCCTCTCAGCCCCGGTTCCCCCGCAGCCCGGCTGGGGGGTCCGGGGCTCCCGGCTGGGTGGGGGCGGCGATCCGTGGCGACGGTGCGCGCTGGTGGGCTCACACCAGGGAGGTGACGGCGGGAACCTTGGAACTATCCTCCTCCCAGGGCTGCAGATTCTGCAGAGCAAAGAGTGACGAGTTGTGCAGACAGAGCGGGTCGGGCTGGATGGAGTCGTTGAGGCTCTTTTGGAAGGCGTCGTGTTGCAGCTGCAGCATGAGCCGGCTCGCCTGCTGCCGCTCCGCCTCCCGCTCCTCCGCCGTCTGCCGCCTGCACCGGGGGAGGGAGAGGGACAGCACCGTCATGCACCCGGCACCGCGGGGCCGCCGGCGGGGCCCCGGCCCTCCCGGGAGCCGAGGCCATCCGGGAGCCTCGAGGCGCAGAAACCGTCTGCCTCCCAGCCCGCGCTTTACGCCTGAGGCCCTCACATCCAGGGAGCAGGTTGGGATCATTTGTTTTTGTTGTGTGCCAGAGGGTCTCCAGGAGGGGACTCTCCCTGCCGGCCCACCTGCAAGCCCGGGTACTGTGGCTTCACCAACAATAAAGATTGTTCCTTTCGCCGAATAGCAAGGGCAGGGCCTGTGTGTAACTGACTTGGCCCTGCGGGAACCGGGGTCGCTGGGGTCCGCGAGTGGGCAGTCTGGCTCTGCACCACCCGCACGACGCCCGGGGGCTGGGTCATCCTCATCCAGTTCGCCCAGAGCCTGTCATGAAACCCTTTGCAGACGCGATCGCTTCGCCGTTTACGGGTTGAATCAAAACAGAGATCGGATAAAAACGCGGCTGGAGTGGAGACGCGGAGATAGGGTGATGGGGAGGGGGGAGGAAAACGGCGTCCACGAGGATTGTTGAAAATCTGAGAGGGCGGGCTGGAAGAAGGAGGAGAAGGAAAGTGCGAGAGGCCCGTGTGTGCGTGTGTGTGTGTGCGCGCGTGTGTGTTTGGGGCGGGGGGTGAGAGGAAATCAAGTGAGCGCAGGAGACCGTACAAAACACGGGGAGAGAGTTGGAGGGGCTCACGAAAGATGGAGATGGGGATAGAGGAGAAACCGAGGCGTGGGAGACCACGATGGAGAGAGAAGTACAGGCCAGCGAGAAGGGTGAAAGGAAGAGGTACAATCTGCGAAGGCGGGTGGGGGTGTGTTGCGGAGAGGATGGGAGGGGGCGGGGGTACTGGATAGCCTTAAAATGGGGCGAGTCGAGGCTGCGGCTCGGGGCGGGGCAGGTGAAGGGCAGGTGTAAGGTGGGCCGAGTCAGGCCTCTCTCACCGCCACTTGGTCCTCCGGTTTTGGAACCAGGTCTTGACCTGCGCGTCCGTCATTTTGAGGGACTTGGCGAGCGCCGCCCTCTCGGCAGAGGCCAGGTACTTCTGGCGATGGAAGCGCTTTTCCAGCTCGCAGATCTGCACCCGGGAAAAGGACGTGCGCGGCTTCTTACGCTTGGGCGGCGTCCGGTTCTGGTAGGGGTGGCCGATGCGCCGGGTCACGGTGAAGGGCGTGAGTGCGGCCGCCGCTGCGGAGACACACGAGAGCCCCTGAAGCCCAGCCCGGCTTGGCCACCGTTCAGGCCCCATGCGGACCCCGTGGCGCCCCGTGGAACACGGAGAGCTCAGCTATTTCGCTGGTCGCGCGCGTTTCCAGCGACACCAAGCCGGTCGGGAGACGCCCTCGCCCCCTGTCCCTTCCCCCAGGCACGGGCTTATTTTCCTGCAACTCTCCGATTACCCTCCCCACTACGGCTGCCCGGGGCCCTGGGGCCGAGGCCTCAGCCGCGCTTGGGCCTCTAGAATGGTTTCTGGGAGTGGAGTGCACAGGGTATGGCGCCTCTGGCCCCGAGAGGGCGGAGGCCTGGAGCCTGGTCGCCAGCTCTGCTCACCTGTGAAGCGGTCTTTGACGAAGCGGCGGCTGCTCTCCATCCAGGGGAAATTGAGGCCGCCCAGGCTGGACACCGTGGGCACGGAGGGCATGG
>NW_012115932.1:15273679-15295580 GCF_000951035.1 Colobus angolensis palliatus | reverse complement strand
GGGCTGGGCTGGGCTGGGCGGGGAGGCGGCTGGGTCCCCGTTACGGCGCGGCCATGGAGCGCCCGGCGCCTCTCGTCGCACTGAAACTTTGCCAAGAGTGCGCGGGCCCGACAGGCTCTGTGTCATCTTTCTTGAACCGAACCTGGAGTTTCCGCTGCTAATTCCTCTCCCGCCGCAGCCATTGGCTGCGATCAACAAGCCTCTCTCCTCTCATTGGCTCCCGGCTTTCAATAAAGGCCTAATTCATGGAAATAGGAGCTTAGGGACTGTTCCAAGGTGACATCATTTTAACAAACGAACAATAGGTCAAATTTATTAGCCGGGATAATGGGCGGCGGATATTAGCGCCCGAACCGCAGCCTCCCAAACCCGAAATCTAACGAAGCTGCAATTAGCAGACGCTCCCCGCTCCTCCCGGCCGGGCCGCTTCCCAGACACTGCGCTGGGCTGGTAGAGCGCTACGCTTGTGAAATTGTCTTTTGCTGAGCGGGTTTTCGTTTTCTTCCAGTTTTTTTTTTCGTCTGAGCAAAAGCCAAACCAAATGCATCCTTTCAGTTACAATGGAGTTGCAATCCCGGGACGACCCGGCGGAATCCGCAGAAGCCCCTTGGACACTACCGCCGCTGGAGGAACGAAAGGGGCGCACTCCCGGGGGCAGACTTCGCGCTGCCTGCGCGCGGGGCGAGGGGAGCACCGTAGCGTTCTCCGCACTCCGGAGGACGCCGACCCGCGTGGGGAGAATTCGCCCCTGCCTGGGTTTCGGCCGCGGCGTCGCGGCCACTTTGGAGACACTCCCTGGCTCCGGCCAGGCGGACCGAGGCGTGACTCGCAGGTGCCCACGCGTGCCAGCTGCGGCTGGGCTAGGGACGCGGGGTCGCCCGGTGGGGAGCGGGGACCTGCTTCGAAATTCGTTGCAGGATGGAGGGGGCTGCCGTCGCGCATGGGAACCCGTTCGCGGCTCGGCGGGTCTAGGGACTAAGGGTTACCGAATGTCAAAGGCGCGGGCAGCTCATAGTTAGAGCAAATCGCAGGATTTCTTTGGGAAACGCGAGTGGTGAGCCCCTCCCGGCTCCAGTCCAGTCTGGGCGCTGGAACCACTCCCCGTTCTGCCTGCGCCTCAGTGACTGTCTATCCGGGCCCAGGGCACCGTGGACAGGACCGCACACAAAGTAGTCACCTTCCGCTGCAGCTTTGGGGAGACAAGCGGAATCATTTTCTTCCAGCTAATTCTAAAATCGTTAGGTGTAAACTCTTTGAGTGTCGCACTCCTGGCCCGGGCTCTTCCTCCCGCTCCTTGTGGTGCGGACAGTGGTGAGAGCTCGGATGTACTGTTGGCCAGAAGTGTGTTCAAATTTGGACTGGCCACTTCCTAGCTGAGTGACCTTGAGTAAGTGACTCCATATATTTAGGTTTCGGTTTTCTCGTTTGCAAAAAGGGAAATAATGCGTGCATGCAGGTTGTTCGTGAGCCGCGAGTGAGATATTGAGGGAGCGCAGAGCACTGGGCCTGGCACGTAGTGGGCACTCGGAAGCTGGCTCACCTCCCACTGCATCCCCCCAGAGTGATGGCTGATATATTATTGTTGTGACTCTTGTTCATTTTGTTGGCAGTTTTATTTTATTTGCAGGGGCTCAGTACGTTGGAGAGAAAGGTGTTTGTCTACCAGTAGGGTCAGTTTCAGAGGATGGGGAAGGACAGGAGGTGCAGGTCGGGGATTCTTTCTCTCTTCTCCCTACAATCCAAAGGCGACGGGATTTTCAGGACCTCCAGGCCTGGGTCTGGAGTTAGGTCACTTGCCCGCTGTGTGACCTTGGGCAAGTTACTGGCCCTTGCTGAGCCTTCCTGGTGGGTGTGGAGAGGGAGGCCCAACAGTGAGGGGTGAAAGCTGCAGGATGCCTGGGGTCTGGGCAAGTGCTCCCTCACTCCCTTCCAGCGACCAGGACCCTCAGACGGGGTAGATGCCATTGCTCTGGCCCCAGGGGGCCTCCTGCTTCTAATTCAGGCTCTGCCACTGGCAGGGTGGGGGCTGTTGGGTCCCTAACTGCCCCTCCCAGAACTGCATTTTCCTTATTTGTAAAACAAAAAGGGCACCAGCTACCCCCAGGGTGGCTGTGAGAACAAAATGAGATAGCATCTGTGGAAGTGCCTGTGAGAAACTCTGGTGGTTATATAATAATAACTTTAATGACAACTATAAAGCTGAGAACCTAGCCTGTGCCAGGCAGGGAGGTGGACACTTATTTATTCTTCACAATGACCCTGTGAGGAAAGGGCTGTTAGTGGCCCCAATTTCTCACTAATGAGGGAATTGAGGCTTTGAGAGTTCAAGGGAAGCACAGCTCCCCACTTGGGGGCTGGAGTTGGCACCTCACCAGCTCCACTTCCCTTCTGGCTTCCAGTGCCCCGGACTCAGGGCTGCCCTTGTCACTTCAGACACTGTTAAATCGGGACAACAAGGCCCAGCGCACAGAGGTTTGTGGCACGGAACTAAGGTGTGGGTGGTACAGCACTGCTTCCAGGGTGTGTGCTTAAGAATGGGATTCCCACTTCAGTTTACCAGCTGTGGACTCGGAATTATTCATCTTCTTTGTGCCTCAGTTTTCTCATCTAGTAAATAAACCTCATAGGATTAAATAAGCTCCTCCAGGTAAAGCCTGGCACGGGTCAGGGCTCTGCTTCACTGCTTGGGTTCTGGCTTCCTGAGATCCATGGTTCCTCATGGTCCAGCCCTGTCATCCAGATGAAGGTGCTTTGGACCACTAATCATAAGCCTCCTTTCACTTGCTATCCAGATAGCTCTTAGGCAGCTCAGGAGTGGGGGTAACTTGGGTCAGGGATTAGTCCCTAGGACAGTGGTTCTCAGAGTGTGTTCCCAGAGCAGCAGCAGCAGCATCACTGGAGAATTTGTTAGAAATGCAAATTCCTGGACCCTCGCCAGACCTAAGGAATCAGAACTCTGGGGTAGGCAGTCTGTGTTTAACAAGCCCTCCAGGTGACACTGATGCCTGCTCAACTCTGGAAGCCAGTGCCCAGAATACTGTCCATTTCATCCGAGTTTTCAAATGTGTTGTTACAACACTGTGGGAAGATTCTCCCAGAATTTGCAACTCTCATACGAATCTGTACTAATACCTTCCACTTCTCGTTCCCAGTGTTGCTCATTCATGTCTTCTCCTGATGATATTTGCCAAAGGTTTGTTATTTTGTTGGTTTTAAAAAAAGCCTTTGATGTCTTATCCCCTTTTAAAATGCCACCTCCTTCATGAATGTTGTGGTTTCAAAAAGTATTTATTTCTTCTTTGCTGAGTTGAAAATTTGTCAATTTTTCTTTCTTTTTAAATAAATGCATTCGAGGGCATACATTTTCCTCTGAGCACTGTTTTGGCCAGATATGTTCTGATATGTATTTGGTGTTCCTGAGGTTGTAATTTCTTGCTGCCCTTGTAATTTACCTGCTGTCACTTGAACAGTGAGGCACACACACTGAAAGAGATTAGGAAATGAGAATTGTAAGAACCGGGACCAGGATTCCTGGAGCTAGAGAGACTTTCAGGATGCAGCACATCCTCTCCTCTTCTCCATGAAGAAGCTGGGAGAAAGGGGTGCAGCTGGTGGAGGCTTTGCTGAGAGTCATCTAGAAGACCGTGGGGCTTCAGCCGTAACAGGAAAGATGTTGGGATTTCCAGCTGGCCCAGGAACCCAGCTGTGGGAGGCTCCTCCAGGCTCATTCTGCCATTGACTTCCTGAGTGAAATGGGACTGCATTTCCCTGTCTGTGAAATGGGGTAGAGACTGAATCAGGACTTTAAAAGTATTTGGGTCAGCTACCCTATTTGAAACACCGATGAAAATATTGTGGTCTGCTTCCAAAGAAAAGGACAGAAACACAATTTGGCGCACACACCATGTCACAGGTTGCTGACCTGCCGTGCCTTTCTTGGCTTACACACCCTAGTTAGGAGTCCCTATGGGCCCTTCCAGTTCTCCTGATGGAAGGCTCTAAAGACACTTGCCCAAATTTATTCGCCCATTCATTTATTTATTCAACGAATATTTACTGAGCACCTACTCACATTTCCTGGACCATACCCCAGCGCAGGGGCTTGGTTTCCCCATCTAACAGTGGGGACAAAGCAGTCTGGGCTCATCATCACTGCTTCCCCCAGTGGGCAGGACATGGGGAAGAACCTTCCTGAGGAGGTCTGATCAGTCTCAAGAGTCTGCCAGCCAGTGGAAGGAAAAGGGCACGTAGTGGAAAGGGGTGAGCTGGGATTTGAACCCAGGACTTTTAGACTACAAAGCCCACACTTTCTCCTTTCCCTTACACCCCTATTTGGGAGTAGGTGGTAAAGACTGTAAGTCACAGGACTGAGTGGGGAGGGGAATCAGTGCAGGGTCTGGGTGAATGAGCCCAAGAGTGGCGATGAGGGCTGGCCATAGGGGGGCTCACTTTTCTCCCCTACTGTCTTGAGAGTTCCTTTCGGGCAAAATGGTGTTGGTGGCATTTGATCCCATGTCCCAGGGCTAGGTCCAGGGCATGGAGGACTGGAGGACATTATCAATTTTGTAGTATTAAACTCAATAGCACAAAGCAAGGTCAGACAAGGGATAAGAAAAAGGGGTCAGAATTGGGTGCAGGCATTTGCGTGCACTCAGTTGGGCATTCACCTCCCCCAGCACCCCCATGGCTGGTTCCTTGCATCCTTTACGACCCAGGCCAGCCCTCACCTCTCTGCCCATTCTCCAGAGCAGCACCCTCACCTCATCATCCTCTGTACCCGTTGATTTCCGTCATTCCCCTCAGAACTGATCTTATTTATCCAGCTCATCAGCTTTATCTGTGGCAGGTGATGTGAAAGAATGATTTCCAAGGTGCTTGGGCTGGGCCAGACCCAGGTCCTGGCAGGGAGGCTGGCAGCAGCCTGAGAAAGCTGGCCCTAGGGCCGGGGTTAGAGGAGAGGGGAGCAGGGAGAGATTCCTTTCTCCATGGGGTGGGGGACTGATGGAGATAATAAAGGGCACGTGAGCAGGGACTGTGCAGATGGCAGCGTGTGCAGGGTGGCAGGAATCGGTCAGTGTGCTCAGGCTCCGGGGAGTAAGGACAGGCAGGGTGGGCAAATGCATGGGGTGGCCTTCTCAGGGGCCTCCAAACCTGATCTCATGCCCTTGTTTCCTTCCCCTACACATCAGCCATTTTTCCCATTTGTGCTCCACAACTTTCCTCCCTTCCTGACAGATTTCTCTACTAAATTTGACTTCGTTTCAACACTTTCGTTGGGCAAATTACATTAAGATGAATGTTGCAGGTACCCTTTATGGTTTATTTATCGTGATACTGTTTGTATCTCACACTTATAAATAACTTATGTTATAGCTTTTGTTTGTGGAAATGTAACTTACATATTTTATTACGCTTTCTGTAAACCTCAAAAAGAATCTTGTCAAGGAAGCACTCTTATCAGCAATCCAAACTATGGGACGTAAAAACCGACACTAACATTATTTTTTAATATGCCAAGGAGGCAGGTTACTCTTGCTGTAGTTTGAAAGGTTTGCTGTCATTGTAAACTTGCACCTCAATAAAACATTTAAAAGTCTCAAGAATGATTTTAGGAAGTTCAGGGAGGAGGATGAATCGGTGGCAGGACCCACAGACACAACACACAACGGGCCCAGGTCCTGGACTGGCCTTTCTCTGGGAGTGCCTAGTCCCATTGTGGGTGTCAAAGTGGTTCACATTGAGTTCTCCCACCCAACTGTCCCCTAGGCCCAGCTGTGAAGGACCTAGTTCAAGGAATTATAGTGAAAAAGAAACACGAGTTTTGAGGTCAGGCAGATCTGACTTTGAATTATGGCGTGTCTACTTTGGGTCAGTCTTTTAGTCTCAGTTTTCTCATCTCTAAAATGGGGATAATTCTTGATATTCTTACTGGGAAGCGTAAAATGAGATAGCAGTTTGCAATGCTTATTTGGTGCTCAATAAATGATAGCAGTTCTGATTATTTTATGTTCATCTTAAAACTTTTAAGACCAGGAGTGGTGGCTCACATCTGTAATCCCAGCACTTTGGGAGGCTGTGGCAGGTGGATCGCTTGAGCCCAGAAGTTCAAGACCAGCCTAGCCAACATGGCAAAACCCTGTCTTTACAAAAAATACAAAAATTCGCCGGGTGCAGTGACATGGGCCTGTAGTCTCAGCTACTCAGGAAGCAGAGGTGGGAGGATTGTTTGAGCCCAGGAGGTTGAGGCTGCAGTGAGCTGTGAGCGTGCCGCTGCATTCCATCCTGGGCAAGAGTGAGATCCTGTCTTAAAAAAAAAAAAAAAAGAAAAAAAAAGAAACATTTACTTCCTCCCTTTTTACTCTACCCTGCTTTTCTCTTCAGGCACTCCTTTCCCTCATCATAAGGGGCTGAGTTCTCTCAAATGCTACTTCCCCAAAACTGCCGAACATCTAGATCAAGTTTCCCATATGCTAGATCTTTCAGTTTCTTCAATTTTTCTCACCAAACCCACTCTGTTGTCGGTTCTCATGTCCAGCTGTTGGTAGTTAGCTAATCTGGTCACTAATCTCAGCTAACAGCTACATGGCAAGCCACTTCTGCATTTTGAAAGGGGCCCTCACTACCGTAATCCGTAGGTACTTCTAGGATGTCAGGGCCAATAGAAGGGAGTCCAGAAGGCCAGGAGGGCTTTTCTGGGCAGTTCAGATAATCACACACAGTGCAGGGACTCTACACTCCTTTGTCCCCCCATCCTAGAGAAACCTGATTGGAAAACACAGAATAACAGAAACATCTGGAATACAGGCAGAATACATCTTTCTCAGGGGCCAGGTTCTGAAGTCAGTGTGGAAGGCAAAAATTGAGCAAAGTAAAAATCCCTTCAAACTGTTTCTTGCTTGAGCATCCCTGAGGCAGCTGGCTTGACTTAGCACCCACATTGCAGGAACAGTCCATCTGTCTGTACACTAGAATCCCATCAGAAGGGTGGGTGTGCAAACAGCAGCCACACTTCCCACCTCATCCTCTCTGAGCACGTGTGTGAAGTGGTAGGCCCTTTGGAACTGCCAGCACTAATTTTTCCTGTTGTTCAATCTGAGTAAGTTGAATCTGATTAGACCCAGCAGCTCCATTCGTTGTCTTTCACACAGCCTCCACAGGTTCGTGTGTCTGTGCATGCTTTATCCTTGGGACAGGATGTCCCTACAGAGCCCACTCCCACGTGGAACTCCAGGTCTCTTCTCAAGAATCCCCTGTCCCTCACCAAGGCAGACTCTGGCAGTCTTGGAGGCAGAGTCCCAAATCTGGTTCTCATCCACTGTGGGATGAGTGTGTAGTATGCGTGAGTGTGATCCTTAAACATCCCAGCTTCCCCACTTCCTTTTCCTCCCTCAGTAAGGGCTCAGAATGGAACCTGGCCCTCTAAAGGAAAAGGAGGGTTCATTTCCAGGTTTTAAGAAAGAAATTTACAGCTAAAACTCAACCTTTCTAGCAACAGCTAGACAAGAGTTTTAGCAGACAGCTTTGAAAATGGCTCCCAATGGCCGGGAACGGTGGCTCACGCCTGTAATCCCAACACTTTGGGAGGCCAAGGCAGGCGGATCACGGGGTCAGGAGATCGAGACCATCCTGGCTAACACGGTGAAACCCTTTCTCTACTAAAAATACAAAAAATTAGCCGGGCGTGGTGGCAGGCGCCTGTAGTCCCAGCTACTTGGGAGGCTGACGCAGGAGAATGGCTTGAACCTGGGAGGCAGAGCTTGCAGTAAGCGGAGATCATGCCCCTGCACTCCAGCCTGGGTGACAGAGTGAGACTCTGTCTCAAAAAAAAAAAAAAAAAAATGGCTCCCAATGATCCCCACCTTGTGATTTACTTCTAATGAACACAATACAGCAAAAGTGATTGGATGGCCCTTCTGAGATTAGGTTATAAAAGACGGTGACTTCCAGATTGCTGCAATCTCTCTGGCTCTTCTCTGATGAAACAAGGTTCCATGCTGTGAGCTGCCCTGTGAAGAGACCCATTTGGCAAGAAACTGAGGCAACAACCTGTGAGAAACTGACTCCTGCAAACCATCACGAGTGAGTCTGGACGCAGAGCCTTACCCAGTCAAGCCCTGAGATGATCACAGCCTGTGAGAGAGACAGCCTGAAACCCAGCTGCAAATTCCGGACCTATAGGAACCGTCAGTTAATAAACATGGCTTTAAGGCACTGAGTTTTGGAGTAATGTGTTATGTAACAATAGAGTTCTGAGAAACGGATGACAATGGACCTAAATATTAACTGGTTTCAACTCACCATTCTGAAATACAGGTCTTCCTTGCAAGGGGCCAGGAATTCCTTTGAGGTGAGACAGATCTGGGTTCAAATCTTGCCTGTGTGACCCATGTAAGCTCTAGACACCATCTTTTAACCTCGTTTCCTTATCTGCAAAGTGGAGCTAACACTGTCTAAACTTTAGAGGGCTATTGTGAGGACTAGAAGAGATCATGTATGTAACGGGCACAATACATGTTCAATAACTGTCTGCTGAGTCTTCTCCAGCAGATGCATGCTGCCTGCAGTGTGCTCTGTGAGGCCAGCCCTACTAGCAGGTCCTGTAGATGTCAGCAGTGGGGTAGGCCTGACCTATCCTCTGAGAACAGCTCTCCGAGGCCAAGTCTGATGGAGCCATTCTTGTCTGCTGTGAAATCACCAGGTGACCTCTGGCAGTGTAGCAAGGAGAAGTGAGTGCCCATGGTCATTTTCTGGTGAACATTTTAATGCAAACAGTATGGTGCTTTTAGATACTAGACATCGGTAAAGAATGCCAGAATGGGACAACCTTCCTTAACACATTTCTGTGTGGTGAGTGTGCAGTTATACGCCTTCAAGAAACAGAAATTCATGTCAAACTTCTCTGAACAGCTGATGTTTTACAGAATTCAGAATTCACCTTCTCAAGGAAAATTATAAATCCCATTTCTAACGAAATATAGTGTAAGGCCAAAGCTTATTTATCCATTAAATACTAGAAGTAACCCCATATGTAACATATTTTCGCCTCATTTCCTTCACACACAGAAGACAAACATTTTGAGATAAACTTGAGTGACTCTGCTTTTATATGACAAGCCTATTGCAAAACTCAACTATCAAGAAAGGTTTCAAGAGACACTAGTCTGAGAAATGAGATTATAACAGGAGCCTGTGGATTTACTTCTTGTTCAACAGTAAGGCCAACCTTTCATGTCTTATCAGAAATAAAGGACACAATATTTATTGTAAGCCAGAATCATAAAAACAGCAGTGAGATAGTAAAACACTTGACAGTGGGCAATCTCAAATTAATAGCCTAGTAACAGTATAGCACAAACTGTAAAGGTCTTCTTCATGTTCTGGGTTTGGGTTAAGTCACAATCCCAAGTCCCAACAGTAATAAGAGTTTTTGTGGAGAGTTGGAAACCTGTTTCTCATCCTCTGAAAATCTGAATTTTAGCACCTAGAACTGTTTTGGGTAGCCCTAAGAAGGCAGAGCTGCTTCAAATATTATATTCTAATAGTTACCTTCACCTTCTCTTAAAAATTAAATGGAGGCAGAGGACTGGATGCTGGCACCACCCAGAACTCCTGACTGGGGCTACATGACTCCTCCTGAAGAAATATCTCTGCAGGCAGTAATTGCACAGCTTAATTCTTCTAGACTGAACCACTTCAGATTTATGCCAGTGAAAAGCAAACATGGTTTGTAAGTCATTTAATTGTGTTACTGTCTCTCAACTTTATCAGATGCAGCTGAGGCAGGGAGGCCTGCGTGTGGTCCTGTGGGATGCTCTGTAGTGCTTCCAGGCTCGTTCTAAATGCTCACAGCCCAAAGTCCCTAACGCTGCTTCTTCCAGACACATAACAAACTACTCATTTAACAGGTTCCAATGGCATTCATCTCAATCCAGAGTCCATGGTGAAGGCTGCATCTCCAACACACTGACAACCTTGATTGCAGAACCATAAACTAGTACACACTTAGGTGCAAACCTGGTTTATTATGTTCTTTGGTTAAATATTGTTTCCATATCCTTTCAGAGCATTAGGAGAACAAAGATAATATTTGATAGAAAGACTGAAAACACATCCTTTGCTTTTCAGAGAAAAGACTGAATTTACGCTGTGTACTATTAGAAATTCTTTTAATTAGGTTAGACATGTAAGAAGGTAGGGCTTTTGTTGTTGCTTGTATATTTTGAAAAATACATTTCCCTGGGCTAGCCAACATCACTGTCCTGAGACCCAGATCTTCGGGAGTCTCTTGACAAAGGCTGCTCCACACATGGTCAGGAAAATCGGGTCAGCTCATCATGTCAAGACTGCATGGTTCAGTGTTGCCATCACTGCGCAGAGCCTCTGCCACATCTCTTCTGAATACAGACAGATTTTGGGTGAACCTGCAGAAAGAGGAAGAAAGGGTCAAGGGTAGTAATGAGGCCAAGCCTCCATGAATTTCTGGACGATAAGGCCACTTTGGAGTTCAGGACTTTGGGGAGGCCCCTCCTGGAGGAAGGCTCTAGATTTCAGCTGAGCTCCTTTCTCTCCACTTTCACCGCCACTGCTGCTCTGCCACCAGTACTGCTAACCCCTCATCCCTTCCTGGAAAACAGGGTTGCCACTAAATTCACTCTGAACCATCTTGAGGTGTACATTTTGTGGTTCTACTTTTAAAAAACAATTTGAGAAAAGTTAAATTACACATAGATGGTAAGATTATAAAAAAAAGAACAAAAGTTTATGTGCCAGGCATTGGATTGAGTTTACTGATAAGCTCATTTAATCATCACAAATCTTCCCTGAGGTAGGTATGAGTATCCTCATTTTACAGGTGAGAAAACTGAATTTAGTAGCTGAAAAAGAGGGGGCATGGGGTTAGACTACCTGGGTTCAAATCCTAGCTCTACGCTTACGAGTCGGATGATACTGGATGAATACTTAACCTCTTGTCTTGGTACCTAATATGAGTAGTTACTCAAAGGATTGTAGAAAGTGAGAATTTAGGCCTGGTGCGGTAGCTCATGCCTGTAATTCCAGCACTTTTGGAGGCCAAGGCGGGTGATCACCTGAGGTCAGGAGTTTGACACCAGCCTGGCCAACATGGTGAAACTACGTCTCTACTAAAAATATAAAAAATTAGCCAGGTGTGGTGGCGGGTGCCTGTAAACCCAGCTACTCGGGAGGCTGAGGTGGGAGAATCACTTGAACCTAGGAGGTGGAGGCTGCAGTGAGCCAAGATTGTGCCACTGCACTCCAGCCTGGGAAACAGAGCGAGCATCTGTCTCAAGAAAAAAAAAAAAAAAAGAATTTATTGGGTCAGTTTGAGGCAATGCCTGTATGCCTGTAAGTACTCAACACAGTGCCTGGTACATGGACAATAGTCAGTCCTCGCTGCCTATTACTCTCATTAAACTAGGAGGACCACCTGCCATCATTTCACAGAGCAGCTCAGGAGGCAGTACTCAAATTTCCAAGCCTTAGGTGAAGTAATTTCCACCGAAACACCTAGGGCTTCCCCATTCAAGTCTCATCGGCTGGCTTCTGAGGTTGTCCCTTTCTGCGTGATAGAGGATCTTGAAGCGAGCAGTCAAGGGAATATGTCTGCAGACCCCAACTGACTTGGTCTTGTATTACCAAAGCCCAGGCTGGTAACTCCAGAATACACTGTGGTAACTCCAGAATACACTGATGATTCGCATTTCAAATGGAGAAGCATTTGAATGCTACTGCATTTATAAAAGGATGGTGCAGACCTTTTTTTTTTTTTCCCTGAACACATGTTCTTTCTCCATCATTCATTACTGTCTGTCTTTTCTACTAGAATGTAAGATCCATGATGGGGAGGAACCTTAAATAATTGGTTTACCACTGGTAACCCCAATGCCTACACAGTAGATTCTGAATAAAGTTTTACGAACTAAATGAATGAATGAATAAAGTCAGACCTAGCTGATAAGTTCAGGCTCCTTTCATTTAGATCTCATTGGCAACTGAGATACCAGCCATTCTTAAATGACAGGCAGAGGGAGAAACTAATACTGTAGGTCATAGGCCCCAGATGCCATGCTTCACTGCGTTCTGTCATTTAAACATCACAACTGATTATCATCATCTCCATTTCACTGGTAAAGAAACTGAGGAGTACAGAAGTTAACTGCCTACTGCCACACAACCTAAAAAGGCCAGATATAAAATATCACCTTAAAAAAATTTTAATTTAAATTTATTATTTTTGAGACAGAGTCTCACTCTGTTGCCCAGGCTGGAGTGCAGTGGTGTGATCTCGGCTCACTGCAACTTCTGCCTCCCAGGTTCAAGCGATTCTCCTAGCTCAGCCTCCTGAGTAGCTGGGACCATAGGCACGTGCCACCACGCCCAGCTAATTTTTGTATATTTAGTAGAGACAGGGTTTCACCATGTTGGCCAGGCTGGTCTCAAACTCCTGACCTCGGGTGATCTGCCCGCCTCGGCTTCCCAAAGTGCTGGGATTACTGGCGTGAGCCGCCGTGCCCGGCCAATTTGTTTTTTAATTGATACATAATATTTTTACATCATTATGGGGTACATGCAATATTTTGTTACATGCACAGAATGTGTAATGATCAAGTCAGAGGATTTAGGGTATCTATCACCTAGAGTATTTATCATTTCTATACGTTGGGGACATTTCAAGTTCTCTCTTTTAGCTATTTTGAAATATATAATACATTATTATTAGCTATAGTCAGGATCCTAACTCAGCTGTAACTGGGATCTGTCTGACCTCAAGGCCTATGTTTGTTCGAATGCCAAGAAGTCTTTCTTCACTTTCCATAGCAGATTTGCACTTTCCTTCTTTTTATCTTTCAGTTGTAGTTATTTTTTCATATCTCTCCTGTTGAATTATAAACTGCTTAAGGGCAGAGACTACATTTTATTAATCTCTGCATCCCTGTATAATGCCTAGTATGACGCTTGGAAGAAAGCAAATAACCAATAATATTTACTGAATTTGGAATGGAACTAAGTCTAGGATCACAAGGTGAAATAGAAAAGGGACATCCATGCGTGAGCTGTGTCAAGCACAAGACAGTTATTTTCAACAAATCTGGAATGTCTACTTTCCCCAGCGACACACTACTGGGCAATGCTCACCTGTCTCTGTTTTTGATGGACAGATTCTGCTCCACTCCTTCCATTAGGTTTCTGAAGCACTGGGCAAGGACCTCCTGCCTGGGGAGAGGCTGGCTGTTTATCAAACTCGCTCTCAGTTCACTGAAATACTGATGGGAGACAGAATAGTGTCAGAGCTCTGACTCCAAACCCGGCCCGAAGACAGCTGGTAGAGGGACGGCTAGACCAGCTCTCATCTACTCAGGGCTCACTAATGCTCAGAGGAGTTTTTGTCTAGTTCCGCTTTGAACTTTAAGCCCTTAGAGAAAATCTATGCCATAGAGACGCTCCTAGTTATAAATTCTATGATCCCTTCCATAAAATGTCTTGCTGTAATTGTTCTATTGTCATTGCTTAGGCTGATGAAATCCTTGTCTCCTCTGTGGGGGACTGAATGCATGCTTTTCCTGACTCTCATCTCTTCTAATCACAGAAAGACTAAAATGGGAGGGGTCTCCAGGCTGAAGAAAATGCCCAGGGAGCATTTTAAGTGACTGAAGGCAAGGCCAAGGGTCTTTCCTCAGGCCTTATCATCTTTCCTGGCTTCAGTGAGTCACTCCTTAAACAACTTCGGGCTTTCTTCCAAGTCTCTGTCCTTGGGGGCTGCAATGGATTTACTCCTCTGAGGTGGGGTACTGGAGGGGCTTGCTTTAGTTTGGGGAGAGCTTTCTGGCACTAAGAAAAATATCTGTCATGCCTGGTCACAAATATCTGCGCAGCCTTTTCTTTTCTGCTGAGGACTGTGGGCTTTTATACAAACACAAGCTCTGATGGTAAACACAGCTCCTAATCATTGGAAGCAGCCTAATTTCAGCACAAAGACAACATTTTGCCAGTCATGCATTTATTCTTCCAAGCCCAAAAAGCATGATATTTAATTTCCATCACACATTAAAACAGCTTACATCAGAAAACACACATAATTAATATGTAGTCAGACTAATACTTAAATACTATATATCAGAGGCATTATACTTAAACCACAATGTCTTACTGAACAAGATTGGGAATGCACAAAACTACTTATTTTTCCCTTTTATAATGATGCAGTGACTCACACCAAATAGAAAATTATTAGTTTTTCATCCTAAATGGTGAAATATTGCCTCCATCAGTAAAGTATAATATTGTGATGTCATAAGCTTTTTCCAAACACTGAATTTGCCCTTATTCCCTCTCAATCATTTTAAAAGAACTGCTCTCTTTTATAGAGCTTGGATTTAAATCACAATAACACCGAGGGAAGATGAATGACAGTGCTACTGAATGTGGCTAAAATTGGATACTTCAGCACAGGTGAATGATGAGACAGCTCTTCTCTTTTTGATATATTTTCTTCTTCTATTAGTTTCCTTCCAAGGCTGGGATTTTAGTTTGAATTTTAATGCATGCAGCTGCCTCTAATCTCACTGTCTTTTTCCCCAGTACTATCTTAGTGTATAGACAATTCATTCTCCCAAGCTGTAATGCACTGTTCCTACTGACTACTAGGGAGATGCACGGGTTCAACAGGAAGCTGGAGAGGCTTGGGAGGTAGCCCAGGTGGTGAGTCCTCTAAAGAAGCTGGAGACGTGTGCTCCCCAGATGAAGGCTGCTGGTTCTGTGAGGAATCCTTGATGGGCTGCTGCTGCCACCATCTAGGACAGTGGAGATCTCAGATATAAAGAGTGGTCAAGGAAGGCAAAAAGGGTTGTTGCTCAGAATTCTCGGAATGGGGGGAGTGGAGTGAGGACAAGCTTGAAACACTACTGAGCAAACCACCCAGCTGGTGAGTGGGAGCTCTGGGCTCCAGAAGCACTTGTTCTGAGGCCTCTGCTTACCTGAAGAAGATCTGAGACCTTTGGGGAAGGGCCTTGTAGGGGAATACAGCCTCACAGAGTTCTCAAGGTCCCAGTTCAAACTCAGTTGGCTCTGCTCCTCTGTCCTTCATCATCACAGCTCACCCTAGTTTACATCTGCTCTCTTCTCCCAGGGACCACCTCCCATGACTTCCTGCAATCACACTCACCTTCTCATTGAGCAGGATGAGCCCCAGGAGAGGCCTGGATACTGACCACTGGTTCCGACAGTCTTCAAAGACAATGGTGTTCATGAGGACAGACATCATCTAGAAGATAGAGTCACATAAAGACTGAGATGCCCTGGCTCAGAGTCCCCCTAATCCCAGGCCTTTCATGTGCTCAAATTCCACCCCTCCATCTTGCTAACAGCTATGAAAGCTCTTCCTGGACAAACAGCCTAGACTCTAGCTTATAATGTTGCCTGTAGAAACTATTGGCAAAGACCCCCAGCTAGCTCCCTGTGGAAGAACTTCTACTTCTGAAAGCCTTGGTGAGAACATTCCAGATAGGCAGAAGTCAAGAGGTCACTGGGCTAAGATGATCAGTCCCTGTCTCTCAAACCTGATACGCTTTCCTCTATGCTAGGGCACCAGGCAAAAGCTCAGCTCACCTTCCTGTCTGCCTCCCATTTCACCTAAGAGGTCATGTTATAGAGATGAAATCTCTCCATGGCCCCTTTTGGAGAGAGGGAGGGGAAAGGGACACATTCCATGTGACCCTGGAACATCATGTTTCCTGCTGGCTTAGGCTGTTCAAGGTTTCTCTTCACTCTTCATTCACTAATTCACTTACTCACTCATTCATTCCTACATGTACATTCCTCATCCATTCTCTTAAATTCAGCCTGTAAGATCCATAGGGGACATAAGATAATACAGGCATTTATCATAACCTCTGACCTTAAGTAGCTTGAAACCTCCTGGGGGAGACTACTTAGGAGAGAAGTAACAGGAAATAGGACTGGGCAAAGTGCAGTGGGCATGTAGAGGAAGGAGGGATGATTCTGGGTCCTTGAGGAGAAGTCAGGGAAGACTCCACGGAGAACATTTAAGGAGTTCATTATAAATGTGTTCTAAGCAGAGAAGGCATCAAAAAAGGAGGGTGGGGATGCACAAAGGGTTCTGCAATGGTAAGAAACTTAGCATGACAGGAGAGAAGAGAGGTGGGCCAGAGGTGAGACGCTAGTGCCAGACTGGAAGACCCTGCTGAGGAATCTGGACTTCATCCTGATGGTAGCGGGGAGCTAGTGATATGTTTGCAGCAAAGGTGGAGACATGCTCTGATTTGCATTTAAGAAAGATCTCTTTGGAGACATGTAGAATGTGTACTGTGCAGGTGAAACTAAAGGAGGAAGACCAGGGATGAGGCTGCTGCAATAGTCCAGGCAAGTGGCTGTGAAACAGGTTTCTGTCATTTATGTGGAGCTGATGATACAGTTTCTGCTTCTTGGACTCTTTACCTCCTACCTCTAAGCTCTTCTGTTCCCACAGCTCCAGAACTCCTTTCCCCCAAAAGAGGGCAGGGGAAATGGCCGTTATGTGGCAAAGATCACTGCACACACCACTCCTTATTGGGCTTTGGTGACCTGGCTTGTTTGGAACACAGCTGGTTTTGTCCTCTGGTATTTTTTGAAATCCAGTTTACCCTGTGATATCAGGCAAGTTACTGAATCTCTCTGTGTCTCAGTTTCATTAACTATAAGGAGGGAAATAGTAATCCAGCACAAGGAAGCTCTGAGAATCAAATGAGATAGTATATACAAAATGCATTGCAAAGAGTAAAAAGTGCTATAAACATTTAAGGTATATAGTAACAGTAATGAGGTTTTTTGCAGTTCTAAAAGTCTGCCATTCTATACATCATCATAACAATTGGGCTGGTTGCAAATGAAATCTGCCAATTGTGTATTTATTCTATGTCCAGTCTCTCTGGGGAGAGGCTAGGACTTAAGCTTGGGATGTTGAACATCATCTGCAGATCACAAGTTTCCATGTACAATCTAACAAGCCACCCAAAGTCATACAGCCACAAATTACACTGACAAGCAAAACTAACAGATCCATCTAGACAGTCTAAAATATTATGGGCTTCACAATCTGAAGGCAGAACGGATAGTTTAATGGAAAAGATTAAAGTTAGAGGCACCAAATTCCTCCAGTAACTGACAAAGCATCTTGAAGTGATGCACCAATTACTTTATATGGTTCTCCTGTGTATTCATTTGTCTGAATGCATGTATTTATGTCTGTAATAAGTAAGGAGATGTTTGAATAAAACGCTTTTCTAAAAATAAAGTTGGCTAAAATGGGTGATTTTTTTTTCTTTTTTATTCTTCTGGAAACACGAAAATTAGTGAGCAAATCTGCTTAAATGGTACTGACATGGCAGCCCATATCCAGAATTATTTTTTGTAATATCTTGGGAAACAGCCAACCAATGGGGGCAAATTCCTTTGGAGAAGGAGTATGTGGAAGAATACTGGATGAAATGCTTAAGTACAGAATCACTTCCCAGGTCATATGAAATCTCTGGTGGGAGGCTTTCTGTGGTTAACGATACAAATACATGAATACTGAAAGGAGACAGCTCTTGACAATTCTGCACCACCCGGCCCACAGTGAGTCACAAGGCACCATCAGTATTTGGTACAAGGAATGGCTGTGTGAGCTGAGGCTCCAATCCTTCAACTTCTGCTCACTTCCAATACTGCTACAGGGATGGCTGGAATGGCTGTTTCAAATCTGCCCAACTTCTGGAGGTCTAGATCTAAATAAAATAAAATTAAACAAACATGTCCAACATAGGCTACATTTTCTAGGGCCTATGTCTGAAAACACACACAGTATCTACTGCATTACCCTGAGCAGCTATTCTGCCAAACCAGGAAAGGGCCCATTTCTGAGGCAGAGTTGTATGACTTGCTCCACCTAGGAAAAGCACACTCTACACTGCCTCAGGTGCTTCCTCATTCTCCTCCATCCTTCCCACAGGATTTGGCAGGCGTTTTAGGAAATTTCTCTCAACGAAGAGAAACCAACATGGTATGGTAAAGCCAGGCTTTGGAGCCAATCAAAATAGAATCCCAATCTGGCCCTGCCACTTAACTTGAGACATCGGGCGAGTCATTTCACTTACTTGAGACTTTATTTCTTTACATATAAAATGGAGGACAGTAACAGCTACTTCAAAGGGCTGCTGTGAGGAATAACTTCTCTGATATATATCAAGCATTTGATACTGTGCTTGCCACATAGTAGGCATCAATCTACTGCTCCTTTACTGCTACTACAGCTACTCTCTCTGGCCTAGCCCAGTGGAATTTCATGGCTCAATGAAGGGCCCCAATTCATGTCCTGATTAGATACAGATAAATGAGATTATAGTCTCTTCACAACTATCTAACTTTGTTGAGAGTTGCAGTAAAACACAGACACATACACAACCAAAATAGGAAACAGTTCAGAAAGCATCCTTATTTGATCTGGCATATATATTTGTAAGGATTCTGAATGACAATGTTTCTGTTGTTCTGAAAACCTGTAATTCTAAATAAAACACAAAATTACAAATATTTGACCTGGAAAAGTAAAACAAAGCAATGTTGTGTGATCTGTATCTCTGTTCATTCCTCAGCTCCTCTCTTATTCTTCTACCCTAACATGGGATGTAAAGCACAAGCATAAAGCAAATTGGACTTTCCTACCCAAATATGCTGTGTCATACTTTCTTTCATTTTTTTTTTTTTTTTGAGATAGAGTCTCGCTCTGTTGCCCAGGCTGGAGGGCAACGGCACGATCTCAGCTCACTGCACCTCTGCCTCCTGTGTTCAAGCGATTCTCCTGCATCAGCCTCCTGAGTAGCTGGGTTTACAGGCACGTGCCACCACGCCCAGCTAATTTTTGTATTTTAGAGACGAGGTTTCACCATGTTGGTCAGGCTGGTCTCGAACTCCTGACCTCATGATCCGCCTGCCTCAGCCTCCCAAAGTGCTGGGATTACAGGCGTGTGCCCACCGTGTCTGGCCCGAGTCATACTTTCTCTATGGCAAGGCGGTAACTAAATGCTCACTTTATATTTATGTATGTATATATGTATGTATGTATGTATGTATGTATGTATCTATCTATCTATCTATTGATCGATCGATTGAGACAGGATTTCACTCCTATCACCCAGGCTAGAGTGCAGTGGCGCACTCTCAGCTCACTGCAACCTCTGCCTCCTGGGCTCAAGTGATCCTACTGTCTCAGCCTCCCAAGTAAATGGGACTACAGGCATGTACCACCACACCTGGCTAATTTTTCTATTTTTAGTAGAGATGGGGTTTCACCATGTTGGCCTGGCTGGTCTCAAACTCCTAACCTCAAGTGATCTGCCTGCCTTGGCCTCCCGAGGTGCTGGGATTACAGGCATGAGCCACCACACCCAGCCTGTTCATTTTTATTTTTAGAGATAGGGTCTCACTCTGATGCTCAGGCTGGAGTGCAGTGGTGTGATCATGGCTCACTGCAGCTTCAAACTCCTGGTCTCAAGCAATCCTCCCACCTCAGCCTTCTGTGTAGCTGGGACTACAGGCAGGTGCCACTATACTTGGCTAATTATTTGATTTTTTGTAGAGACCAGGCCTCTTTTTGTTGCTCAGGCTGGTCTCCAATTCCTGGCTTCAAGCAATCCTCCCCCCTCAGCCTCCCAAAGTGCTAGGAGTGAGCCACAATGCTTGGCCGAAATGCCCAATTTAAACCACTTCTGTTCTGTCTCCTGCTGAAATAGAATAGACAAAGATGTGGCTTGTGTTGGATGCTTTACTGCTAAACAGTGAACTGTATTTTTTTCTAAGAAAGTTGAAGGCTCAGTGTGTCTAGAATCTGATGGCTGGACATTATCAAAGAGCAGGATGGTTGGAGAAATAGGAGCAGAGGCTGAGAAAATGGAAAAAGCCAACTTGAATGAGTACAGGGTGATGACTGCAATGGCAGTGGGGTGGGGAGACCAGACTGCAAACTCCCGTGGTACTGTATCCCCAGGACCTAGGGTTAGGCACCGGCACACATCAGAGATTTAGGAAAGAGCAACTGAAAGAGTAAATACATAAATGAATAAATGCAAAAGGATGAATGACATATCAGAAGGTAAAGTATAAAGAGCTAAAGAGATGAAAGGGCACTATACAGAAAACAGGGAAGTTCTTGTCTTAAATCTATGACTAAAACTTAAAATGATTACCTACTGGAAGTAATACATTGTTCATTTGCAAGGATCTTGTTTTTGTGTGTACAGCCTGAGAACTCTTCTATGCCACTGCTGTCCTATAGCCAGCTCCAGGAAGTGCCTTTGTAGGGACTTGCAGGTTGCAAAGGTCAAAGGCTGGGGCACCATCATTTCTAACGACAAGAACTTTCACCTAAGAGTAGGCTGTGCCTGACAAGTATTCTCACCACCCAACAACAGTAATAGCCCTCATTTATGGAGCATCTTCTGGGTGCTCAGTGCTCTGCTGCATACTTGCATACACTGTCTCTAATCCTAAATTAACTGTGGGAAGTCGATATTATTCCCATTTTACAGACTAAGGATCTGAGCTTCTCGGCAAATAAGTAACTTGTTCAAGGTACTGCAGCTACCAGGATGTGAAGCTGAACCGGGCTATGTGCATAGGTCTACCTAAGTCCAACATGCCAGTCTGCTGGCTGCCACTGTCTTGCTGTCTGTGTGAGGACCAACAGCATCAGCATAGTGGCTGAGGCAGTATGACCTACTGCACATCTGGAGGACTGATGGTGTGACAAACAAGGCTCATTTCTGGCCATGGCTCATTCTTCCACCTTCAGTGAATCTCTTAGGTATGCAGTCCATGTGTACCTCCTCTGCTCAGACACCCTGCTGCCTACTGATGAGTGAGGCCACCACTGAAATTCTTGTGCTTAGAATCCAAGGTAGTGGTTCCTGGAGAGTTCTCGGCAGACCTTCCTGCCTCCCACCTAAAGCTCAACTCTCACGACGAACAATGGCAGCCTTAACAGGCTGTCTCTGGAAAATGGTCCACTGAACATTTTGATAAAAATAACGGTTTTCCTCCCGCCAAGACTACCATGTACACAGCAATTTAAATTAACATAATAGGAAACATTAGTAAATTAAGCCAATTTCCTTTGAGTTACAATACTCCCTATAAAGTGAACACTTTTCATTGTTAATTTTAAGCATACTGAATAATATAACTAAAAAAAAATTCCATAAAGTTCTAAGAAATAGAAAAAAATTCAGACTATTCCCTCCTGCTCCCTATTTGTACCATAAAGACAAAACTGAGGCTAAAGTGATGATATGAATCCTGGTCCATCCTGGTCAACATGGTGAAACCCTGTCTCTACTAAAACCACAAAAATTAGCCAGGCGCGGTGGCTTGCACCTGTAATCCCAGCTACTCGTGAGGCTGAGGCAGGAGAATTGCTTGAACCCCGGAGGCGGAGGTTGCAGTGAGCTGAGATCATGCCACTGCACTCCAGCCTGGGCAACAGAGTGAGACTCCACCTCAAAAAAAAAGAGGAGGCTCTGGTTTAGGTGAAGGAAGGACAGACCAAAAAGACAGACCAAAGAAAAGGTGAGAGACCAATCACAAAGCATCCCTGTTGTCTGGATCTGGATAGGGGGTGGGGTGGGGGAGGGCAGAGGACAAAAAAAAGGATGATCAGAGCTGTGCCCAATAGGGTATGCACCACAGAATGGGGTAACTTAATCTGTTAATCTTTCTTTTTTTTTTTTTTTTTTGAGACAGAGTCTCGCTCTGTGTCGCCCGAGCTGGAGTGCAGTGGCCGGATCTCAGCTCACTGCAAGCTCCGCCTCCTGGGTTTACGCCATTCTCCTGCCTCAGCCTCCCGAGTAGCTGG
>NW_012115932.1:15259708-15273344 GCF_000951035.1 Colobus angolensis palliatus | reverse complement strand
TAGATGGGGTTTCACCATGTTGGCCAGGCTGATCTCGAACTCCTGACCTCAGATGATCCGCCCACCTCAGCCTCCCAAAGTGCTGGGATTACAGGGGTGAGCCACTGCACCCAGCCAATCTATTAATCTTACTTTGTCGGCCTGAATGGGAAGAGGAATAGGATACAAGATTATCTGTACTTCTGACCAAGCTAGATTGTCCTTCATTCTGATGCAATAAGTTGGTCACGTTTTGAGGAACAACCAATAATAAATGCATCTAAGTTTCAAGAGCTGCTTCTGAGTCTCAGGAATTTTCTGGTACTTGTCATTGGCCTTTCAGAAGGTCAATACAAGAGAAGGGGAAGGCTGGCCCCAACAAAAACAATAAAACAAAAACAAACAAACAAACAAAAAACACGATTGCTTACAGTACAGTAGGATTTGAAAAAGCAGAGAAACCTACCCATCTCCACAGCAATTTCACCTAAGCTCCATGCCCTGGTTGGAGACCCAGGATTAGGCAAAATCTGAGTGCTGCTGAAAGAGAAAAAGCTTCCAGATTATCAGGGTTTGTGGAAGTAAGGGAGTTTCTGTCATTTTGGAATGCTGTTCCTGAGGCCATGTGTACAGCAGATATTGAAATGCGATCCTGCTCAAATTAGATAATAGTTATCTTTAGGGAAAAGAAATCAATTGTTCTCTCTGTCTGCTATTCACCTATATGATATTAGTGGAATGCTACGAAAAATGAACATAATGGATAAATAAGCATATAATTAGTTATATTTTCCTGCCTGGATTAACTAAGTTCTACCATCTAAGTTACATTAAATTTTAAAATTATCTCTCTATATTAAGAACATTACTAAGTGCTTATAGTGTTTTTGCAGTCTTATAATAAAAGTATTTAGCATTTTAAATAAAAAAAAGTCAAATGAAATGCAGGATGAGGTGAGCCTCTCTTTTAAAGAAACAAGACTGCAATCAATTACGGATGACCTACTCTCCCCTGGAATCATTGGGGATCCCTGCCAACTTGTTCTTTGCACAATGCTAGCCTTGCTCTTAAAAAAAGAAGCTTCTTACCTCAAAAGCACCTCAGGACCAGGAAACTCAGCTAGTTTTGGTCATACATTAGCACTGCATGCCTCCACATCTAAACTGAAAGCATCCCCCACTCTGCCATCCCCTCCTTACAGAAAGCTAAGGGACGCTTTTGTTCAAAGTGATTGATTGTTTCAAAAATGAAAAAACTCTTCCAACTATTGTTAAACCTAAGGAAAAACACAACTTAGTTTTGCTGTTTCAATTTACTCTATTACCAGCATCACTCCTAGTTCTCAAAACATGCATTTTAATCACAGTTTACTGGGGAAAGAATTACCTGTCAGTCTCCTAGCTTATAAGAAAGAAGATAAAGTTAGAACGAAACTTCAGGATTAATTAATTGAGAGTACTGCATGTAATGTGTCTATTCTGAATGTTACTGCACACATCACAATGAAAGCTGTTTTATTTTCCATGGTTGAAATAAATTATGATAAATAATTCATTTCAATGGCAGAGATGTACTGTAGAGCAACAGCAACAAAATTGACTACACTACACCACTGTGGGTCTCATTCCTGAATCTTCATTATCCATTTGAAACTTTTTATGAGTAGTAAATCATATTTCAAGTGGCTGCAGATCTCATAAAGCAGCTTGCTGCATTAAAATAAAACCAGAAAACCTGGGGCATTGGAAGGCTGCAGGGTTTGCCACTCAGCACTATTTGGGAAACTCTTTTTCACTCTTGCCAATAACAAACAGAACACTTTTCAATTTGATGTAAAAATTAAGGATTACTTGTCAAAAATACCATCTAAATTTCCTCTGGCTAGGAATGTCGGGAAGATCTGTATTTTTGAGGAATAATTTTCAACTCCAAAGCCACTTTCCCCTAATTTTTATTCAGGTGACCCTTATTTTTAGTTCAAGGTACTTCCTAAACGACCACCACATAGGTTCTAGAACCTCTAATGGCCTATACCAGCCTCTGGGGGTCCCCCAACTAGCAAACAATGCGTGCAAGCTTAAGAGAGACTAACAAAGGCGCATGTGCTCTGATTCTATCTAAAAAGACCAGCCTATCTTCATAGGATAGGTGATTTTAAGTTGAATCTTAAAAGATGCGTATAGCATTACCTGGGAAGAAGTATATATTTGGAAGAGGAAATAAAATGAGAAAAGCCACTGGAGACAGAGATTGGCATATTTGAGGAACGAACAGCCCATGCCCAGGAGGTTTTTGAAAGAGACCTTTTGAGTGGCAGGGAGTAGATTTGAGGGGCAAGGAGTAGAAGACTGGGCTTGGTCCAGGCTATAAAAGGGCTTTTATGCCATGCTGAATATGGAAATGAGTTTGGGCTAATACATGAAGGGTAGCCTTCAAAGAATTTTCGAGGAGAAGGTGACATGATGAGGTCTGCCATTCAGAACAATACTGATTAGGTTCTGGAGAATAGCAATTACGGGTAAGTGCTGGAGGCAAGGTAACAAGTTTAGATATTGCAAGAAGTTCAAAATGAGGGGAGTCAAGGGGTAGGGTAGCAGAGACAGAGAGAAACGGTCAGAATCCTTGACTGCATACCCCGTTTTCTTCCCAATGAAATATATCTAAGAAGCATAATCTCAGAAACACACTGAAGCTGTGGATAAACTCAGAGCTTTAGGAACATGGCCTCAGGCCAGGCGCGGGGCTCACATATGTAATCCCAGCACTTTGGAGGCCAAGGTGGGCAGACTGCTTGAGTTCAGCAGTTTGAGACCAGCCTGGGAAACATGGTGAAACTCCGCCTTTACAAAAAAATACAAAAATTTTCCAGGTGTGGTGGTGTGTGCCTGTAGTCCTAGCTACTTAAGAGGCTGAGGTGGGAAGATTGCTTGAGCCCTGGAGGCTGAGGCTGCAGTGAGCCATGATCATGCCACTGCACTCCAGCCTGGGTGACTGAGTGAAATTCTGTCTCCAAAATACATAAAATAAAATAAAATAAAATAAAATAAAATAAAAAGAACATGGTCTCAAAGTCAAGACTTCCAATGAAGAGAAGGATGCCAGACTATTCCAGAAATGCTACATGTAGTGTAGACGTGGCTGCTGTTTAGGTGGCTGTAGCAATGAACTGAACCCTAAGCAATGTGCATATGCATCACAGAGATGACTACAAGCACACGTTTATATTAAATATTCAATGATAAAGTAAACTCTAACTGAGGCCATTCAAAATCAAGGAAGGGAGTGGGGAAACAGCAAGGCACGTTACTAAACAGTTATCAGACATTTCCCAATTAATATCGTACTTCACAACAGAACAACATAAACATAATGGCACCAGGGCATCTCATGCAGTCATCAAAGCAGAGTGCAATGAATATTGTAATGTACCAAAGAGAAAGAGCTTGGGAGAGAGTCCAAGAAATAGAAACTCTCAGAGACAGAGTCAGACATAAAAACAGAGATGTGGAGAAAGAGATGTGAGTCACAGACACTGTTTCCCCAGTCTCTTTCTTTTGAATGGCCTCAGAGTTTATTACTGAATAATATAAACATATGCTTAATCTCTGTCATGGATATGCATACTGCTTAGGGCTCATACATGCAAGTGAACACCCAATCACCATGCTCATGAACTACAAAAGGATCCAAAATGTTTTCATTTTTCATATGGAGGAAAAATTATTCTTGTGGATGATTCATGGGACCCTTCAGAAATACTTTCCATTAAATAGTAGAGTTTCTATTTCAACCATGCAGAATCTTCAGATTTGAGAGTTTTTATTTACAGTTATCTAATGGCATAGAAAGTGCTGGCCAAGAGGCCAGGGAGATGATTCAAAGATGCTACTGAGATTTGGAAGCTCTTTTTCCTTAATAATTACAAAGAGGGCCCAAGGAATGCTAGTGACTGCAAGTGTTGGGAACTGAACCTCATTCCTCAATTAAACATTTACTGACCACCTAATTTGGGCAAGGCACTGTGTCAGACCCTGAAAATATACAGATGAACAAGTCACAGTTCCAGCCCTCAAAGAGCTTACAGTTGAGTAGGGGAGGAGATACACAGTACAGAAACAATGGCAGAAGATACAGTAAGTGGCCATAAACAGAAGCTTACACAGGAGGCTTTTAGAAACCAGAGGAGGCTAACCCTGCCTAGGGGTGGAAGCAGCCAGGGATGGCTTCATAGAGAAGGTGACATTTGGATCTGTTGTTGAGAGTAAGAGAAGTTTGACAGTCAGGCAGAAAGAAGGACAAGCAGGTGCAAAGGTTTGGAGAAGAGTTTGGGGGAATGATGAGCAGTTCTGTGGGAATGGAAAGGGTGGATGGGGAGTACTGGTGGCAGATGAGGGTGATTACATAGGCCAGGCGCAGATCTTGTGTGCAGGAAATGGGGTGCCATTAAAGCTGAATAAATCTTTCTGGCAGTGATGTGGTAGTGAACTGCTGGTTTAATCATTCTCCACAGGGTCTGAGCCTTTAGGAGGTCTAGGCCATCTGATTTTTCCCAAAAGATGCAGCTTTTGGCTGGGTGTGGTGGCTCATGCCTGTAATCCCAGCACTTTGGAAGGCCGATGCAGGTGGGTCACCTGAGGTCAGGAGTTCAAGACCAGCCTGGCCAACATGGTGAAACCCCACCTGCTAAAAATACAAAAAACTAGCCAGGAGTGGCGGTGCATGCCTGTAATCCCAGCTACTTGGGAGGCTGAGACTGGGGAATTGCTTGAACCATGGAGGCAGGGGCTACAGTGAGATGAGATCATGCGACTGCACTCCAGCCTGGGCGACAGAACAAGACTCCATCTAACAACGACGACGACGATGACAACAACAACAACAACAACAACAACAACAACAACAACAAGATGCAGCTTTCTTCCTTTTCTAGGATTGGGAAGCCGCAGATACAGAAGCTTTCCTGCTTGGCTCCTGTGCCTTGGTCAAGAGGACACTTCTTGGGTCCTATCTTGCTGGCTCTGTTGCCAGTACTCTGAGAAATGGCACTGACATTACTTCCCTTGGCCTATAGCACATAACTTAATAGTGTACCCTGTCAGGAATAGTTCTGTTTATCAGGAAGCTTTTTATTGATGTTCAACCTTCATTTTCCCTTTCTTAATATTATTCCATTATGCCAATACTCTATTGTGCCATGCTAAGTAATTCCCTTTCCTTCTTGGCATTTACATCTTCCAAGTATTTATAGACTTATCAAATGCCCCATTTAGTTGTCACTTAGGTAAGCTATACATATTTAGCTTCTTTAATCTGGCCCTATAAGCCAGCCCTTCCATTCTCCTAAATCACCTGAGTTACTTTCCTCCAGATTTCTGTCAATTTGTTTTCAGACTCTCTGCAATGCAAGGGGCCCAGGAAAAAGATGAAGTTGGCAGGGGAGGGTTTACTCTCTTGAGGCGTAAGTGTACTAATGGCCTAGCGGGAACTTCTGCCCTTAAAGTGCCGTCTCCAAAACAGGCTAAGCCTCAGGACGGACTATGGATGCCTCTTGTTATCTACAAGGTTTCTTTTACCTGTGTACATCTCAAGTCAATCATATCCTATTATCAGCTCTTTTTACGTGGTAGGTGCACACATGTAACTGCATACTTACTGAGTACCTACAGTGTGTCTGGTACTGTGCAAGGGACTTTTCCTTCTGTCTTTTCCCCTCCCTCTTCATTTCTCATACTTATTCACTGCTCAAGGAATTTCTGACCTCCTACTGTGTGTCAAGCACCACTGGACAGAATCGGATGAAGTGTGGTCTCTGTGGCCTTACGGGCTCATGTAACCTTAGTATTTATTAATCTTTTACTGCCCACCCATCACGTTGTTTCCTTCCAGTTTTAAGGGGTTCAGAGAGATCCCTAAATGCACTTATCTCTAATTGATGCTTTTAGTTCTCTGACCTTAGTGGAACTTGTTTGCCCCATTTAAATAAGAAGCCACATTAAATATGGGCATTCACACAGAGCTCTTTTTTAGGGTTTTCTTTCTGGCAGGTTGCCTTGGTGCCTAAGAGATTTCTCTTCAGACCTTGCACTTTTCATCACTGTCTTTCTTGGGAGTTTATTTGACATTTTTTGTTTATAGGATCTCAACTAAGTATGTACTCAAATGTTTTCCTTTTCCATGGTACCAATGTTCCAGACTATAGAGTAGGCTGAGGGAGTGATGGACTGGGAGAGAATCGAAGACAGTGAGTCTTAACTAAAATCTGGGCATGACACCACAGGAGGGAGTGGTTCAGCTATCTGATCCTGGAGGCCAGTTCAGATAAGCTATAGAATTCCCTTGGGTGAGGTGGTGTTATCCTCCAAGAGGTGGAGTAACTATTCCAAGGACATACAGCTAGCAAATAGTATAACTGGTATTCAAAGCCAGGTATACCGACTGCAAAACCTGTCTGCTCTGATTGTTGTAAAATAGAAAGTCTCAACAAATACGGAGAATTTGCGGTTTAAAAACTTAGAAAGGAGGATGAAATTTCCATCATTTGAAAGCACTCAGTCTATATCCTTCTAAGCATGCTAAAGGATAGAGAATTAATAAGCAAGAATTCTTCTAGGTTGCCAAGCATAAGAGGCAGCATGAATTCATGAAAGGACAGAGGATTAAGGAACCCCTTTTTACCTTGTTCTTCAAATAGGGATAAGACTGCAAACAAATAAGAAGTCTTCCTCAACACACTATAAACTCACAGCTCCATCAGTGGCTACTGCTCATTAAACTTTCCATGAGTTAAGGCCAGGTGTGGTGGTGCACACCTATAATCTCAGCACTTTGGGAGGATGAGGCGGGTGGATCACTTCACCTCAGGAGTTTGGGACCAGTCTGGGCACTATGGTGAAACTCTGTCTCCACCAAAAATACAAAAATATTAGCTGGGTGTGGTGGTGCACAACTGTAATCCCAGCTGCTTGGGAGGCTGAGGTGAGAGGATCATTTGAGCCTGGGAGGCAGATGCCGCAGTAAGCTGAGATTGTGCCACCGCACTCCAGCCTGGGTGACAAGGTGAGACCCTATTTAAAACAAACAAACAAACAACCCAAAAAACAACTTACCATGAGTTAAGAGAGAAATGAATGTAAAGGTTGGATTCACATTTCCAGCACTCTACAGCACACTATACTTTGGGAATCACATAATTTAACCTCCAACTGTGTGTAAAAACCAGTAATAACTGTAAAATAAATAAGTCATGTGATTTATTAAGCCTAGTCTTACTTTATACTGTGCCACTCTTTGAAGAAATTCAAGGAGCTTCTCACACCACTCACAATTCCACGCAGAGAAATGAAGGCAGGGGAAACCTTCTTATTTACTCTGCTGTCTCTCTTAGACAAGGATGAAAAGGTAAGAAGAAATGCCACAAAGAAATAGGTTAAGGCCCTGAGAAAACTTAGTGTGGTATTATGAAAACTGTGTGAGATCTAGTGATAAGAAGCCTTAATTATAATCTAGATGCCACTATTTCCTAGCTGTGGGACTTGGGCAAGTTCTTTCACACATCTCTGAATCTCTGCATAGGTCTCTCATACAGTCACTGTGGGATTACATTTGTTCATGTACCTAGACTCCCCAGTTAAAAAAAAAAATCCATGTTGGCCTTATCTCCCTGTTAGGGTTATTGTGAGAATTAGAGATACTAGGTATGAAGACATTATATGAATGGGAAGAATTATGAAGTACTATGGTTTGAATGTGTCCCCCAAAAAGAACATGTTAGAAACTTAATCCTCAATGTAACAGCATTAAGAGGTGATTAGGCATGAGGGCTCTGCCTTCATGCTTGGATTAATGCCATTATTTTGGAATTGGTTCTTTATAAAAGGTTGAGTTTGGCCTCCTGGTGCTCTTTCTTGCCTTTCCACCCACCTCCATTAGATGACACAGCAAGAAGGCCCTTGCAAGATGCAGACTCTTGATTGTGGGCTTCCTAGTCTCCAGGACTGTGAGGCAAATACATTTCTGTTCATTACATATTACCCAATCTATGATATTCTGCTATAGTAGCACATCATGGACCAAGAAATTAGATTTATTTTCACTTTGGCCATTGCAAGGCAATGCCTGAAGTATGCAGAAGGAACAGGTAAGAAAAAAGTCAGTTTGGGGCCAAGAATTTCAAACTTACACCACACCATGCCCTCATCCAGTCCAGTGGGTGTGATTTTGAGAATGCTTATCACAGAAAGAACATTAAGAAAGGCAAAACACAGGGATGGGATCAGGAAAGATCTCAGTGATCTGGCTTCAAAATCAAATTATCTTTGAAAGGAAGTCTTGGGCTTGGAATCTCCTGAAAGGATATTTTTCACATTTATAGTATAAATAGCAGGGATATTTTCCCCTCAAGGACCAAAAAAGTGGTACCTGCATATTGTTTTTCAAAGTGAAGGCCAATTTTACATGTTTATCGAATACTTTCTTTGTGTTAGGTAAGTCTATACTCATTGGTTCATTTTGTCCTCACAACTCTCCTGAGTCAAGATTCTTTTGGCTGTCAGGACAGAGAGACTACCCTGATAAAACTTAGGTCTATAAGGGGTAGTTTGACCCCTGGACAAGGCAGTGCAGTCAAGTCTCTCAAGGGCTCGGAACCATGGACAAGGTAGCTGGCAGGGTATTTCTCAGTCTTTTTTCTTTCTCTGGGGCTGCTTGGCCTCTCCTTTGAGATCCTCAGCATGTCTGCTTCTTTTTTCTCTCCTCTAAGACTGGCTATTTCTCTGAGCATATGGCAGGGAATGGCTGCCTCATGGCTCTTGAGTTTTCAAGTCTTCAGTTTAGGTGAGGACTAGTGGCTGACCAGCATCTTTACAATTTTTTTTTTTTACTAATTTTTTTTTTTTTGAGATGGAGTCTTGCTCTGTTGCTCAGGCTGGAGTGCAGTGGCACGATCTTGGCTTACTGCAACCTCCGCCTCCTGGGTTCAAGCAGTTCTCCTGCCTCAGCCTCCTGAGTAGCTGGGATTACAAGCACATGCCAACACACCCAGCTAATTTTTGTATTTTTTTTTAGTAGAGACAGGGTTTCACCATGTTGGTCAGGCTGGTCTCGAACTCCTGACCTCATGATCCACCCACTTTGGCCTCCCAAAGTGCTGAGATTACAGGCGTGAACCACCACGCCCGGCCAATTTAATTTTTTTTGTAGAGACAGAGTCTTGCTATGTTGCCCAGGCTGGTCAGGAACTCTTGGCCTAAAGCAATCCTCCTGCTTCAGCTTCTCAAAGTGCTGAGATAACAGGCATGAGCCACTGTGCCTGGCAACCAGCATCTTTTAAGTGCCTGTTTCTAAATCTAGGGAGGAAAGACTCTAACTGAGCCAGCTTGGGTCAAGTGTCTAACTCCTGTCCAATCAGTTCTAAAAAAGAAAAAAAAAAGTCCTAGGCTCAAGGACTGAAGACTCAATTTAGTTCTTGATTGAAGAATGCTGTATGGCTCTTCCTGCCACTCTTCCATCCCTGCCAATCCTGTTTCTAGCCCAGTTAGTTACTAGGACTGTATAGTGGTTAAGAGCACAGGTTCTGCTACTTGCTAGCTGTATGATATTGGGTGAGTTATTTAACTTCTCAGAGCTATAATTACAATATTTTGATTATAAAGTGGAGATAAAATACCTACCTCACAGAGTATTGACATAAATAGAAATATATACATGTATATACATATATGTATACGTAAGGCACTTAGCACACAGCCTAGCATATAATTGATTCTACTGTTTTTTCATCATAATTATTCTCATTAAACTTCTCTGTCTAAGCCTGAGGTTTTCCTTCTATAGTGATGTCTTACATCCCAGAAACCCTGCAGGAAATAAGGCTTCTGTTACAGAATGAAGGAAAAGCTTAGGTCTTCAAGAAGGATGTATGAAGCTTCTTTGGAATGGTAAGAAAACATTACTGAATCATTATTTTCTGGCCAAGGTAGCCATCCTCTTTGTGGTAGTCATACAAATTTATGATCTGTCTGGTAAGTCCTGGGCTAGCTTCGTGTGATGCAGGGAGACGATCCTAGGTGTCATTTTCTTATGTCATAGAAACACTCTTAGAAAGGCTGCACTTGTATCAAAACTTGGGAGTGCAAGTGAAATCCTAAATAACTTCTATTTGTGAAATAGAGATAAATGCTGCTATCTGTGTTATGTTAGCATAAAGACAAAGATGTTCTCTACAGTGCTTCTTTTTCTGAGAATTCTTAAGAAAAAAAAAAAAAAGACAAACCAAAAATCACTGAACGTTAACAGATAAAACCAATTCCTTTTGAATACATATTGTTAAAAGGCTTCCCAGAGTTGGGGTTAGTATTTAATCTATGGGTTAGAAATTTGCCTTGCAGAGTTTTTTTTTTTTTTAAAGATACATTTTGTGAATTCTTTTTGTTCTTAATTTAAAATTATAGCAATTCTGCTGGCCACTATTAACGAAGAGGCTAAAAACCATTTTGGTTGTCATTTGCCATACTGGTGAGTGACTGTTATAAAGCATGCCTAACTATTATTGGGCTAACCCTGTGTAGCTGTGCTTTCTTCCCTTATGAAATATTCTATATCTGCTTTACATGAATGTGAGCAAAAAGGTATGGCTGTTGTTCATTTTTTACCACTCCCTTGCTATCCTGAGAACATTTGCTGCAGACTAATAACTAAACTGTATGTAAAAGAGAGATGACAGATTACAGTCCCCTTTAATTCATAAGCAAAGCATTTGGAGCCCCTGAGAATACCAAATCAAGCCACTGGCACCCAATGGCTTCACACTAAGTTCCAAACCATATCATATTTTTTAGTTTAAAGACAAAGTCAAATGGATATGTGGCTTATTTATTCCAAATTCTTCTTCATGAAGAGCTGCTTTTTTTCTTTTAGCTCCTTGTAAAACATTATAATTCCCCTATTCTATAAACATATAAACATACAAATATAATTGTAAAATGACATCATTCTGTTTTCATTTAATTACCCCTGAAATGCTTTCTATTTAATATTCATTACTCAAAAGCTAATTTAAAAGAGAAAGAGATGTGACTTATTCAAAAAGATGTACTGTCATTCACAGCAATAGTTATCTAATATACAGAAGTTAATAAAGCAGATTAATCTACAAGTCCCTTTAAGCCATTCTTGAGTTTTGAACAACTGCCTCTTTGACCTTTCACCTCCATGCTGTGCACCAGTAGCAGGTGCCAGCTGAACAGAAATTATGGCTGCTGTGTTTGGACGCAAAATCTTTTCTTACTTTGCTTCTGACCAGCAGCTGACCCTGTAGGAGTGATTGTTTCTGGTGCCGGCCTAAAGGCTACATAAACCAGTAGCAGATAAACAAAAGGCTACATATACCAGCTGCCTTGCCTAAGGGTACTATCCTAGACTGACACCTCCACTTCTTCTTCAGCGTTCCAAATTGCTCCTTGTTTGTTTCCATACGTGCATTTCATCCATGTTATTTTGTGTGAGGGGTGGGGGTAGGGGAAGCCCCCCTCAAAACAACAACAAAAAACCCCTCTGCTCCCCCGAACTTGACTTTTGAGTATTCCATGTCAAACTGTGCCATTATAATGCTAATCCAGGCCTGATTTAGCAACTTTAATAAGAGGCTAAACCCTCTTGTAATTAGATAATAAAATTTTATTATGTATTTTAATATTAAAAGTCTTAAAATCAAACTCTTCAAATCATACACTGGCACAAAACTAAGGTGCTTACATATCATAGCCTCAGAAAATGGGAACCTGAAAAAGCACATTGTGGCTAATTTTTCATTCTCAGAAATGTAAACATGGAATTCCTATGTGGTAACAGTGAAAGCTCCAATACTCCTAATTATGTACAGGGAAGAATGAATCTATTCAAGTATGAAGCACACTGTACTATTTCCAGCAACGGCATGAGATGACTTTGACAGTTATTTCTTGGATACAAATTACACAAGTATAAAAACAATCCCCATAATGATTAAATGCAGTTATGTACATAGGAGAATACCAGTGCAAATGGTAACATATTTAAATAGTTTTCCTTCATTAAAAAAATTATATATGATATTAAACCATCAATCACTGCTGAGGCACAGGAGTTTAAATGTATTGTCACTGGCTGAAATAAATGACTTGGAGACTGGATTCTGGCTCACTCAATATGGTGTCTTTGCTGTTGCTTAGTCACCCAACTCTCTGCTGGTTTGGGTACATCTGGTGGATTCCATCCCTTTCAATTAATAAGGCAAGTATGCTACCAATGGGTTACATCCTTAAACTGTGCTTAGAGGTAGAAAAACACATGTCCTAGTGGGGGTTGGGGTGGGGGTTCCTCTCTGTTCTGTTAACCATTTGGAACAATATCTGAAGTACTTTTTTCTTTCTTCACCCATGTTTAGAATAAAATTTTCTTTTAGAATTTCAGCAAGGTTATTCTATAGTATATTATGATATAATCTTATCTTAGCATTTCCATTTGGTTTATTATGTAGCAGTCTATGACTACACTAGGTTTGATACTTAAAATAACTGCCTGCGATCATACTTCTGAAAACTAATATTTTGGGGGTTTACTTTGCAAATACTCATTGACTATCATGAAGTGTCAGGCTCTGCTGGGTGCTGGGACAAGTATCAGGATGTAGGTGATCTTTGAGGGAGGAAAAAATCACTCTATAAGTATGTATTCTTATGGCTACAATGTTAATTTGATGACTTATAAATCAATAAAAATATATTTTTAATCGTTTTTTGTTTTAAAATGCCATTTTTGTTACCATTGAGATAGTCATTCATCAAATATTTCTATAATAAAAATTAAATAAAAATGGCAAAGATACAGTTAATAACAAAGGATCTGGACTAGATTATTCTTGTAAAGATAGGTAAGTACTTTTATAGCATCACAGGTAAAATGTCATCTTAATATTAAAAAAACTAGTGTTTCTCTATTTTTAAAATTATAAGCATTAACTTTCTAAACTGATCTCTTGAGGCAATGGTCACAAATTTTTCATTCTTAAGAGGTTTACTCTCTTTTGGACTTTTATTACCTGGTTGTTACCTAGATACTTTTGTCCAGTCCCAGACCTCTTAAATATTTTATTTTGATCCTTAGTAGCTAGATTTTGTACACGCACACTTGACCAAACTAAACTTTATTTTTATCTCAAACAAACCTGGCTATTTTGAAGAAAAAGAAAGTTTGAAAAGTATTAAGTGAGTTTCATTTCATCTCCTGTTTCTTGTATTCCTTGTGTGCAAAGATGTAACCCAAAAGTGATAAAATAGCCCCTTTAAGTTCAAGTAGACAAGTATAGTAAAAGTAAAAGCAAGAGCAAAATAAATTAAGAAATAACCCCCAAAGCCCTAGATTAAGTAAAATCAAAATAACTATATCCTTTTAAAACTAACCAAAAAAGTATGCTTAAAAAGTTAGCAAAAAACCATACAGAAATAAAAATATCACTGTAGCAATGCTATATGGGTTGGCTGTGAGAAATACAAGGTATCATACATTGGGAGACCTTAGTTCTGAAATTTCTTAAGATTCTATACTACAGAAGTGGAAAGCTGGTATCCAGGCATACAGTGTTGTCCTGCCAAGTGTTTCTATTTTTTTTTTTTTTTTTTT
>NW_012115932.1:15238276-15259658 GCF_000951035.1 Colobus angolensis palliatus | reverse complement strand
CCTTTTTTTTTTTTTTTTAAATCAGTCCTGCAGCTTTCTGCATCCTGCTTCTGACTTCCAGCCTCCTGCTTCCTGCAGCTTTCTTCCTAGCAGAAGAGGAAAAATCAAGATTTTTTTTTTTTTTTTTAATTTTCAATCAGTGGCCACACCTAAAAATCTGAATTTCTGGCTGTTCTTCAATGGAGAAATTTCTGGCAACACTGGGTCTGACCTTCTTATAAGGCAACAATTGGCTGGAGGTGTGCTGAGGCTGCCCCCTTTAGACAGAGATGTGCACTCAACTTTAGGATTCCTTCATGTCTACCTCATTCAGGTTTTTTGCTTCTTGGCCCTATAGGCATCTTAGTTTGTGACACCTGGTATAGTTATAATGGATAGGAAAGTGAGAAGGAGGCTCAAAGGAACTCAGGTATAGATTCAGACCTTAAGAATGACCACTGATAGAGTTAATGGTACTCAACAGCAGAAATTTCCTTTAGAAAACAGCAGTTTACAACCAGAAAGAGGTTAAAAATAGCATTCTACGCTGATGAATCAGGGGTGACAGTCAGGACAGTGAACAGAGATGTGCTGGATATGGGAGAGAGATGCAAAGCACATGTTGCTTCCCTATCATCATTTCACAGCTGCCATATTGCTTCTGTCCTAGAAAAATCAGGTTAAACCTCAAGAGCTACCTCGCAGGCATTAAAGAAAAGTCACAAAGGACATTATAACACAGCTGTACTACTAGATTCTGACCTTCTCAAGACTACATGTCCTACTAAATTATATACCTTCAACATCTGGCTGTAAAATTAATGCATGAGTGTGGGCGTAGAATGAGAAAGTGGAAGCTTGGTTAGGTCTGCCTTGGTGGTGGTGGGAGCCACAGGGCTTTTTTTGCAGCAGCTGGCAAAGCCACCTCCTTCTCCCTTGCCCGCTGCCTCTCGGTCACTGCCCATCTGTTTTGTCCTGGCTGTAGTATAATGCTGGGGTATAGAATGACTGCTTTAAACCATTCTACCTTAAGGATGGCCCCAGTGGGACTTACTGGAAGCTCAACTTGCCTCATTTTATGTGCTCAAAACATACGTACTTTAGATTAGAAGCCACTAAACAAAGGAACAGAGATAGCTTTGTGTTTAAGCATGTGAACCCTAGAGTTAAATAGATTTCAGTTAAAATTTTAGTTCTTCCAGTTACTGACTTTGTGACTTTGGGAATGTTTCCTAATTTTTTTGTGCCTCAGTTCCTATATCTGTAAAATGGTAATGATAATACTACGCCTTCACAAAGATACTGTCATGATTAAACCAGATAATGCATATGTAAGTAGATTAAGCTAGTGCCTGCACACAGTAAGCACTTACATTTGAAAAGTTTTATTCCTTAAATTTCTAAATTTTAAAGCTTTTATTTTAGGTTCAGGGTTCAGGTTTAGGTTAGGTTTGTTATATAGGTAAATGGCATGTCACAGGGGTCTGGTGTACAGATTACTTTGTCATGCAGGTAATAAGCACAGTACCCCCAGTAGGTAGTTTTTTGATCTTCACCCTCCTCCAACTCTCTACTCTCAAGTAGGCCCCGGTATCTGCTGTTCACTTCATGTCCATGTGTACTCAATGTTTCGCTCCCACTTATAAGTGAGAACATGCTGTATTTAGTTTTTTGTTTCTGCATTAGTTCGCTTAGGATAATGGCCTCCAACTCCATCCATGTTGCTGCAAAGGACGTGATCTTTTTCTTTTTGATGGCTGTGTAGTATTCCATGGTGTATATGGTGTGTATATGTACCACATTTTCTATCCCGTCAACCACTGATGGGCATTTAGGTTGATTCCATGTCTTTGCTATTGTGAATAGAAGCACGTACATTTTGCCAATATTATTTTTTTCCCACTATGTATATGCATAATATATACATTGATTGCTGTTAAAACCAAGATTGTAGCACCAGGTGCAAAAACTATGTTATGTAATTTGAGTTCCTATTTTCCAATTTCAGTGTCTAATGACATATCCCTGGCTTCCTTTAAACTTTTAAAATCTGTTATTACCTGATCCAGTTGTGAATGTTCTTTCAGTTTGTTTTTGATATCAATATACTACTGTATTATTGAGAATAAAGTTGTAAATCAACCAGAGTGAGCTAATGGGTTACATAAGGAGCATACTTTTTATTTAAGGATCACTAGAAATGTCTTTATTAACATTAGAACATCTGACTATTCTTTTTAAGAGGACAAGAGATATGACTGTATTTCATCTGCTTAAGTGTTTTTGACTGTAAGAGTCTTGCTAAGGTTCCTGTAGGCCAAAATCTCAACATCAGTTAAATATGCGACTGCATTTTCTCCTACTTAGTATTATGGAATGGAATCTTAAGTATGAAAGATGTCTTGTATAGTATGTCAAAATGTTGAGCAATATCATTTCAGTCTAAACACAGAAATGAAAAAAGAGCAGATGATTTCCCTTTTGCTGTAATTCACTTTGGGATGCATGTCATGAAGAGCACTATACAAAAGCAATTTTCATTGATTGACTGACTGATTGAGGAAAAGGGTGAATGTTCTTTCAGCTTAAGTCTCTACTGAAGTATGATTTTTATAGCTCCTGACAGCTCTTCACAATTTGTAGTTAAATGCCATGTTAGCAAAAAAAAAAAAAAAAAAAAAACATAAAAAGGAGGGAGAAAAGGGAGAGAAAGAAAATCACAATTAGAATTTCTTTTGGATTTCAGTAGAGTTGACTTGAGCAAAACAGATAAATAGACGAGAGTAAGATGAATTCAACCCTAACTGCTCTAATTCCTCTATGCAATATATTAAGGTTTTCAAGACTATAATTGCTAAAAATACCCCTTTTAACAAATTAATTGCATAATAGTCCTTGTTATATTTCTGTGAAAGGTACTACAATTTCTAGAGCAATTAGCTTTAACTGGAATTCTGATTTAGAGAAGCTTTCAGGATCAGTGTCTTATTCTAATAATCTCACAAATTACATATAACTATGTGTTACGGATGCAAATACTTACTGACCAGTGATGAAACTGAAAAAATCTCACAAGGAAATGTTGTCTTCCGAATTATTGTAGCAGATCAGTGTCTTAGCTGCTACGAGTCAGTAGTAATTAGTAATCTGATCACTATTACTGTTGGTCTCTCCTTAAATTTTTAGTTTATCCTTCTAATAACATAAAAATGCTTGGGGAATTTTCCACCTTAATTTATGTAAACCGGGTTTTTCTCAATTGTTAGGTCAAAGCAATGCTGGTGACGCAATTGTTTTTACTGCAAATAGATTCACATACAATGGACCTTCATATGGACTAAATTTTAATGCTTGCAAAGTTAGAGTTGTTTGCAAAATATGAAAAAATGGCTTATTTAGAGAACATTTTTAAAAATTTTGAAGCTCTAAAGCCACATAGCAGGGAATAATAAACACGTTTCCAGGTGAGAGGCACATAAAATATCTTTCCCAGGCTGCTATATACAAATGGAAAGGCCTATAAGGATGTTGGAAAACCTTTATGTAGGTTCATGCTTCCTTTACTATGGAAGCTTGAGGAGACAACTTTTGCAATTTGGAATTAACATTCCTCATGCAATTATGCTTCCAGCAAAATAGGCCCAGGATGGGGGGAAAAACAGTTCCAACTAGTAAATAATTGCAGTATCATTGTATCAGTTTAGTTTAAAGAGCTGACAAACCCTCTCTAAACTCCAAGCACAATTAGTCATTAGGGTCTAGTTTTTCAGCACTGTTAAGCAATTTGTAATCCATTCCTTTTAATAGGGTTAGGCATTACTTAACCGACACAGATGACTTGAAAACTGAAACCTCAAGTTATGAAGCAGCAACCTTGTTCATTACCTTCTGTGATAGGCAAATCATCTATTAAAAACAGCATTTAATGGGCAACCAATGAATAATCAATGGCTCACTTTTCATCTGAGTGTGAAAATGAAAATAATCCAATACAAAATCCCACTGGTAACAGGCTGAATCTTGGGTTCTGCTGCTCTTCAGGGCTGATTTATAAGGTCTTGGAAAGCTGATGTAAACAGATGATCAATGGGACCCATCCCTGCTAATAATAACCCCCAACTGGCCCACTCCCTCTTTTTCAAGTCCATCCCTTCAGGCTATTAGTTCTGTCCAGCTAATTCTTCCCACTATTCCTGCCTGCTGCTTTTACTCTGGCCATCCGTTCAGTCCAGCCGACTCAGAAGTAATTTTATACGCAGCAGAGAGCGGGTGGAATTGATTTTTCACTCAGCGCTCTGTTCCCATCTGAATAATTATCAATTTTACTGCCTCATAAAGGGAAGAGTCAAAATTTCAAATCAATTCAAAAGAGCTTTTGAGACGACAGAAACTGTGCATAAGAATAGAGGTCAAAGTTGTCAGTGACCTAAGGAGATGATGTCAGATATTACTATACCTAATAGCTGACATCAGAGGCACTCAAGATGATATAACCTAGTACTAATGCAAATCATATTTATGCTGACTACCAGAGCCCAGTCATTAATATTTAAAATGCTATCTGAAAGCCTACATTCCAAATAAATAGAATGTATTCCACTGTTAATAAAGATATATCACTACTTACTCATATGCTATAAAGTGAAGGATTACCAAGTATTATTAACACACAGAAATTACTTAAACCAACAAATGCATGCTAATTCTGAGTAAAGACAAACTTGATTTGTCTCCTGCCCAACCACATTACTTGCTTTGCAAAATCTGATATGGTATTTTGTCTAGGGCCATAGCCTATTGATTTTTGCTAAAATTTTCTACCAACTTAAAAGTTTCTGCCAAAGTTTATGGGATAATACTGTGATTATGGCTGAGTGCTGGTAGGAGTGATTTGGTGGCAGACTTGTCCCTTGCCATGGTGGGGTAAAGGCTGGGTCTGATTCCTGGCCAATCCATGAATATATATATATATATTTTTTGGTGTGAACATGCTCTAAGTCAGTGATCCTCAACCTTCTCCATGTAAAACACATGAGGGCTGTGATACACTCCCACCAGTACCAGTCACTACTGCATTTGGGTGGAGTGGGGAGGGAGGAGAGAAGCACTGACATTTTGATAGCATGTATATTTTGAAAAGTCACTCCGGGTGAAGCAGAGATATTATCCTCACCTTGAATATCAATTGTGTGAGTAGTAAGGACTTGGGCTTTTGAGCCAAACAGACCTTGCTTCAAATTCCAGCTCCACCACTTTCTAGCTGATCTCTCTGTACCTCAATTTATTCATCTGTAAAATGGTGATGCTGATACCCACTTTTCGGGGTTGTTGTGGGGTCTAAATGAGGAGACTTCTCCAACAATACTCCCTCCCCTTATATTTCACTTTCTTTATCATCACTATATTAATTAAATGATCAAATAACTGGTGAGTTACTTGTCTCTTTGTCCCATGGCAAGAAATTTTGTAAGGAGATAAATTATGTCTTACGAATCTTAATAGCTCTTGCACCTGGTACATAATAAATTCTCACTAAATGTGAGATATCTTCTTTTTTCCTTTACATTTTCAACATGTTGTAACAGCTCCAGGGTCACACCAAATAATTACAGGTCTACAGCCCTTTGCCTAGTTACACAAAATATGAATGACACCCATTATCCCTGGAAAATAACTGGTTAACTGAAACATCACCACAAATAAAGTTTACATAATTTCATTTAAATATTAGCCAAAAATGACAGCCAGGAAGGAACCCTCTTTCATAGCTGTCTCATTCTATTTTCATCATTTACTGATACAGAGTGACATTTTTTCTTTTTCTTTTTTTTTTGAGGTGGACGCTCGCTCTGTCGCCAGGCTGGAGTGCAGTAGTGTGATCTCGCTCACTGCAACCTCTGCTTCCCAGGTTCAAGCAATTCTCCTGCCTCAGCCTTCCACATAGTTGGGAATACAGGCACATACCACCATGCCCAGCTAATTTTTGTATTTTTAGTAGAGACAGGGTTTCACCATATCGGCCAGGCTGGTCTCAAACTCCTGACCTCATGATCCACCTGCCTTGGCCCCCCAAAGTGCTGATATTACAGGCGTGAGTCACTGCACCCGGCCGACATTTTCTGATGATTGCAGGCAACTTATTTGCTCCCTAACGGTCATACAGCAACACACTATTGATGTGTTTACATTTCCAAATTACAAACTATTATGGATGTAATTTGGCAAAAGAAAACAACTGAAAACAGGATGAAGATACTTTCCACATTTAGTGGAATTAGCAAATATAGTGATGGGGCTAGGTGCAGTGGCTCACACCTGTAATCCCAGCACCTTGGGAGGCTGAGGTGGGAGGACTGTTTGTGCTCAGGAGTTCAAAACTAGCCTGGCAACGTGGCAAAACCCCTTCTCTACAAAAAAAAAAAAAAAAAAAAAAAAAAAAAGAAAGAAAGAAAAGAAAATATAGTGATGGCATAGCCATAAAAATAGTATTGTTCTTTTTGAAATATTTTTGGCATGTACATTTAAAAATTTTTTTTTAAATTTTCTTTCTTTTTTTTTGAGATGGAGTCTCGCTCTCTCGCCAGGCTGGAGTGCAGTGGCATGATCTCGGCTCACTGCAACCTCTGCCTCCCGGGTTCAAGCAATTCTTCTGCCTCAGCCTCCCGACTAGTTGGGACTACAGGTGCATGCCACCACGCCTGGTTAATTTTTGTATTTTTAGTAGAGACGGGGTTTCACCATATCAGTCAGGCTGGTCTTGAACTCCTGAACTCGTGATCTGTCTGCCTTGGCCTCCCAAAGTGCTGGGATTACAGGCATGACCACCGTGCCCAGCCTAAATCTTCTTATTTAGAGATGGGGTCTTGCTATGTTGCCCAGGCTGGTCTTGAACTTCTGGGCTCAAGCAATCCTCCTGCCTCTGCCTCTGGAGCAGCTGGTACTACAGGTACTGCACCTTGCAATATTCATTTCTTATGCATGCCGTTACTGTTATTTGCACAAGCGAGTTTTTTAAAATGATATTAAACTTGGATCTAACCTATTAGCTAGTTAGAAAATACATTAGAAAATAAACAAATTGTGGCTTTATTACTTATTAGTTAGATGTTATTGAACATATTACCTAACCTATCTGAACTAAGATTTCTCATTTTAAAATGGGAAAAATAACAACTATGATATGATGAATGAAATTCCTAGCAAGCTGCCTGGCATACACCAGGAGTCCAGCAAATTGCAGTTTCCCTATATACTGGAGTATTCATAAGGCAAACTTAAGATGACATTATCACAGACACCAGGAGAGAAATCAGGGGTTGACTGTTTCCAGTTCCAGTTTTGTCTAATTTTTCTCAGGCCTCTGGAAAAACTATCCTCTTTTTGAATTCCTGCTCCACTGAGGTGAGATGAACAACCCAGGTATTTCTTGAGGGTAGGTAATCCTAAGGCCTGTGTTTTTTCCCCACTTTCAGGGAAAATACTCCCAGACTATATATATATACAGACACATACATATATATGTATTCATATATGTATGTATTTATATTATTATATATATACACATATATGTACACACACACATATACATACATACATATATATATATATATATATATTCATATATGTATGTATTTATATTATTATATATATACACATATATGTACACACACACATATACATACATACATATATATATATATATATATATTTTAACCAGTGTAAAAAGTCTTGGCAAGACCGGCTGCTCTAAGATAAATTCAGGGCCAGGTATGGCTTCTGGGAACATTTGTTTCATAAGCTAGGTGATCAACCACCAGTTACCTGCTGCAGGACATCTGGGTTTTGCTGCATAAAATGTAATAGTCTCTGACCAGCCTGGGTAGCCTCTCTGCATCGAAGTGGCTTCTTGCCCTCTTTTGCTATGTGCTTGAAGAGGTAGGTGACGATGTAGTCTAAACTGGTACAGCAGCTGGAGGAGACAACTGTATCTGTACAAAAAGTAAATAAGAATTAATTTGCATTACTTAAGTTTTTGCTCCATTTGATTATATAACGGCTCCATTAAAAATAATTACTTTCTGATTTCAAAGTGCTTTTATCAAATTGCAAGTCCTTTGAGGGCAGGAATTTGTTTGTTTTTTTGAGAGAGAGTTTCATTATTGTCACCCAGGCTAGAGTGCAATGGCGTGATCTCGGCTCACTGCAACCTCCGCCTCCTGGGTTTAAGCGATTCTCCTGCTTCAGCCTCCTGAGTAGCTGAGATTATAGGTGCACACCACCACACCCGGCTAATTTTTGTATTTCTAGTAGAGATGGGGTTTCTCCATGTTGGCCAGACTGATCTTGAACTCCTGACCTCAGGTGATTCACTCATCTCGGCCTCCCAAAGTGCCGGGATTACAGGCGTGAGCCACCGTACCCGGCCAGGAATTTGTCTTATATAACTCTTTGAACCCAGTGTCTATTATAGGGTCTGGCCTAGAGATTATTGGATTGATTAGGCAGATTTTCCCATCTGTGACCTTAACAACCTCTTTTCAGTTCAAGCAACTGTTTAGTAAGTATCTACTTAGTGCAAAGTGCTCTGTTTTACGGGAAACAGTGGTCTAACCTCATTCTGGTGTCAAAGAACTCATGGTTTAGTGTGCAAGTCACTGTAGCATAATGCTGTGTAAAAATGACAACTTGAGGATTTTGAGGGAGGGATCACATTTAGATGGGGATCATGGAGAGTTTGGTGAAGGAGGCAGCACCTGATATGGGTTTCAAAAGATTATTCCAATTAGACATAAGGAAGGATACTTTTCAGGTAGAAGGATTAGCACAAGGCAACAATGTGGTAGGAAAGACAGGGATTTTGAAACCAGACAGTTCTGGTTTCAAGTCCCATCTTTGCCAATTACTTGCCGTGTTGCTGATCGGAAAGAGCTACTTCACTTTTTTTCACCATTTATAAAAGACCTTGCAGAGTTGAATGAGAAGAAAATGACAAGAAGTTCATTAGTAATAAAAACAGCTGACATTTATTAAGAGCTTACTATGAGTTACTGTGTTAACTGCTTTACATAAGTTATTATTTTTAATTCTCACACAGCACTGTAATAGTTACTGTTATTATCTCCATTTACTGATGAGGACACTAAATTTTAGGGAGCTTAGGTGACTTGTCCATTGTCACACAGCTAGAAGACTGCACAGCCAAGGTATGAAAATAAACAAGAAGTTGGACTCTGGATCTGTACTCTTTCTGAAAATTTTATTGTATTTTTTATTTTTTTGTTTCAATAATTTTTGGGGAATAGGTGGTTTTTGGTTACATGAATAAGTTCCTTAGTGGTAGTTTCTGAGATTCTGGTGCACCCATCACCCAAGCAGTGTACACTCTACCCATTGTGTAGTATTTTATCCTTCACCCCACTTACCTTCCTTCTACCTGAGTCCCCAAAGTCCACTGTATCATTCTCATGCCTTTGTGTCCTCATAGCTTAGCTCCCACTTATCAATGGGAACATATGACATTTGTTTTTTCTGGATCTGTATTCTTAACCACTACATTAAAACTAGGTAATAAGCAAAAATATATGTAAGCACCAAACACCTTATTGTTGTTGTTGAGATAGGTTCTCACTCTGTCACCAAGGCTAGAGTGCAGTGGTGTGATCTTGGCTCACTGCAGCCTTGACCTCCTGAGCTCAACTGATCCTCCCACCTCAGCCTCCCAAGTAGCTGGGACTGTAGGTGTGCACCACCATGCCTGGCTACTTTTTGTATTTTTTGTAGAAGTAGCGTTTTGCATGTTGCTCAGGCTGGCCTTGAACTCCTGGGCTCAAGCGATCTGCTAGCCTCAGCCTCCCAAACTGCTGGGATTACAGACGTGTGCTACCATGCCCAGGCTAGAACGCCTTCTTAAATCACAATGGGCACTCAAAACATGGCAGTAACTACTGGTTTGCCTCATGGTAAAAAGAGAAGAGTATATTCAAGAAGCAGAACTTTTGATTTCAGAGAGAGAATGTATAGAGGATATGTAAGAGAAGGCTGACAGAGCAGGTGGAGGATCTTACTTGAGGGCATCCAATAGAGGAGTGTAACATTTATATTTAATATGAAAGGTAAATGGAAGTGTTATTGACAAGTAAGTGACATGACAGAGCAACCATTTATTATCTCCTTTGTACACTAAAATTATTAACTCATTTACTTGTAACAACTACTTTGTATAGTAAGAATAATTTGCATTTTAAATGAGAAAACTGAAGCTTAGAGATTAAGTTGCTTATTAGAAGTCCACGGTTTTGAATCAGCATGACATCACCCCCATTTTTTGGCTAACGACAACATTTGCACATGATCCCTGGGAATTTATGATTAGTAAGAAAAACAGTTAACAAGAGCAACAATTAAAATGGTAAACAGGTAGACTCAGAAGAGGAGAAGCAGACTAAGAGAGTAGGGTTGGGAAGCAGATTATAAACTTCCTAAGGGAGTAGTTTCTCATTCATCTTATTCATCTCTGAGGTTCTAAGACATATGTATGTCTGACATACATTACAGGTGAAATATCTGCAGAATTAATTAAAGAATGCATAGCTAAAGGTAACCTCAGAAAGTTTTCTTAGAAGAAGGTCTTGAGTTGTGTTTAGTAATAATACCCAGCATTGATAAAACACTACAGTTTAAAAGCTCACATTTATCATTTTAGAGAGAAATGTCATGAAAAATAGAAAGAGGGAAGTTTTGGGGCAAGTTTTGAAGTACAGTCATATGCATTTAACACAGAGGAAAATGGTAGCTAATACAGGATCATGAGGGACGAGAAGTTGAATGGAGGTCTAAAAGACAGCCGTGGACTATAGTTCTGGAAAACTGTGCAATCACAAAGCTTTTAAGAAAGGAGCTTTTCCAAAGGTTGGTTAATGGATACAAAAGTATAGCCAGATAAGAGGACTAAGTTGTAGTGTTCTGTAGCACTAATAAGGTGACTATAATGAACAACTGGTTATATATTTTCAAGTAGCTAAAAGAGTAGATTTTGAATGTTCCCAACACAAAGAAATGATAAATGTTTGCAGTGATGGCTACCCTAAATGGTCATTACACAGTGTATACCTATATCAAATATCATATGGTACTCCATAAATATATGAAATTATCATGTGTCAATTAAAAATAATAAAAGCCAAAAATAGAGTTTCCCTCCTAAAGACATGGCATTTGATTAATCAAATAACTGATTAATTAACTAGTTAATTTATTCTTCATCTCTCCATATTAACTGGGTTACTTTGCAGAAAAGGGAGCTTTGGTTTTACAGCTCTGGGATGTAGCATACTATAAGTGGAAAATGTCTGGGCCTAAAAGTCAAACACAGACTTGTTGAGCCTGGTTGCTTTTCTCTTTTCCTTCATATTTCTACATTTCAAGAACCAACCATGAAAGTACATGGATTAAGTAACTCTACATCTACAAAGATAACAGGAAGCAGATATGGTTCCCCTCACCAGTGAAGAGCAATATGCTATCAATCATATAAAAATTATAAAGACTTCACATAGATTTGGTGACCACATGCCATGCAGGTTGCATTAAAAGGTTCCAATCTACTGAGTCAGCTGTGAAAAAGCCAGGTAAACACTTTAGACATGAAGATTGCAGCATATATCCTTGCAATAAAAGCAAGAAGAGCTTCCATTATGGTTGATTTATGGTTGAGGACTTTGAAAAAGATAAATGTTATTTCAGGGTAGATTTTAAAGTGTGGAATCATAAGGATCACAGGGCATTTGGTCAAAAACAGAATGAATGGTGGTGAAGACTATGTATAACTATTGGTTTTCTTTATTTGCAGCTCAAGATACTATGTGAGATTCAAATAATGATACTTTCCAGACTAAAAACATAGTCAGAAGTAATGAATTTTCATATTTTGTCCAAGTTCTTGGTGTTCAAAATATTTTAAAAGGGATTACATCTGTAATTTTGGAAATAATTTTTAAGCCTAATAGGCATTTTGTCCTCTCTAGCAACTTGTTGTTTGGCACTGAAAACAATCAAGTGCTCCTCTTCTCCTGGAACCAGTCTCCACAGGAAGCACATGCATCATTAACAGCCTACTGCTCACTAAGACCCATCATCGAAAGTTGTGCTGAAAAGTTAACTGTATAGGAAAGAATTGCTTAACTGAGAGACAGGAAGAATGAGGCTGAGCTGAAATCTGCCTTCAGCTCAAAACTTGTCACTACAACACAAAGGAGAATGAAGGTCTTAGAGAAATATAGTCTGAAGGGCAATTTCAGAGACAAAAGGCCTATTTGGGTGGGGCAGTGGTTTTGGAAATAGGTGAGTCTAGGTTTGAATCTATTATTTCCTAGATGTTTGACTTCTTGAGCTTCAGCTGTGCCTCTGTAAAATGTGCTTAATATTACCTGCTTTGTAAGGTTTGGCATTAAGTGTGCAAAAACTGTAACACAGCACCCAACACATAGAAGGTTTTCCCTTCCCATTTGTTTTCCTGGCTACTTCAATCCCTAAACACCAAAGCTCTCTTCTCTCTTTAGGTGTTTTGTCCTTTTTTTTTTTGGGTGGGGGGTGAAACTAATGTGTAAAATCTTGAAGTTCTAAATATTTCCTAAATGTGTCACTCCCATATTACATTCATACCACATGACATCCAATTCAATAATGTGTTCAAAATAACAACATATCCTCTTTTATTCTTTATATAAGTTTTATTAATAATGAACTTCATGGGAAATGATCTAGTCATTCCTAGTTGGTTCAACTTTTTGCTTGCCCTTACCTTTCCTTGTTTAGGCTTTTAGCCTACCCTTTACTTCTGCCTGAAATGCACCCATCCCTGCTATGACTAATCTTAAAGGTCTTCCTCCATCAGTTCTAAAATAGCTACATTTAGACACTCTCTATCCAACACCTCACTTTGTTTTTTAAATTTGTCACAAATTTATAGGGTACATGTGAAGTTTTATTATAAGTATATAACGCTTTCTGATCAATATATGGTACTTAGGCTGTCTGTCACCTGACTACATTTTTGTTAACTATAGTCACCCTACTCTGCTATCAAACATTGAATTTATTCCTTCCATCTTACCATGTTTGTACCTTTAAACCTACTTCTCTTCATCCTCTCCCTTGCCCCTCACTCACCCTTTCGTCTCTGTTATCTGTTTTTTTCTTTTTTTTTGAGACAGTCTTGCTCTGTTGCCCAGGGTGAAGTGCAGTGATCTTGGCTCACTGCAATCTCTGCCTCCTGGGTTCAAGCTATTCTTACTTCAGCCTCCCGAGTAGCTGCCACCACAGGTGTGTGTGCCACCATGCCCAGATAATTTTTTTTTTTTTTTGAGATGGAGTCTCACTGTGTCACCCAGGTTGGAGTGCAGTGGCATGATCTTGGCTTACTGCAACCTCTGCCTCCCGAGTTCAAGTGATTCTCCTGCCTCAGCCTCCCTGAGTAGCTGGGATTACAAGTGCCTGCCACCATGCCTGACTAATTTTTGTATTTTTAGTAGAGACAGGGTTTCACTATGTTGGCCAGGCTGGTCTCCTGACCTCAAGTGATCTGCCCACATGGGTCTCCTAAAGTGCTGGGATTACAGGTGTGAGCCACTGTGCCCCATCTAATTTTTGTATTTATTTATTTATTTATTTATTTTTGAGTCAGAGTCTTGCTCTGTTGCCCAGGCTGGAGTGCAGTGGCACAATCTCGGTTCATCGCAAACTCCACCTCCCAGGTTCAAGCCATTCTGCCGCAGCCTCCTGAGTAGCTGGGATTACAGGCATCCGCCATCACACCCAGTTAATTTTTGTACTTTTAGTAGAGATGGGTTTCACCATGTTGGCCAGGCTGGTCTCAAACTCCGGACCTCAAGTGATCCACCAACCTCAGCCTCCCGAAGTGCTGGGATTACAGGCGTGAGCCACCATGTCTGACCCTTGTTATCTATCTTTCCATTCTCTACCTCCATGTGATTAAATTTTTGAGCTCCCACATACGAATGAGAATGTGTGGTATCTGTCTTTCTTTGCCTGGTTTATTTCAGTTAAGATAAAGACCTCCAGTTCCATTCATGTTGCTACAAAAGACATTATTTCATTCTTTTTTTTTATGGCTGAACAGTATTCCATTGTGTATATATACACATTTTCTTTATCCATTCATCTATTGATAGATACTTAGGTTGATTCTATGTCTTTGCTACTGCAAATACTGATGTAATAAACATATGAGTGAGGCATCCCTGTGGTACACTGACTTATTTTCCTTTGGGTATACTCCCAGTAGTAGGACTGTTGGATTGAATAGTAATTCTATTTTTAGTTTTTTGAGAAATCTCCATACTGCTTTCCATAGTGGCTGTATTAGTTTACATTCCCACCAACAGTGTACGAGTTTCCTTTTCTCTGCATCCTTGACAACATCTGTTCTTTTTTGCCTTTTTAATAATATCCATTCTCATAGGGGTAAGATGGTATCTCACTGTGGTTTTGATTTGCATTTCTCTGATGATTAGTGATGTTGAACATTTTTTCACATACATCTTGGCTGTTCGTATATCTTCTTTTGAGAAATGTCTATTCATGTCATTTGCCCAGTTTTAAAGGGAATTATTTGTTTTTTCCTATTGAATTGAGTTCCTTATATATTCTAGATATTGGTCTCCTGTTAGATGAATAGTTTATAAATATTCTCTCCCATTCAACAGATTGTCTGTTTACTCTGTTGGTTATTTCTTTTGTGATTCAGAAGTTTTTAGTTTAAAGAAGTCCCATTTGTCTAATTTTTGTTTTTGTTGCTGTATTTTTGAGGTCTTTGTCATAAATTTTTTGCCTAGATCAATGTTCAGAAGAGTTTTCCCTAGGTTTTCTTCCAGCATTTTTTAACAGTTTTAGGCTTTAAGTCTTTAATCCATTTTGAGTTGATTTTTATATATGGTGAGACAGAGGTCCAGTTTCATTCTTCTGCATACGGCTATCCAATTTTTCCAGCACCATTTTATTGGAGAGACTGTCCTTTCTCCATTGTGTATTCTTGTCAGCTTTGTTGAAGATCAGTTGGCTGTAAGTATGTGACTTGATCTCTGGGCTCTCTACTCTGTTCCATTGGTCTGTGTCTATTTTCATACCAATATCATGTTGCTTTGGTTACTATAGCCTTGTAATATATTTTGAAGTCAGGTAATGCAATGCCTACAAGCTTAGTTCTGGTTGGTCAAGATTACTTTGGCTCTTCAGGCTCTTTTATGGTTCCATATGAATTGTATGATTTTAAAAAAAATTCTGTGAAGAAGGATGGTATTTTGATAGGAATTGTATTGAATCTATACACTGCTTTGGGCAATATGGTCATTTTAACAATATTCATTCTTCCGATTCATGAGCATAGGATGTTTTTCCATTTATTTGTGTCATCTTCAACTTCTTTCATCAGTGTTTTGTAGTTTTCCTTGTAGAGATCTTTCACCTTCTCGGTTAAATGCATTCCTAGGGGTGTGTGTGTGTGTGTGTGTGTGTGTGTGTGTGTGTATTTATTTTTTATTTTTTTTAATTTTTGAGATGGAGTTTTGCTCTTGTTGCCAAGGCTGGAGTGCAATGGAATGATCTCGGCTCAATGCAACCTCCGTTTCCTGGGTTCAAGTGATTCTCCTGCCTCAGCCTCCTGAGTAGCTGGGATTACAGGCATGCACCACCATGCCTGGCTAATTTTGTATTTTTAGTAGAGATGGGGTTTCTCCATGTTGGTCAGGCTGGTCTCGAACTCCTGACCTCGGGTGATCTGCCCACCTCAGCTTCCCAAAGTGTTGGGATTACAGGCGTGAGCCACTGTGCCTGGCTTCCCAGGTATTTTACAGCTATTGTAAATGGCACTGCCTACTTGATTTCATTCGCGGATAGCTCATTATTGGTATATAGAAATACTATTGATTTTTGTACAATGATTTTCTATCCTGTAACTTTTGTGCATTCATTTATCAAATCTAGGTTTCTTGAAATCTTTAGGTTTTTCTGGATATAAGATCTATCATCAGCAAAGGACAATTTGACTTTCACTTTTCCAATCCGGATGCCTTTTATCTCTTCTCTTGCCTCACTGCTCTGGCTAGGACTTTTAGTACTATGTTGAATAAGAGTGGTGAAAATGGGAATCCCTGTCTTGTTTCAGTTCTTGAAGGGAATGTTTTCAACTTTTCCCCATTCAGTATGATTTTGGCTGTGGGTTTGTCATACGTGGCCTTTATTGGTTTGAGGTATGTCCCTTCTATGCCTAGTTTGTTGAGGGTTTTTATCATGAAGGATGCTGAATTTTATCAAATGGTTTTTCTGCATCTATTCAGATGATGATACGGGTTTTTGTCCTTAATTTTGTTGATGTGATGTATCACATTTAATGATTTGTGTACGTTGAATTAACGTTCCATTCCTGGGATAAATCCCACTTGATCACTGTGTATGATCTTTTGGATATGCTGTTGGCTTTGATTAGCTAGCATTTTGTTGAGGATTTCTGTACCTATGTTCATACTGGCCTGTAGTTTTCTTTTTTTGTTGCGTCCTTGTCTGATACTGGTATCACGGTGATAGTGTCCTCATAGAATGGGTTAGGGAGAGTTCCCTCTTCCTCAATTTTTTGGAACAGTTTCAGGAGGACTGGTATATTTGTATATTTGGTTTTGTATGTTTGTACGTCTGGATTTGAATCCATCTGGTGTTGAGTTTTTTTTTTTTTTTGCTAGGATTTTTTTTTTTTTTTTTAATTACTGATTTGATCTCACTAGTTGTTATTGGTCTGTTCAGGTCTTCTATTTCTTCCTAGTTCAATCTCAGAACCTTGTATGTTTCCAGGAACTTATCCAATTTTTTCTAGGCTTTCTAGTTGGTGAGCATATCGTTGTTCATAACAGTCTCCGATGATCTTTCACATTTCTGTGGTATCAGTTATAACGTCTCCTTTTTCATTTCTGATTTAATTTGGGTCTTTTCTTGGTTAGTCTAGCCAGTGGTTTACATATTTTGTTTACCTTTTTGAAGAAGAACCAACTTTTTGTTGTGTTGATCCTTTGTATTTTTTATTTCTTAGTCTCTATTTCATTTAGTTCTGCTCTAATCTTTACTATTTCTTTTCTTTTCTTTTTTTTTTTTTTTTTTTTTTTGAGACAGAGTCTCGCTCTGCCGCCCAGGCTGGAGTGCAATGGCCGGGTCTCAGCTCACTGCAAGCTCCACCTCCTGGGTTTACGCCATTCTCCTGCCTCAGCCTCCCAAGCAGCTGGGACTACAGGCGCCCGCCACGTTGCCCGGCTAGTTTTTTGTATTTTTTAGTAGAGACGGGGTTTCACCATGTTAGCCAGGATGGTCTCGATCTCCTGACCTCGTGATCCGCCCGTCTCGGCCTCCCAAAGTGCTGGGATTACAGGCTTGAGCCACCGCGCCCGGCTACTATTTCTTTTCTATTGGTAATTTTGGGTTTGGTTTTTCCTTGCTTTTCTAGCTCCCTGAGGTGCACTGTGAGATTGTTAATTTGTAATCTTTCCACTTTTTTGGATATTAGCATTTATTGCTATAAACTTCCTTCTTTTTTTCACAAATAAACCAACTTTAATAGATATTATTTTGTATCTACATAGAGCCTTCTTCAAGAACCTTAAATGCTTTACAGACATTATCTCTAATGAATCCCCACAACAACCCTATGAGGTAGGTATTACTCCCATTTTAAAAGACAGGGAGACTGAAGCACAGAGAGGTTAAGTGACTTGCCCAAGGTCACACAGTTAAATTTACCGAAGACTCAGGACATGAGTGCTTTAGCCTCTCAGCTCCCAAATACCTCATGATAGAATCTTTAATAAAAAGTGTTTTTAAGGAAAGTATCAAGAGTAGTTATGTTATGAAAATGAGGTCTTTCTCCTGCCATCAAGGAAAGAAAAAAACCCTATACTGATGGTTAGAGGCCACAAGACCCATATAATACAACCTTTCCTTCTTTCTCTATTCCCAAGCCTCCTGGTTCCTGTCTTAAATAATCTTTTAAAGGTAAAATTTCCAAGACAGAAGCCATGTGACTTAACAAGTGGGATTTAATTTAGATTATTTACTTTTAGTTAAAATAATTTATAGAATTTTTTATTCCAATATACAAAATATGGGACAGCCATCCCAACAATCATGTACATAGTTACATAGCAATCAGCCACCATTTACAACTGAAACCAGTCCCTCATTTTAATCACAACCAACATATAGCCACACAATGCCTTCTTCATGGGTCACTTTTCTTACTTACTATACCTGTATTTTCTCCCCCAACCCTGATCCTATATGTTTTACAAGTATATTGAGTTTTTGATAAACTTCAAAACATTTTACTTAGATCCAGCTGCATTAAGAAGAAAAAGTAAATGTAAAACTGTCACCCCACAGTCCCTCCCCTGACAAATCATACTATGAAGTATGGTGTGATGTGAACAAAGTATGTGACTACCAGGAACTCAATACATATGCTAGAACTTGCTTTAATATGAAATTTAACTTGGCTTTTACTGCATGTTTTTTTAATGCAAAAATGTAAACACAAACCAACATAGTATTTCAATGCCGTACCTTTATGCAAATGACTTCATCTAGCTTTCTTAAACATGTTGTGATATAGCTAATGTTAAAACTGACACAGCTTCACCTGCTTCTTTTTCTCTGCACTGAAAGCTGCAGAAATACAGCTTTAATTTCAAGACAATTTGGTTTAAGCCCTTAAAATAAAAAGCATACCTCCACTTCTACTGCCCTGACTTTCCCTACATGGTTGATTATGATTCTCTGTGGCGCGTTGGTAGATCAGGCAGGCTTTATATAACTTGTACAAAACCTCTCTAGCCAGGATAAGGCTTTATAAAGTATCTTAAAGAGAAACTTGTCAAAATACTTTTGATATTTAGCACAAACACTAATTTTTTTTTTTTTTTTTTGAGATGGAGTCTCACTGTGTCACCCAGGTTGGAGTGCAGTGGCATGATCTTGGCTTACTGCAACCTCTGCCTCCCGAGTTCAAGTGATTCTCCTGCCTCAGCCTCCCTGAGTAGCTGGGATTACAAGTGCCTGCCACCATGCCTGACTAATTTTTGTATTTTTAGTAGAGACAGGGTTTCACTATGTTGGCCAGGCTGGTCTCCTGACCTCAAGTGATCTGCCCACATGGGTCTCCTAAAGTGCTGGGATTACAGGTGTGAGCCACTGTGCCCCATCTAATTTTTGTATTTATTTATTTATTTATTTATTTTTGAGTCAGAGTCTTGCTCTGTTGCCCAGGCTGGAGTGCAGTGGCACAATCTCGGTTCATCGCAAACTCCACCTCCCAGGTTCAAGCCATTCTGCCGCAGCCTCCTGAGTAGCTGGGATTACAGGCATCCGCCATCACACCCAGTTAATTTTTGTACTTTTAGTAGAGATGGGTTTCACCATGTTGGCCAGGCTGGTCTCAAACTCCGGACCTCAAGTGATCCACCAACCTCAGCCTCCCGAAGTGCTGGGATTACAGGCGTGAGCCACCATGTCTGACCCTTGTTATCTATCTTTCCATTCTCTACCTCCATGTGATTAAATTTTTGAGCTCCCACATACGAATGAGAATGTGTGGTATCTGTCTTTCTTTGCCTGGTTTATTTCAGTTAAGATAAAGACCTCCAGTTCCATTCATGTTGCTACAAAAGACATTATTTCATTCTTTTTTTTTATGGCTGAACAGTATTCCATTGTGTATATATACACATTTTCTTTATCCATTCATCTATTGATAGATACTTAGGTTGATTCTATGTCTTTGCTACTGCAAATACTGATGTAATAAACATATGAGTGAGGCATCCCTGTGGTACACTGACTTATTTTCCTTTGGGTATACTCCCAGTAGTAGGACTGTTGGATTGAATAGTAATTCTATTTTTAGTTTTTTGAGAAATCTCCATACTGCTTTCCATAGTGGCTGTATTAGTTTACATTCCCACCAACAGTGTACGAGTTTCCTTTTCTCTGCATCCTTGACAACATCTGTTCTTTTTTGCCTTTTTAATAATATCCATTCTCATAGGGGTAAGATGGTATCTCACTGTGGTTTTGATTTGCATTTCTCTGATGATTAGTGATGTTGAACATTTTTTCACATACATCTTGGCTGTTCGTATATCTTCTTTTGAGAAATGTCTATTCATGTCATTTGCCCAGTTTTAAAGGGAATTATTTGTTTTTTCCTATTGAATTGAGTTCCTTATATATTCTAGATATTGGTCTCCTGTTAGATGAATAGTTTATAAATATTCTCTCCCATTCAACAGATTGTCTGTTTACTCTGTTGGTTATTTCTTTTGTGATTCAGAAGTTTTTAGTTTAAAGAAGTCCCATTTGTCTAATTTTTGTTTTTGTTGCTGTATTTTTGAGGTCTTTGTCATAAATTTTTTGCCTAGATCAATGTTCAGAAGAGTTTTCCCTAGGTTTTCTTCCAGCATTTTTTAACAGTTTTAGGCTTTAAGTCTTTAATCCATTTTGAGTTGATTTTTATATATGGTGAGACAGAGGTCCAGTTTCATTCTTCTGCATACGGCTATCCAATTTTTCCAGCACCATTTTATTGGAGAGACTGTCCTTTCTCCATTGTGTATTCTTGTCAGCTTTGTTGAAGATCAGTTGGCTGTAAGTATGTGACTTGATCTCTGGGCTCTCTACTCTGTTCCATTGGTCTGTGTCTATTTTCATACCAATATCATGTTGCTTTGGTTACTATAGCCTTGTAATATATTTTGAAGTCAGGTAATGCAATGCCTACAAGCTTAGTTCTGGTTGGTCAAGATTACTTTGGCTCTTCAGGCTCTTTTATGGTTCCATATGAATTGTATGATTTTAAAAAAAATTCTGTGAAGAAGGATGGTATTTTGATAGGAATTGTATTGAATCTATACACTGCTTTGGGCAATATGGTCATTTTAACAATATTCATTCTTCCGATTCATGAGCATAGGATGTTTTTCCATTTATTTGTGTCATCTTCAACTTCTTTCATCAGTGTTTTGTAGTTTTCCTTGTAGAGATCTTTCACCTTCTCGGTTAAATGCATTCCTAGGGGTGTGTGTGTGTGTGTGTGTGTGTGTGTGTGTGTGTATTTATTTTTTATTTTTTTTAATTTTTGAGATGGAGTTTTGCTCTTGTTGCCAAGGCTGGAGTGCAATGGAATGATCTCGGCTCAATGCAACCTCCGTTTCCTGGGTTCAAGTGATTCTCCTGCCTCAGCCTCCTGAGTAGCTGGGATTACAGGCATGCACCACCATGCCTGGCTAATTTTGTATTTTTAGTAGAGATGGGGTTTCTCCATGTTGGTCAGGCTGGTCTCGAACTCCTGACCTCA
>NW_012115932.1:15213863-15236451 GCF_000951035.1 Colobus angolensis palliatus | reverse complement strand
ACACACCTCCATACTTTCATATGAAGCAAATCTACAAATAAGTCTTCCACAGTGAACCACAACAGCAACAAGGTCGTACGTTCTGTCTGGATTGGTGGTGTCACCTGAAGTGTTAAATAGATGAAGTTTTAAAGGAAAAACTACCTGGTAAGAGAGTTCTGTGTATCAATGAAGTTGATCCATATATTTAAATTTCTTCAGGTGTAGAGCTAGAATCATGGGCAGTTTAACTTTCATCTGTTTGTGTGCTTCCTGTTTGCTGTGACACTCTTCACAGTAATACTTGTATTCACTGCATAGAGTTTTTTGTTGCTGAAAGCCCTTAAGCAGTGAGTAATTGATGTATTTTGTTCCACGTTAACAGAAAGTTCTAAAAAATCTTCATCTTTACTAGTTTCACAAGTAAGACATCTGGTTTCACTAGTTAATGTTCCCTGAAAAAAATCTCATGAACCCACGTTGGGTCTAGGGTGCTGTCATTATTTTCATTATTAATATTACCATTAGGTAGGCGACCATTTTGTTTTTCCTGCTTTCTCTCTTCTTGTAAAATATCAGCAATTGCATTTAGTAGGTAATTTAAGAACTCATGGGCATCTTGTTGCATGCAGTTGTCAAAAAGCTCATTTTCTTTCTATAATCTTGTGATGAACTTCTTAGGAGGTATTACTCCAACCTTTTTCTTCTGAGTGGCTATGCTATGGAAGAAATCTGCTAAGCATGTAAGAAGGATCTCCTTTTTCCTAGGTTGACTCTTATATGCAAGAACTTTTTCACGAAATGGACGACAAAAATAAAGTGCTTGAAGAACTGAATTGCAGTAGCAGGTATTCCCCAAACTGACTAATCCAAAATAGTGCTCATTGACCGGAAACTGTTCTGGACCAATCTTTTTCCAATGCTGAAGCACTGGCGCTCATGGTACAGATGGAGGTCAATTTGGAGACTGTCATTAGTTTTTCCATCTGGCCAGCGCCAACTTCCACCCGATCACAGTGGCGGGGCGGGCGCAGGAGGAGGGGAGCCGGGACGCCAGCTCACACCGCAGCCCCGCCCACCGATCCCGCCGGGCCGCTGCTGCCGTCGTTGCTACAGGCGCTCAGGCCTATAAACTTACCTCTTAGCACTGCTTTTGCTATATCTCACAGGTTTTGGTATGCTGTGTTTCCATTTTCATTTGTTTCAACAAGTTTTTTTAAATTTCCACTATAATTTTTCATTGACCCAATGATTATTTGGGAGCGAGTTGTTTAATTTCCATTTATTTGTATAGTTTCCAAGTTCCTCTTGGTATTGATTTCTGGTTTTATTCCATTGTGGTCTGAGAAGATACCGGATATGATTTCAATTTTTAAAAATTTGTTGGGCTGGGTGCGGTGGCTCATGCCTGTAATTCCAGCACTTTGAGAGGCCAAGGTGAGCAGATTGCTTGAGCCCAGGAGTTTGAGACCAGCCTGGACAATAAAGCAAAAACTCGTCTCTAAAAAAAAAAAAGTTGGGCCTGGTGGCACATGCCTGTAGTCCCAGCTACTTGGGAGGCTAAGGCAGGAGAATTGCTTGAGCTTGGGAACTCAAGGCTGCAGTGAGCCATGACCATGCCACTGTGCTCCAGCTTGGGTGACAAAGTGAGACCCTGTCTCTAAAAAAAATTTTTGTTGAGACCTGTTTTGTGGCTTAACATATGGTTTATCCTAGAGAATGCTCCATGCTCCGATGAAAAGAATGTATATTCTGTAGTTGAGTAGATTCTGTAGCTCTGTTAGGTCCATCTGGTCTAAAGTCCAGTTTAAATACAAAGTGTCTTTGTTGACGTTCTGTCTAGATGATGTTTAATGCTGAGAGTGGGACGTTGAAGTCCTCCACTAGTATTATATTGTAGTGTCTCTCTTCAAATTTAGTCATTTTAGAAATCCAGGTGTTCCAGTGTTGGGTACACACCTGTTTAGAACTGTTATATCCTCTTGCTGGATTGATCCCTTTATCATTATATAATGATCTTCTTTGTCTTTTTCCCCCTTTTGTTCTTGATGTAAAGTCTGTTTTATCTGATAAAAGGGTAGCTATTCCTGTTCACTTTTGGTTTTTGTTGTGTGGATTATCTTTTTCCATCTCTTTACTTTCACTCTATATGTGTTGACTGCTAAGGTGAGTTTCTTGTAAGCAGTATATAGTTCGATCAAGTTTTTTTTTCTAATCCATTCAGTCATTATATATCTTTTTAACTAGATAATTTAATCCATTTATGTTCAAGGCTATTACTGGTATGTGGAAGTTTGTTCCTGTCATATTGTTAATTGTTTTCTGGTTGTTTTACATATTCTTTTTTCCTGTCTTTTTCTCTTACTAATTGTTGTGGTTTGGTGAATTTCTGTAGTGGTACCATTTTAGTCCTTTCTTCTCTTTGTGTGATTGCTTAACCAGTGAATTTTATACTCTTGTGTGTTTTCATGATGGTAAATGTCATCCTTTGTTTTCAGGTTTAGGACTCCCTTGAGCATTTCTTGTGGCTGCAGTCTAGTGGTAGCGAACAAATTCCCTTAGCATTTGCTTCTCTTGTAAAGACTTTATTTCTCCTTCATTTACATAGGTTAATTTTACTGGATATAGTATTCTTGGCCAGTTTTTCTTTCTGTACTTTGAATATATCATCCCATTGTCTTCTGGCCTGTAAAGCTTCTGCTGAGAAATCCACTGTTAGCCTGATGGGGTTCCTTTTATAAGTAACTACATGCTTTTCTTTTGCAGTTTTAAGGATTTGCTCTTTAAGTTTTACTTTAGATATTCTGACTATAATGTACCATGGAAAAGACCCTTCTGCATTGTGTCTTCCTAGGGATCACTGAGTTTCCTGTATGTGAATGTCTACATTTCTTGTAATAAATGGAAAATTTTCTTCTATTACTTCTGTAAATGGGCTTTCTAATCCTTTGTCTCTTTGATCTCATGGATGCTGGCAATTTGAATATTCAGTCACTTTATGTTGTTTCATATGTCATGAAGGCTTTGTTCATTCTTTTTCTTTCAAAATTTTTTTGTTTGACTGGATTTGAAAAAGTCCTGTCTTCAAGTTCTGAGATTTTCTTCTGCCTTATCTAGCTTATTGTTGAAGCTTTCAAATGTATTTTGTATTTTCCTCAATGAATTCTTCAGTTCCAGAATTTCTATTTATTTATTTTTTTTAAATCTCTTTGGTAATGTTCTCATTCATATCCTGAATTGTATTTGTATTGTTTTTCAAATTTCTCTTATGATACACTGAGCTGCTTTAAAATCAACATTTTGAATTCTTTATCTGGTATTTTGAAAATTTCTTTTTGAGTAAGATCTATTGCTGGAGAATTACTGTGTTCCTTGGACGGTGTCATATTTTCTGGCTTTTTCATGTTTCCTGTGGCCTTATGTTGATATCCGCCCATCCAGTTTAACAGTCATTTTTTCTTACTTTTGAATTTACTTTCATAGGGGAGGCATTTTTCCTGAAGAAGTATCTGTGGTATTGGTTGGGTAGGGCACTTTGGCTTTGATTCTGGATGTATGCAGTAGTGTAGTGTGTAATATTATTTCTTTGGCTGTAAGTAGAATTAGTGCTGTCTATAATTTTCTTGGAGGGTTAGGGTACAGTTATTAGTGGAAGCTGTGGCAAATTTGTGCTGGGAGCTGGGAAGCCAGGTAGGTCTCAGTCTTCAGGCCCTAGTCCTGACAATGGTGGGATGAATGTGCCTGTCTTTGTGCACCAGGGTGGTACAGGCTGGCACTTGTGTTGGCAGTTACGAGCAAGCTGATTCTTGGGCCTCCAGGTGGCTTGCACATATGCTGGTAGCAGCAGCGGTGGGCTGGGTGGGCGAGTAGATTCTAGGGTCCTCGGGTGGCCCATATAGCATGGGTGATGGAAGTAGGAGTGGTAGGATGACCCTCTGGGTCTTGAGTGGTGCAGGCTGGGTGAGTGCAGCTCTCTGGGTGGACACTGGGGAATGTCAGCAGGAATTCTCAGGACGTGGAGATACAGGGGCTGTGGTTACCAGGGTCAGATGCAGTCCTGTGATGGCTGCACTCCTCAAATGGTACCCTGCTGTACCTGTTCAGGTCTAGAAGGGTGAGTGACCCAGCACAAGTTCCCTGGCTGGTGCAATGCCTTTACAGGGTCTTCAAATCACTGCTCATGCTAATGTTAAGAGTTCATAAGGGTAGAAAAGCTTTCATATGATTAGGATTGCAGTAGTCTGTGGCAGGCATGTGGACTGCCTAAGTTCTCTTATTTACCCTTTTCTCTGCAATACTGAGCCTCTCTGGGCTTCTGGCCAATCTTGGCTGAGCTGGCTACTTGCTTCCTTCTCTTTCTGTGCCTTGAATGTTTCCTGTGAGTTCTTTATAGGACTCTAGTCTTCTCTTCTAGATGTTCTATTCGAGGTATAAGATTATCTATTCATAATTATGGTTCTTCCTTCAGGAGAGAGCAGGTGTCTGATGTCTTCAGTCAGTCATCTTGACTTATTCTTTTTCCACCACCCAATTTTAATTCTTTGTTTAGTGCATATGACTTGATTTTTTTTTGGTATGTGTATTTGCTTGTTCAATTATTGCTTGTCTCTTCCCACTAGAATGCAAGCTTTCAGGTGAGCAGAAATCTTATCTGTCTTATTCCCTTCAGTACTGCCAAGGTTTAGAAAGGTACTTGGTATATAGTATATGCACAACTGATAATTACTGAATGAAGGAATTCAGAGCCATCAGTACGAGCAGCTTTTTAAAGACACTGTACTTGGTGTCTGTGTTTAAGAGTTTGGGGTTAGGGTGGGCAGAGAATGGATGGATGATTAAAAAGATAGCATGAAATTAAAAATGCTAATGAATGAAATTAACCAAAAATTTTTTAATCATTTTCGGAATATTAGGCAAGTCATCACTCTATCACTGATTCAACTTTTCTGTACCTCCTCATTTTTTCCATCAAGGCAACAACAGAAATGAAACCTGCCTATAATCCAAACAATACCAATAAATTCCTCTTTTTAAAATATATAATTGTTGGGAAAGGAAAAATCCAAGTGGTTACTTTCAACATTCTAAATAGTCCCCTTTCTTAATGACACAGGGCCCAACTCACTTGCCAGAGTTATCCAGTGGTTACAACGTGAATTTGCAACAATACAAGAGGCTGAAGATAAAACCACCAATAAAAAACCACAAAGAAAATAATCTCTACCAGGCCTCTAGCTGTCAAAGCTGTGACCTTTATCAGGTAGATCTAGCAGGGTAGTGTGGTCAGGAAGAATGGGTTTTAGAGTTTGAATGACTCCTAGGTCATTCACTTATTAGTTTTATGATCTTAGGCAAATTGTTTCACCTCTCTGAGCCACAGCTTACCTCATTTGTACAATGAAAATAATATTACCTAATTAATGCATTCAGTAAATATTTATTGAGCACTTACTATAGTGCTAGGAACTGGAAGTAAAGTAGTAATAGACTGTTCCTGCCCTTCAGAAACTTACAAGTAGAAAGTAAGAATAAAGTAGAAAATAAGTAGAAAATAAGAATAAAGAGTGCTCTCAGAGTACCTAACCTGCTTTTGGTACACAAATGGTTCTGAGAATGAAAACAGTCAAGTATCCACATGAATCCACATGTCACCTATGACAGCAGCAGGCACAGAGTATGTGCCCATGGTCACACAAGTAGTAAGTGGCAGTGCTGGGACTTAAATCCAAGTTCAGTATTCCCTTCATAATGCCACTTTGTCAAGACGCCCTTGAGAGTCTGTTAAAATGCAGATTCTAAGTCTTAACAAGATCACATGTCGAAAATAACATAGCTACCTGCAACTAATTCAAAATCTTCAAGTATTACTATGATGTGAGATAAAAGAATGTCAACCTAAACTGTAATAATAGAAGACAGAATTTCTTCTTATTCCATGAAGAATTAACTGCTATGAGAATTTGCCCTCCTGCCAAACAACTAGAAAACAGGACAAATTATACGAAACAAGGGTTTTCAATTATTGTACAACAAGCAGTACAGGACCATTAAACTAGTGAGGAGGAAAACAATTGCTCAAGCTTATTGCCCACAGCAGTTTCCAGATTGCAGGCTAGTAAGGGAAAACCCAAACAAAGCCAAGCAGTCTCAATGAGTTGGAGAATAAAAGGTTGAAATCTGGGAAGGCTAAAGCAGCTAAAACTTGTAGCAGGGAGTACCAGAGGGTGGGACCTATGTAAGAGAGTTCTACAGATCTCCAGGGGAGTCCTCTCCAGTGTTTGTCTGAACAGTGACCTATAAAAGTATGAGAAGAGGCCAGGCGCAGTGGCTCATGCCTATAATCCCAGCACTTTGGGAGATCACTTGAGGTCAGGAGTTTGAGACCAGCCTGGCCAACAAGGTGAAACCCCGTCTCTGCTAAAAATACAAAACAATTAGTTGGGCGTGGTGGCAAATGCCTGTAATCCTAGGTACTTGGGAGGCGGAGGCTGCAGTGATCCAAGATCACGCCACTGCACTCCAGCCTGGGCGACGGAGAGAGACTCCATCTAAAAAAAAAAAAAAGTATGAGAAGAAACTCCCAAGGCTGGGGAAAGAACCACTGAAAAGCAATAGGCCAAATAATTCTTGAAGATTACAAGCTGGAAATCATTTGTGGAGGAACTTCATAGCACATGGAGCACTGCAGTGTCCTCACAGGGATAACACTTTAGTGGTGGGGCCCAATTACTCCAAAATAAGAGTTGCCATCTGATCTCAAATGAGTCAAACTGATCCAAAAGTTATTCAACTGCAGGATAGAATAAAATCCACATTAAGAAAATCAAAATTGGCCGAGTGTGGTAGCTCATGCCTATAATCCCAGCACTTTGAGAGGCTGAGGCGAGAGGATTACCCAAGGTCAGGAGTTCGAGACCAGCTTGAGGTCTCTAGACATGGAGAAACCCTGTCTCTACTAAAAATACAGAATTAGCTGGGTGTGGTAGTGCATGCCTGTAATCCCAGCTACTCGGGAGGCTGAGGCAGGAGAAACACTTGAACCCGGGAGACGGAGGTTGCAGTGAGCCGAGATCACGCTGTTGCACTCCAGCCTGGGCAACAAGAGCGAAACTCTGTCTCCAAAAAATAAAAACCAAAATCTAGCAGAGAAAATTCAAAATGTAAAATTCATGATGTCTGGCACACATTCAAAAATAACAAGTTATATTAAGAATGAAAAAAACATGACCGATAAGGAGAAAAATCCATAGAAACAGATCCAGAAATCACATCAGTAGACAAGGACCTTAAAACAGCTATTAAAAATCTTTTGGTTTTTGGAGATGGAGTCTTGCTCTGTCGCCCAGGCTGGAGTGCAGTGGCATGATCTTGACTCACTGCAAGCTCTGCCTCCCGGGTTCATGCCATTCTCCTGCCTCAGCCTCCTGGGTAGCTGGGACTACAGGTGCCCACTACCAGGCCTGGCTAATTTTGTTTTTGTATTTTTAGTCGAGACAGGGTTTCACTGTGTTAGCCAGGATGGTCTCAATCTCCTGACCTTGTGATCTGCCTGCCTTGGCCTCCCAAAGTGCTGGGATTACAGGTGTGAGCCACCGCACCTGGCCTATTATAACTCTTATACATATGATCAATGTTAAAAAAACATAAACCTGATGAGGAGAAAATGGAAAATATTTAAAAATTCAATATTAAAATATTGAAGTCCAGGCATGGTGGTTCACGCCTGTAATTCCAGTGCTTTGGGAGGCTGAGGTGGGCGGATCATTTGAGGTCAGGAGTTCAAGACCAGCCTGGCCAACATGGCAAAACCTTATCTCTACTAAAAATACAAAAATTAGCTGGGTATGGTGGCGCAAGCCTGTAATTTCAGCTACTCGGGAGGCTGAGGCACAAGAATTGCTTGAACTTGGGAGGTGGAGGTTGCAGTGGGATGAGATCATATCACTGCGCTTCCAGTCTGGCCAACAGAGTGAGACTCTGTCTTAAAAAATAATAATAATAATTCTAGAGAATAAAAATATAATATCTAAAATGAAAACAAACGCAGTTCTTTTTTTTTTTTGAGATGGAGTTTTGCTCTTGTTGCCCAGGCTGGAGTGCAATGGCGCCATCTTGGCTTATTGTAACCTCAGCGATTCTCCTGCCTTGGCCTCCCGAGTAGTTGGGACTACAGGCAAGTGCCACCACCCCTGGCTAATGTTTTGTATTTTCAGTAGAGACAGGGTTTCACCATGTTGGTCAACCTAGGCTTGAATTCCTGACCTCAAGTAATCCACCCGCCTTGGCCTCCCAAAGTGCTAGAATTACAGGCACGAGCCACCGTGCTCAGCTAAAATCTTTTTTTTTTTTTTGAGACAGAATTTCATTCTTGTTGTCCAGGCTGAGTGCAATGGTGCAGTGAGTCTCAGCTCACTGCAACCTATGCCTCCTGGGTGCATCTGGGTGCATGTGATTCTCCTGCCTCAGCCTCCTGAGTAGTTGGGATTATAGGCGCCCACCATCAGGCCTGGCTAACTTTTTTGTATTTTTAGTAGAGATGGGGCTTCACCATGTTGGCCAGGCTGGTCTTGAACTCCTGACCTAAGGTGATCCACTCGCCTCAGCCTCCCAAAGTGCTGGGATTACAGGCTGAGCCACTGCGCCCAGCCCCAAATACAGTATTAATAGAAGATTAGGTATCACAGAATAAAAGATTAGTCAACTTGAAGATTCTACTTCACACCCACTGTCATGGGTAAGATGAAAAAGACATTAATAATGTTGGCAAGTATACAGAGCAACTGGAATCCTCATATACTGTTGTTGACAGCAAAATGCTGTCACTGTCACTCTGGGAAACAGTTTGTTAGTTTCTTATATGTTAAAAATACACTTAGCATATAACCTAGAAATCCCACTTCTAGGTATGTACCCAAGAGAAATTAAAAAAATTTATCTACATAAATACTTGTATAGGAATGTTCATAATAGCTGTATTTAAAATAGTCAAATAATGAAAGCAACCCAAATATCCATCAGCTGGTGAATAAACAAACTAATAATCCATACAATGGAATAATACTCAGCAACAGAAAGGAATAAACTAATTGATTTTCAAAATAATGTGAATGAATCTCAAAGTCACTATGCTAAATGAAAGAAGCCAGACACAAATGACATCATATTATATAATTCCACTTGTATGTAGTTCTGGAAAAGGCAAAGTATTGTGAGAGAAAGCAGGCATTAGTTCCCTGGGGTGAGAGGTAGGGGGAAGGGATTGATTAGAAGGAGGAAAAAAGAGCTTTTAGTGGTGATGAAAATGTACTACACATTGGTCGCGGTGGCTATGTTTGTGTACATGTACACATTTGTACAAGGACTCATTGGACTGTCCACTTAAAATCGGTGAATTTCATTATATGTAAATTATACCTCAGTAAAGCTGATGAAAACATGACTATGTATCAAAATATGAAGAAATACATTTTTCCCACTTGCAAGTAATGGTTATGAAATAATCTTTCAGTTTGGGTTCACAATACCTTTTCCCCCTTTGTAGGATGATAGTCTCAATAATCACATACATTAAAAGCCCATAATCAAGTTTTTCCTATGGAAACAATGTCCTCTATGATCCTTACCAAGAGTAGTGAGTCCCTCTGAGATAGATGTGAGAACATACATGAGTACAGGAGGCTCTAAGTTGATGACGAAGCTCATGTGGTCCTGAGTGAGACATTCCAGGAGTGGATAGTAAGACTGGCTCAGTTTCCGGTATTGCTGCAAGACAGAGACATACTAAATGTCAAACCACAGGGAAGAAAAATACATGTTACAGTCCAGTGAAAATTGTCATTTATAATAGTGGAAATTGTAAACTTATTTAAACACAAGGTCAATAAATATATAGAGCAAATGACATAATGAGTCCCAATCCAGCATTTAAAGGGGTTCTGATAGGAATCTCTTGATCTCTTTACCTTACATGGTTAGCACTTAAAAGTAAAATCCCTGCAATATGACATTTAGAAGACTGTGTGAATTATTTTTCTGGATTGGAATACTTAACACTGAACAGTGCTTAACAGTGGTTAGGAAACCTTTTTTTGGTTGGTTTTTTAAACACAAAGACATTTGCTGTTATAATGGGATTTGGCACCATAGTCTGTTGTATTAATATAATGCTAACCCACTTAACTAAATAATAATTTGGTAAAGGGCTTAATATTTACCATACACTACAGGCAAAAGATAAGTGCATGAGAAAGATACCTGAAAAATCTCAAATGCAATCCAAACCAGTATCAAAGAAACACACTTGCAAGTGTGTTACTTGAATTACTTGCAAGTGTGTTTCTTTGATACTGGTTTGGATTGCATTTGAGATTTTTTGGATAAATTAGAGAAACTGGGCATGGAGGTTCATGCTGGTAATTCCAGCTACTTGGGAGGCTGAGGCAGGAGAATTGCTTAAGCCCAGGAGTCTAAGAACAACCTGGGCAACACAGCAAGACCCCACCTCTAAAAAAAAAGAAAAAAAAAGAGAGAAACCAGAGGAGCATTTCTTAAAGTGACGTTAAGACCAACTCAATAGGAATCACTTGGGGTGCTTGCCAAAAATGCAGTTGCCTGATTCCCACTTCAGACTCACTAAATGACAAGCTCTAGTTTAGGCCCTGAAATGTACATTTTTAACACACAAGTTAAGAGAATCTTATGCACCCTCAAGTTTGAGAATTACTGGATTGAAGGTTTACTTGACTACTAGAATAAAAAAATTAGAGAAAAATTCTTGGAACCACACCAGTTGTCTTGGTGGATTTTAACTGTAGTGAAGTAACTCTTCAATGAGGTGATATTAACATATGGTTGATGTGACTCAAGTTTCTATTTTGTAATTTCTGTCTAACAGACATATCCTTCAATGATCATTCCATTCTACTATAAGGAAGCTTAATAACTTTGGCTTGAGATGTGGCCATTTGAAGATTAGTTTATAAAGGTGGAAGATGATGGACTAGTACTAGGAGATCAAGGAGCATTTCTTACACAGGTTCACTAACAAAGGCCTTCCAGATTTTACTCGTAACCTTGGGCGGGAGCAGGTGGGAAAGCCTGAACGAAGCCTGAGCATGATTTGGCTATGTTACTTAAGTAATTACTGCGACTACATTGGGCACATATTGGCTTCTGTATAATCAGGCAGAGATGTTAAAAAAAAAAAAAGCCACTATAGTTTTCCAAATTCTGTAAGTTAGATCAAGTATGCTGTCTTAAAACATAAAATGTTCTAGGCTAACTCCCTGGACTTCATTATAACACTTCCAGGCCTATGGTGGTATTACTTCACATTTCATACAAAGACTCCCATGATGCATGATTGCTTACTAGCAAGTCACTGTGGGACACTGACAGCAGCATTTTGACAAAGGCCTGGAGTACACTGTCAAAATGGTTGTCCCCATACAACTTGAAGACGCCAAAGCTGACATAATTTCCACACAAGGCAGACTTGAGAGCTGAATAGCAGATGGAGATGCCCTTGAGTTTCATTGGATAAATCTGATCTTTTGAGAGGCTCCCAAGGGACAGGATCTGATTACCTGTTTTAGGGTAAAAGCAGAAAGAGAAAGTGACATAAGTAGATGTCATTCAAAGCAGTTATGGGACACACTATTTAACATTCTTACTTTACTGCGAATGTTCACTTCCTCCCAGCATATTTTTAAGAATTTTTTTTTATTCATTGTAATAAAAAATATAAATACATATGGCAATTTACCCGGAAGTACAAAAGGCCCAAGGAAAAATCAATCAAGGATATTGGAAAAGTGCTATATTTTTATCTGCATGGTAATTACACAGATGTATACACAGATACGTGAAAATTTATTAAGTTGTACTCTTAAGATTAGTTCATTGGCCGGGTGTCATGGCTCACGCCTGTAATCCCAGCACTTTGGGAGGCCAAGGTGGGCGGATCATGAGGTCAGGAGATTGAGACCATCCTGGCTAACATGGTAAAACCCCGTCTCTACTAAAAATACAAAAAATTAGCCGAGCGTGGTGGCAGGCGCCTGTAGTCCCAGCTACTTGGGAGGCTTAGGTGGGAGAATGGTGTGAACCCGGGAGGCGGAGCTTGCAGTGAGCTGAGATCGCGCCACTGCACTCCAGCTTGGGTGACAGAGCGAGACTCCATCTCAAAAAAAAAAAAAAAAAGATTAGTTCATTTTACTTTATGTGTTATCCTGTCAGTAAAAAATTTTAAAAAGTAGGATAAAACTAAGTCAAGAGAAAAAGATAACCTGACTGAGATGTAACCTTTTATATGAATTTGATTGAATTTGATCTTGATTTACTTCACTTTTAGGAGCCTCACAGGTTTGGTACATGAATTCAATGAAATAACACACACAGAAGTTCTTGGTGCAGTGTACAGTAAATATTACTTCCTTTTTCTTCTTAGATCCTTCTTCAGAAGATCTCAAGAGATGTTTTAAAAATTGTACTTAAATTCTGTGTTGACCATCAGAAGACAAAGAAATGTTTGTATGATCACCTTAAAATCTTCTGTAGTAGTTAGCATTTACAATCAATAATTTGTTTCTGAAATGTGTGCTAGTTAGTATGTTACCAGGCAATACTTGATACTGCTTTAAAAAATATAAAGTAATATATGTTTCTTACCTCTGCTTTTTCCTGGTCAAATGAGTATTGCTTCTAAAATTGAAACTAAATTCAATTTACAAAATTTAGAAGTATAATATAGTGGCTTATACCATGTCAACTTAGCTAACAAGAATTAAGTTTCTTAGAATCCACTTCCCTTTATGGATGTGGGCTACAATTGGCCAAAAGAGAAATTTGTGTGAGATTTGGATGCTGGGAGTGCAGTAGCTGCCATGACTTTCTGAAGGTTGCTGTGGTTAGGGGTGGTGAGAGTAAGAGGTAGAAATGCTGCTTGGTTTCACTTTGTCCTTGTGCTTCCTTGTTCTGTTTGTATCTAGAACTACCAACCCTGCTGACCAGTATCTCCAAGCACACCACCAAACAGGTGGTAGCACACTTACAGAAGCAATAGCTATGCAGAGGCAACAGCCTTCTACTGACTTCTATACCATAACACCAGCTACCTTCTCACCCCTATCCTTGCATAGTTCCACTCCAGCACCTAAATGTGCCTGGTTTCTAGATTTCCCTGCAAATTCCAACTATGCCATTATTTCCGGAGGGCTGATCGGTGATTTTTTTCCCCTGAACCTTCAACTCCCCGCTTTGGCCCTATTTCCCCATCTTTGCTTAAGATTGTATAAGGTCTAATTTCTAAAATAAGTTATCCATTCCAAAAGTATTATCGTGCTTGTTTTTCCTGGTTTGAAGCTTGACTCATATATATATTATGGTAACTCCACGTGTACTAAGAGGTTAAGAAGGACCAATACTTCTAGCAGAGCATGAAACACAGGACCAGCGCAGGGTAAAAGTTCCCTCTTCTTGATCTGCCTTGGTCTGTTCCATGTATGTGGAGCATTTCTATATGCACATTTTCTTCTGTGTAGCCTTAGAAGTCCATGTGACTTTGCTTATAATTTATATATCTGAATGACAAAACCAGTGTCTAGAAGGCTGAAGCATATCTTGTAATTTACTCCATATCAAACACTGTACCCTCTTTCATGATCTCATTGTAACTTACCTTAGAGAGATATAATAGTTGCATAAAGATTCAATTCAATATGACAGCATTTATTTAACAGCTACTATGTGTGAGGTGTTGGTATAAACAAATGAATACAATAAAATTTCTGCCCTGAGGGAGTTCAGTCTGTTGGGGGAAATAGATCTGTAAATAAATAATTCCATACAATGTGACAAATGCCATCGGAGAAGTATGTCAAGATGTTATGTGAACAGAAAAAGAGGCTAACTTTCCTTTGGCCAGAAGGCAGGGGGAAAGGCTTCACAGAACAGGTTAAGTTTAAAGGATAATTGAAGTTGCCACACGGACTTGGAAAAAGAGGAGTGTACTCTGGGTAGATAAAGCGCAAAGGCATGAATGTCTAAGAAAGTCAAGTACTCCAGAAAAGAACAGTTCTAAACCACTGTTTTTCTACCTTTGCCTCAAATTCAATTTAAACCAACGTTAGACATTTTCTCTCCTTCCCTTTCCCAAGAAAGAACAGCACTGTATACCCATGCGATGAAAAGAGCCAAAATTATTTGGTAATTTTCACTGGTTTTGTGTTTGTTGGGAAGTGGGAAGGCCAAGGTAAAAGTGAGAAAACTTTTGGGGCCTTTTTATGCTGATATCCTTATGGGGAAAGTAAAGGTCCTATATGCTGTAGCAACAGATGAAATAGGCAGGCCAAGAACTGCCTGATGGGAAAAAAAAAATCCGTAAAGGACTGGATAATCTATCATCAAGAAGCATTATCTAGAATCATAACTGTTATCTCTATATTAATATGTTGCAATTTGGCATATATGTCCTGCTTTTTGGACTATGTCAGACACATCTGTATTAACCCATTTACACCGAATGTTGCAAATTTTTTTGTGTGAAAAATCAGATCTTGGAGATGACCTTGAGCAACAGGATACAAATAACTCCCACAAGCTTAGCGTCCTAATAATGGAACACTAGGCATAAATGGGTTAAGACAGTAATTAATATACTATTTTGACCTTGCAACAGTAGAATGATGAATACTTTTGAAATAGGAAACTACCTCATTTTGCTCAAGTGCCTCAGCATTCCATGGTGATTATAAAAGACTATGGAAAAGAAGACTTGGCCATGTTATCCACTTATTTACTGGAATGCAGCTTTATTCAATATGTATTATTCAGCAATACTTACTGAAATTGTTGATCCTGCCCTCAAAAAGCTGAAAATCTAGGAGTTAGACTCACATTAGTATAAACAAAAGTGACAGGGCTTAGGTTTGCTTTTGATCTTCCTCTCTAGATATGATGTCCCTCCTTGTCCTCCCTGCTCCGCTCCACACCTAGAAAATTCTACTCCTTCCGTGTCAGCATTTCCTTCCTAAGAGGGAGATCTATATCGCCCTGATGGACAGCTAGGAGATGATGGCATTGCCAGGTTAGCAGCTACTAAAGCCAGTAACAGCTGCTACTTTGGTACTACTGTAGCAGCACAAAAATAAGTCATACTTTAATGAAATAAAACAGACTTTCAAAGGCTAGAACTAAAAGGAAAAACTCTGTTTCCTACTGAGCAGATATGCCATAATTTGGGGAGGGGAAAAGAGATACTGTAACATCCTTAAGCTGGGTAAGATAGATGCTGAGGCTATCTTGGGGCTCAGGGTAAAAGAATGCTGTGAACTGAATGGTTAACCTGGCCAAAGGCAATAATGGGGAATGGAGGCACAAGTACTTTGGAATTCCCATTCTTACTCTTGTACATGCTGTAGCAGTATAAGAAATCTCATTAAATAATGTGGGAAAACAACTAGGAAATGAGCACAGATAATTATTCCTGATCTACATAATTTGGCTTATTAGAAATATTTTCCTCATTATTAGCTTAAGAGAACTGCTTGGGGTTCTCCTTCACCTCCACTTTCTGTCCTTCATGGAGAGGCCTTTGTTGTTATTAGCTTCTAGCACTCACAAGTACCCTTCTAGACAACTCTGAAGATGTACTTTTAAAGAGGGATACACATAGGAAGATGTCAAATCTTCTGCTCATCTGCGACCGACTCTCAGGTGTATTTTTTTTTAAATTATTTTTTCTCCTGAGATCCATCCTTTTTGCTAAGTGACTGACTCCAGGATGTCTTCCTCTTCAGAAGAGACCCCCACTACCCAAAGAAGAATGGCTTTCTTTCACAGGCCTCAGCTGGAGAACTACATAATAAGGTAATACTGTAACAGAAGATAAATATATAGTACAGAAGGTAGTGATTCACAGTGTGATCTTCTGACTCATACTGACCTGGTCTGAATCCTAGACCTTTCCTTACTATCTAGGTATCTGAGCAGATTATTAACTTATGTAAGTCACAGTTTCCTCATCTACAAAATGAGGATAACAACACCTATAATTCACAAGGCTCTTATATGGAGTAAAGGAGACAGCATATGTAAAGTAGCTGGCACAGTGCTCTATAAACGTAAACTATGACAATACACAGTACTTGGGGTTCATTTTTTTTCTCTTGTCTAATGGCCTGTAAGTTCACATTTGGAGGAACTATAGCCTTGAAAAGAGGAGGAGGTGAAGCTGAGTGTGTGCGATATAAAATAATGTCACTTCCCTCTAGTCCTTTTCATTTACACAATTCAAAGTAAGGTCAATACTCTATCATTTGACAGCCTCTCCTCTGTTTCTTCAATAGAGAATTAGCTGCAGAGGATTAGTTTTGCTGTTTGCTTCCCATTCCACCAATTTGCTATGCCTCAAAATACTTAGAAAAGTGATGCAAGGGATAAGATATACCACAGTAGTATCTTATACCAGGAGAAACTAACAGTATAAACAATGTTATTTCTTGGCTTACAAAGCAATCAATCAATCACATTGATTTACCTTTTCTTTTTCTTTTTTAATCTCTAAAATTTTATTTTATTTTATTTTATTTTTTTTTTGAGACGGAGTCTTGCTCTGTCGCCCAGGCTGGAGTGCAGTGGCCGGATCTCAGCTCACTGCAAGCTCCACCTCCCAGGTTTACGCCATTCTCCTGCCTCAGCCTCCCGAGTAGCTGGGACTACAGGCGCCCACCACCTCGCCCGGCTAGTTTTTTGAATTTTTTTAGTAGAGACGGGGTTTCACCGTGTTAGCCAGGATGGTCTCGATCTCCTGACCTCGTGATCCGCCCGTCTCGGCCTCCCAAAGTGCTGGGATTACAGGCTTGAGCCACCGCGCCTGGCCAGTCTCTAAAATTTTAAAGTGAATGTGATAGCTAGCTGACAACTGTACAGGCTGAATGTCTTCACTCATCATTGGAAGGCGCAGTTATGTGAAGAGTACTGCAACTTGCTGACGTTCTTTTACTTCAGGTTACTCAACCCACTCTTGTCTCTCTGCAAACCAGCCAAGGTCTCTGGACATAAATGGTTTGGGACAGAATTGAAGCTGTAAAGGCTGGAGGGAATATAGTATTTCCCTTTCAGATTGAAAAAGATAACACAATGCAGTGTTGATAAGGATGTAGGAAAATAAAAAAATTGTTGGGAATATAAAATTAGTATAACCATTCTAGAAGGCAATTTGGTAACATTTATTAAAAATATTTTTAAAAGGCTGGGTGAAATGGCTTGCATCTGTAATCCCAGCACTTTGGGAGGCTGAAGGGGATGGATCACTTGAGCCCAGTAGCTTGAGACCAGCCTGGGCAACATGGCAAAATCCCATCTCTACAAAAAATTAGCCAGGTGTAGTGGCATGCATCATTACTCCCAGCTACTTGGGAGGCTGAGGTGGGAGGATCACTTCAGCCAAGAGGCTGAAGCTGCAGTGAGCCATGATCACACCACTGCACTCCAGCCTGAGTGACACAGTGAGACGTCTTGAAAAAATATATGTGTGTGTGTGTGTGTGTGTAGATCAATTTCTATATTCTAATACTAACATTCCCTACCATTTATAGCTTTCTACTAGCATCTGCACTCATATATACTGTCTTTAGTAAAAGTCAATCCCTCAACATGTCCAACTAGTTCCCATCTCCTCTCTCTTATGTGCTTGAGGACAAGTCACCAACAATTTTTGCCCTTCTCTACTATGCAATCTTGTTTGTTTGCTATTGGCTCATTCTCATCAGAATACAAGTCACACTATTGTCTCTTCCATGAAAAAAAAAAAAAAAAAAGAACGTAAACCTCTTGGCCTCACTTCCTCTGTTAGATATTGCTCAATTTATTGTCTCCATTTCTTCTCTTCTCATTCTCTTTTATGCCCGCTCCACTCAAAAGTGCTCTTTTCAAGGTTACTAGTGACTTCTGGTTGCGAAATGTAGTGGTTGACTCTTAGTCTTCATCTTACTTGACTGGCAACTTTTGATAGGTCATAGGTGACCACCTCGTCTTCCAAGACACATTGTCTCGATTTTCTTCAGTGTTCGCTCAATCTTCTTTGCCAGTTCCTTCTTCTTTTTTACCTTCCAACATTGGAGTGCACCAGCACTCAAACCTAAGTCTTCCTCTATATTTACACTCACCTTTAGTCCTAGTAGGTGTGTTGATGAAGCAAGCACACTCATTCCTAGTTCTTACCTAGTTCTGCAGCTGTAAATATCACTGAATGAATCAAAGGACTCCCTAGACCTATTTTCCAAACTCCAGAATCAAAAATCCGTATTGGCACTCAACATCTCCACTTGGATATTAATTGACATCTCAAATTCAACATAACCAAAATGGAACTTTGGTCCCCCACACCCATCTTAGCCTTCTTCATCTCCATAGAAGATGGCAACTACTTCTTTCTAGTTGCTTGTGTTCAAATCTCTTGACTACATTTTTTTCTGTCCTACCATTCATCCAATGAATCAAGAAATTTGATTTGTCTCACCTTCATAATATATCCAGAATCTGACCACTCCCACTGCTATTACTTTGTTCAAAGCCAATATCAAACTTTGCCCGAATTACTGCAATATTGTCTTATCTGACTTCCCTGCTTATACCTTTAATCCTCTATAGTCTACCCTTAATATAGCAGCCTGAGTAATTTTTTAGAAACTTAGGTCAGGCCATGTCATTCCTGTGCTCAGAATGTTCCTGAGGTCCTCTATTTTATTTAGAGTTAAAGTCAAAGTGACGTTAGTGGGCTACAGGCCTTATATGATACTGTTCTTATTACTCTTCCTTTTGTTTACTCTGCTTCAGCTACTGACCTCCTTGCTGCCCTTCAGACATGCCAGATACACTCCTGCCTTAAGACGCTACCACTTGCTGTTTCCTCAGCCTAGAATGGTCTTCAAGAAATCCACGTGACTAACTCCCTCATTTACTGGAAGTCTTTGTTCAAATGTCGTATTTTCAACGAGGCCTACCTTGACCACTCTAATAATGTAACATGTCCCTAAATCCCTGGCACTTAAGAGATGTGTGTGTATTTTTTTTCTTTTTTAACAATAAGGAGTTTAAGGATCACAGCAAAGCTGAGAGAGAGGTACAGCGATTACGATACATCTCCTGTCCCCACACATGCACAGCTTCCCTACTATCAACATCCCCCACTAGAGTGGTACAATTGTTACAATCTGGACCTATATTGACATACCATTATCAGCCAATGTCATAGTTTACATCAGCATTCACTGTTGGTGGTGTACATTCGATGGGTTTGGACAAATGTATAATGAACATGCATCCACCATTATAGTATCACACAGAGTTTCAATGACCCCCAAATCCTCTGCTCTGCCTATTCATCCTTCACTCTCCTGTAACCACTGGGAGCCACTGAGCTTTTACTGTCTTCATAGTTTTCCCTTTTCCAGAATGTCACGTAGTTGGGATTATATAGTATGTAAGGCTTTTCAGATTGGCTTCTTTCACTCAGTAAGAGGCATTGTGGTTCCTACATATCTTTTTGTAATTTTATAGCTTTATTATTATTATTATTTTTTAGCACTGAATAACATTCCATTGTCTGGTTGTACTGTTGTTTACTTATCCACTCACCTACTGAAGAAAATCAGTTTTAGCAATTGAGAATAAAGCTGCTATAAATATCAGTGTACATGTTTTTGTGTGACCATAAGTTTTTGATGCCTTTGGTTAATACCAAGGGGCATGATTACTGGATCTTACAATGACTATGTTTAGTTTCATAAGAAGCTGCCAAACTGTCTTCTAAAGTGGCCGCACCATTCTGCGTTCTACCAGCAATGAATTAGTGTTTCTGTTGTTTCACTCTCTGGGATTAGATGCCCCCTTATCCTAATCTATTTTCTTTCTTTTCTTTTCTTTTTTTTTTCTCTTTCTTTCTTTCTTTATAGCACTTATTACCTTCTTTTTCTTTTCTAATTTTTTTATGGAGACGGGGTCTCACTGTGATGTCCAGGCTAGTCTCAAACGTCTGGGTTCAAGCAGTCCTCCTGCATCAGCCTCCCAAAGTGCTAGAACTACAAGGCACGAGCAGCTGTGCCCAGCCTACTTTCTAATTGCTAGTTAATTTCTTTTTTGGTTTGCCCACTGAGGTATCCAAAGAGCCTGTAACAGCACCTGCTGTTCTTACTACACATCTGTTGAATGAATGACTGAAACTCACAAAGCTGAATGTACAAAGTTATTGACTGAAGCACTATGAATGATAATGAAAAAGCAGATGTTCAGCTAAAGACGATTAATAAATTATAGTGTGACCATAAAATGGAATATTTTGCAGCTATTTAAAAAGAGGTAGATTTATATATGTTAACATAGAACAATGACCATAATATAAATAAAAAACAACAAATTACAGAATAGCACACATGATATCATGTTTGGGAAAATATGTGTGTATGTACGCATAAAAAGCATAGAAGGGTACATACACTAAACTGTTAATAATGGTTAACTTTGGGTGATGAATGGGGGGTTTTCTTTTCCTGTACCAAGTGAAAAATGAAAAATTTAAAGCTTACAGAGTTTATTTTGAAATAACTTTGCTGGATCTTTTCCGCCCATGAGTATATTATTTTATAGTTAGAGAAAAGCAAAAAAAGAAAAAAAATTATTTTGGATGAAAAAAGATGGGAAAGAAAGTGATAGGTACAGAAAAACATGATAGAGAAAGACATGGTAGTACAAGTGGACCCCAGGCTGTATGCTTATGGTGGTTCCATACCTTTCTTAACTTTGCAGCATAAGTTGCTGACATAGAAGATGGAATTTCAGCACTGATGTAATTTTGTTTCCGAACTCTCGGAGTAATGTTGTCCAATAATGTAATTACAGATTTACGTATGATTCACTACCTTTTATGAATAAAAGATTTTGTATAGGTTATTTTATAAGCATATTAGTGGATATAAAAATCTTAAAAACATTAACTTGCAACCTCAATATTTCAAACTATTTTGAAGTTTGTTTTCTTTCAATTGTTGCCATGTATATAGAAGTCTAACATGACCTAGAGCATAGGTAAAATTTGAATTCTACCTTGATATGGTATTATTTATATTTTCCATAAGCTGGGTAACCTGAAAAGATAATTTTTAATGGTTGCAATGTATTCCACCGAACTGACATATTCTTCTGTGTTATTCGAGCATTTTGCTATTTGTAGCATTTTGTTTGTTTTCCCAGTTTTTACTATTATGGATAATGTAACATCAAGGATCTTTAGCTGTAGTTAGCTGTCCTCTATCATGAGATTATTTCCTTAGAAGAAAAATAGAAATGAGTTTACAAAGGTTATGGAATTTTTATAATTCTTGCTTTTCCATAGAGCCATAACCAAGTAACTGAAAAAGAAAAAAAAAAAATTCCCAGTATTTAAAGCTTACAGAGTTTATTTTGAAATCATTATATATTTTTTCTTATTTGTTGAAAGGAATTTCAACTAGATGCACAATTGTTAACTGGTGGCTACCAGCAAAACCTACTTCTAGTCTCTCAGTCAGATGCAACCACTTCTTGAGTGATCTCATGTGCAAACAATAGAATTAGGTATTGGGGAAAGTCTTGTCCCAGACTGAATAGTAACAAAAAGAAAACTATATTGAAGATGGCAAGATGGCAAGGATCCTACATATAGTCTTAGAGTAGTACACAACATTCTATAAATTCCCAAGAACTGGTATACTTTTCTTTGTATGATAATATAAATTTTGTAAAATCATATTATCATATAGGAGGCAATCATGTTGAGACAGGAAAGGAAGAGTAGACATAATTTTATGTCTACTAACATTGTATGCTAATTTAAATAACAATTCTGGCCAGGTGTGATGGCTCAAGCCTGTGATCCAAGGAGTTTGGGAGGCTGAAGGGGGAGGATTGCTTGCGGTAAGGAGTTTGAGAAAAGCCTGGGCAACATAGTGAGGACCTATCTCTACTTAAAATTAAAAAAAAAAAAAAAATAGCTAGGCATGGTGGTACATGCCTGTAGTCCCAGCTACTCAGGAAGTTGAGGCAGGAGGATAACCTGAGCCCAGGACTTCGAGGGTTCAGCGAATTATGATCATGACACTGCACTCCAGCCTGGGTGACAGAGTGAGATCTTGTCTCAACAAAAAACAAAACCAAACCAAAAAAAGCCTAATTCTGTTCCTTTCTCTTCTAGCTTTACATCAAATAATTCACCTACCACAACGCTATCAAAGTGGTTTCTCAAAAATGTAAATATGGTCATACTATGCAGTATTTTCCTTAAAGAATGTGTATCTTCAAGGATAAAGTTGTAATTCTTTTTTTTTTTTTTTTTTTAACAGAGTCTTCCCTGTCGCCCAGGCTGGAGTGCAAAGGTGTGATCTCAGCTCACTGCAACCTCCATCTCCCAGGTTCAAGCAATTCTCCTGCCTTAGCCTCCCAGGTAGCTGGGATTACAGGTGCCCGCCACCACACCTGACTAATTTTTTGTATTTTTAGTAGAGATGGGGTTTCGCCATGTAGGCCAGGCTGGTCTCGAACTCCTGACCTCAGGTGATCCATGTGCCTCGGCCTT